>NC_087210.1:53817371-53877609 GCF_015104395.2 Macrobrachium nipponense | reverse complement strand
ATTACGATACTACGAAGTGACGCCCATCATTCTGGAATACGAATTTCGCTTGGAATACGAATGCGCGAATTGGGTTCATCATGGGAGGCCGCTTGATTTGTGTTTTATCGGATGAGCGTGGGATCTGCGAACGCATTTTTTTCGGACCAAAACTTAACGAGGGTCACGTGACTTCCTCCTACGCATCCCTTGACCCTTTTTAAGCCATAACTCTTTCAATATCTCGCTGGCGGTAAGATTGAACGCATCTGTCCGTGATACGCTCTCAAATTTGCTTAGTGATTTGCGCACGTGTTGTGTTTCCGTGATAGTGCTTATACATTACTATTACCCAAATACTAAAGACAATGGCTCCCAAGATGACGAAGGCAAGCAGCAAGAAGGAAAGCATAAGAAAGAAGGAGATGATTACAGTCGAAATGAAGAAGGAAATTATCCAAATGCATGATAAAGGCGAGTGCGTGAAAGACATTGCAGCATTCTTCAAGCGGTCGCAATCAACGATCTGCACTATTTTGAAGAAAAAAGGAAGAAATTAAAGCCAGTAAAGCATCAAAAGGTCGTCACAGTATTGACGAAACAACGGCCTTATATTCTCGACGATGTAGAAAATTTGCTCATAGAAAAAATATTTTTCAAAATTGTGAAAGACAACATAGTGTTGCGTAAGCGTAAAATTAGTGATCGTAGTGAACGGCTGCTCTAGAGAAAGAACCAGAAAGTCTTCCAGAAGTGTTCACGGAGGGAGATTTCCCCCCCAAGCCCTAACCCTCTCCTCCTCACCCTTCCCCTCCTCCCGTCTCCGTCAAGCCAGCAGCCACACTCGCCAAAGGTAAAAGTTCAGGTTTACTGTGCATGCATATTAAATATAGTGTTTATATTTAATTTCATTCTTCAATTTTATAATTTTATGTAATTCCTACACGAATTTTCAACCTTAGTGAACAAAAATAAATGGAAAAATATGAATTGAAATGGTTATCATGGTCGGGTGGAACGCATTATTTTGTTATTGCTTTATAACATTCTTATGGGAAAATCCATTTAGGTTACGAATTTTTTTAGGTTACGAAGCAGGTTCTGGAACGGATTAAATTCGTAACCCAAGGTATTACTGTATATAAATAATGCGATATATGACAGCACAAAACGAAATTCATATATAATTGTATTCAAATCGCGCTGTGCGCCAAACGGTAGAGGTAACAAGTTACTTTTTTTTCGTTGTAATGTGCACTAAATTGCAATCATTTTGATATATAACATATTGTAAAATGATAAAAGCAACACAGAGAAAATATTATCACAAAATGATGCATGAATTCGTAGCGCGCGGATGTAAAAAAATAATTTTTTAAAAAATTCACCATAAATCGAAATATGTTATAGAGACTTGCAATTTGTTTCAAGATGAAGGAAAAATGATTTGAATATTACGATACTGTAAGAGTTTTAGCTTACAAATGCAGTTTTTGACCATTTCGAACGAGTTAAAGTTGACCGAATGTCGAATTTTTGTTTAAAAATTGTTTTTTTTATATGCAAATATAAAAAAAAATTAGAAATACTACAACCTTCCAATAATTTTTGTTATATTGTGCATGTTTTTACGCACATTTTCATATATAAAACTCTAAAAAAAGCGTAATATGAAAAGGCTCAAATATTAGGAGAATGTGACCTACGCGTTTCCGAGATTTCGGCCGAGAATCGGCGCGCGGACGGAATAAAATATTTTTCAAATATTCACCATAAATCGAGATATTGTTCTAGAGACTTGCAATATGTTTTAAATTGAAGATAAATGATTGAATATTACTAGACTGTAAGATTTTTATGTTACAAATGCGTTTTTGACCATTCGGTTGAGTCAAATTGACCGATCGTAGTTTTTTCGTACTTATCGTACTTTATATGCAAATAATTCAAAAATGATAAATGCTACAACCTTCCAATATTTTTTGTATTGTGCACGTTTTTGCGCACATTTCCATATATAAACCTCTAAAAAAGCGTAATATGAAAAGGCACAAATATTAGGAGAATGTGACCTACGCGTTTCCGAGATTTTCGGCCGAGAATCGGCGCGCGGACGGAATACAAATATTTTTTCAAATATTCACCATAAATCGAGATATTCTAGAGACTTGCAATATTTTAAATTGAAGATAAATGATTGAATATACTAGACTGTAAGATTTTTTTATGTTATAAAATGCGTTTTTTGACCTTTTGCGGTTGAGTCAAAGTTGACCGATCGTAGTTTTTTCGTACTTGTACTTTATATGCAAAATATTTCAAAATGAGAAATGCTACAACCTTCCAAATATTTTTTGATATATTGTCATGTTTTTGCGCACATTTCCATATATAAACCTTTAAAAAAAGCGTAATATGAAAAGGCTCAAATATTAGGAGAATGTGACCTACGCGTTTCGGAGATTTTCGGCCGAGAATCGGGGCGAGGAGGGGAAAAAATTTTTTTTTTTTTTTTAAAAAATTTCAATTCACCATAATCGAGATATTGTTCTAGAGACTTGCAATTTGTTTTTAAACTGAAGATAAATGATTGAATATTACTAGACTGTAAGATTTTTATGTTATAAATGCGTTTTTTGACCTTTTCGGTTGAGTCAAAGTTGACCGATCGTAGTTTTTTTCGTACTTATCGTACTTTATATGCAAATATTTCAAAAATGAGAAATGCTACAACCTTCCAATATTTTTTTGTTTATTGTGTGATGTTTTTGCGCACATTTCCATATATAAAACCTTTAAAAAAAGCGTAATATGAAAAGGCTCAAATATTAGGAGAATGTGACCTACGCGTTTCGAGATTTTCGGCCGAGAATCGGCGCGCGGAGGGTAAAAAATATTTTTTTCAAAAATTCACCATAAATCGAGATATTGTCTAGAGACTTGCAATTTGTTTTAAAATGAGGATAAATGATTGAATATTACTAGACTGTAAGCTTTTTATGTTATAAATGCGTTTTTTGACCTTTTCGGTCGAGTCAAAGTTGACCGATCGTAGTTTTTTTCGTACTTTTCGTACTTATCGTACTTTATATGCAAATATTTCAAAAATGAGAAATGCTACAACCTTCCAATATTTTTTGTTATATTGTGCATGTTTTTGCACACATTTCCATATATAAAACTATAAAATAAGCGTAATATGAAAAGGCACAAATATTAGGAGAATGTGACCTACGCGTTTCGGAGATTTTCGGCCGAGAATCGGCGCGCGGAGGGAATAAAAATATTTTTCAAATATTCACCATAAATCGAGATATTGTTCTAGAGACTTGCAATTTGTTTTAAAGTGAAGGTAAATGATTGAATATTACTAGACTGTAAGTAATTTGCTTACCCCCCCAAAAAAAAACAAAAAAAATTTATAATATATATATATATATATATATATATACGTAAAAACTATATATATTACATTCTTCGATTCTGGTACCAATACATAAATAAAAGGAATGCAGGTGACACTTCTCTTTTCGCATACAATGAAATGTCTTATTATTATTTTATCATGCACACATTCAGATATATAAAAAATTGTAATAAATATAAAACTAAATATAAAATAAATGCAGAATACTCACTCGTAATCCTGACTCTTCGTTCTATTCTTGTTTTCTCCCTCCTCCATTGAAGAGTCTTGCATTTTTTTCCACTCGACATGACGAGGTACGGGTCGGAGGAGGGAGACGCGCGCCCTTACTGCTGATGGACCCGGCGGCCCGTGCGCCCTCCGCTGTCGGTTTAGGGGGCGCGCTCCAATACATGACCTTAGTGTGGTACTTTCGGTCACACTCCTCTATCCTGCAAAGAGCAACTTTGCAGAGACGACAGAAGAACCGGGTGTCTCTCCTTCTGCCATTCATATGGCACACCCGGCACCGTTTCTGCCTTCGCCCACTTCTAAGGCCTCCAGTATGTGTTCCCCTGGCTGCAGCCGACACGCAGGGTCCGCTACCCAACGAGAAGCGGTGATGGCGGGGCCGGCAGCAAGAGGGGCGTCGTCAGCAGGGGCGCGGCAGCAGGGGCGTCGTCAGCAGGGGCGGCGGCAGCAGGGGCGTCGTCAACAGGGGCGTCGTCAGCAGGGCGTCGTCAGCAGGGGCGGCAGCAGCAGGGGCGGCGGCAGGTCGAGCGAAGTTGGCCCTCCTATCTGCCCTTTCTCTATCAGCAGATCTGCAGCTCGGGGCAGGGGGTCAGTTATGGAAGGCCACTCATCGGGATCGAAGTTGATGAGGGCATTCCCGGCTACCTCTAGGAACTGTATGTGGGTCAACCTCGGAAGATTGTCACCGCGGTACCCACAGTACAGTATGTAGGCATTTTGGAGGGCCAACTGAAGGATGTATTTGAGGAGCTTCTGTGTCCACCTTCTGGTTCTCCTGGCGAAGGGATAGTACTGGATGAGCTGATCAAAGAGATCAACTCCTCCCATGTGCCTGTTGTAGTGCCCAATGACAGTAGGCCGCTCGGTACGAAACTCCTCAAACAACAACTCGGCCCTGTCGACGTGTCTTCTTCGCTGTACGATCTCTTCGTTGGATGGGTTCATCGACTCGTCGTAATCATGGGAACGAGTCGGACACCCTTCCAACAGATGACGAAGACAGCGCCCTTCCGCCGCCACTCTGTCTCTCCTCTTGCCAGGTGTTGCGGATGACTAGCGAACCTCTTGAGGACATTCGGGGCCCCACGCACCAACCGAAGGGTACCACTGACGTGAACACCTGCTTCATACAGTTCCTGGCAGGGATACCGAGTTATAATAATTATCCATAAACAGGTGATATCCCTGGTTACGGAAACGTCCCACAAGGTTGAATACAGTGTCACGCAGCGTGGAGAAGACCCCGGTATACACTGTTGAGAACTGTAGCCTTCTTTGAGAGTCATCTCGTCGAACGTCTTAATAAAGGCTTCCGCCGCTTTCGTGTCCGAGCTGGCCGCCTCCCCATGCCACACCACCGAATGGATGCCAGTCCGTTTACGGAATTTTTCGAACCACCCATGAGAAGCCTTGAAGTCTGGGGTTGGCGCCGATGTCCCTTCACCGTCGCCTTCGGCCTGGGCAATCAAATAGACGAAAATAGTGTGGCGTTGTGGCAGATTGCCGTCTCCGTTATCGTATCGCCAGCGATTTCTTTGTCTTTAATCCAGACAAGAAGCAGCCTTTCCATTCATCGTGCATGTGGCTCCTCTTGCTGGACAAAATAGTCATGCCCTTGGAAGGTGTAGCTGCTTTGATGACATCCTTCTGCTTAAGGATGGTGCCTATCGTCGACGTATTTTGGACGTATTCCTTGGCGATCACACTCAATCGCATACCAGCTTCATACTTTTTAATTATCTCCATCTTCGTCTCCAAAGAAGGCATCCTCTTCTTTCCGTGAACTTCAACTTTCTTGGGACCCATGGCTATATATATACTATACGTAAATATGTTATGTAGTATACGTATGTAGTAAAGTTCTCACACACGATAAAGTATACTACAATGAAATCACTAACGAATTTAATTTAATAAACGAAATCATATAGAACAAACGAATTCCGCGTGCTTACAATACCGATGATGCGCGAAGTAGTTGAAAAAGCACGCTGCTACGTAGATGCATGACGGGATCATAGGAGAGATGCTGACCAATAGGAGAGAAGGATCTTAGGCAGTAACTAGCATCAGGAACCAATGGGAGAGCGGGAGGATGGTGGTGAGTCTACTCAGTTGTCGGCGCGCGAGTTTTAAAATTGTTATCGGTGGTCCGGGCGAATCTCAGACTTTACAGCAACAACCTTTCGTATCTTGAACAATTTCGTATGTAGAGCCGCAAAAATCTTTGTATTTGCTTTCGTATCTCGAGTTTTTCATAAGTTGAGCCTTTCGTATCTCGAGGTACCCACTGTATTTGGTAGCATAGGCTCCACTCATGGGCAAGGAGGAGTCGGGAGTTATACAAACCCGTGTCTTGGTTTGTTATTGGACAGTCAAAGTTTCTCTTAGATATTAGTTTATCTAGCTTCTCAACGGGCTTCAGTTCCTCTCCAAGAACTATTTCTTTTGAGAGCTGGACTGGTGGGTAGGCCCCCAGCCGGTCTAGGATGCCTTGTACCTCCCTCGAGTGTGAGTCTATCCTATTGTTAAGACCGAAGGTTTGTTCGCGTATGAACAAATGACAAATTTTCTCAGACAATTTGTATTTTTTTCATAGCTACAAACCTGAGGTCTTAACGTTATACTGCCCACCTCTAGCCGCCCCTCTATTTGTTAAGTCATCCTGAATTGGGAAAGACTGGCGTAGATGAGCGGTCCTTGACCATTCTTCACCCGATATACGCATGTGTTGCCAGATATTCACAAGATTCCTTACTTTCATCTGCTAACCGGATCCACGCTAGGCGCTAGAAATTATCCTATTGTTAAGAACGAAGGTTTGTAGCTATGAAAAATAGAAATTGTCTTAGACAGAAAATTTGTCATTTTATTATAGTGCCTGTGTATATTATGTTCCCCTATTAGCTAATGCATTCTGATAATAATTTCTTTGATCCTATAACATATGTAAGCTAAAGGGGAAGAGGTTACTCTGACTTCCTTAGCTTTACTTATATAAAGGCATATGCAAAGGATTACGGAGGAGAGATCTGGTTGTTGCATTTGACAACATTCTCAATTGTTGCTTGTGAGAGAGAGTAAGTGAGAGCATAGTTGGTTCTCTGCAATTGTCAGGAGTGATGAAAGAGTTTAAATGTTTTGTATGGTTGATATGTAGTGTTTCGTGTTTGTATTGCTGTTAAGATCGTATAATGTATTTATGTATGTGGTTTTCTGAGAGAGAGAGAGAGAGAGAGAGAGAGAGAGAGAGAGAGAGAGAGAGTGTGTGTGTGTGTATCTATGTGTTCCCAAAGAAAATATTTATAACGCTTCCAGCGAAACAGAAGGAGGGAGTTACCACTATGACATACATATCTTGTGTGGCAGAAGAGAGAGAGAGAGAGAGAGAGAGAGAGAGAGAGAGAGAGAGAGAGAGAGAGAGAGAGAGAGAGAGAGAGAGAGAGAGAGAGAGAGAGCATAAGTGGTGGATGGATAGTTAACAAGTAGTTTGCTTGTTGGGCGATTGTCTGGGTTGTTTGCTAGTGCGATTCCCGGGTCAGTCATTCAGTCTGTGATGAGCAGTCATAGAGCACAGTGGTTTTGGCAGAGTTTGTTGATGGTCAGTTGTTATTGGGTGTTTTTTTTATTTACTGAGATTGTATAGTTGTTGTGCATGTGTCTGTCTGGTTTTTGTTGTTGAGCTGAAGTGTGTTTAATGTACATAATTTTGTTTTGATGTTAGTGAGTTGTTTGTTGGAGACAGTGTTGGTGTTTGTGGGTTGTTGTGTTGGTTTTGAGTTCTTGCATGATTTGTTGTGTTGTTTTCGAGTTGTTGGTATTTGTTTGTGTAGTGATTGTTATGTTGTTTTTTTGGGGTTGTTGTACGGTTTTGGTGTTTGTCTGTCTTTGTGTCTTGAAATTCTGAGGTTGTTTGTGTCTTGACAACTGTATCCAGCGGACAGCACAATGTCTCGCCTTGAGTGTCTCGAGTCTAAGTTGAGTACATGTTTGTGTTTTGTGTGTTCTGTATCTCGTTAAGCAAATTGTCCTGCGTGTATTTGGTAACATAAAGGGGAAAGTGTGGCTGTGGGAAAATTTGTCAGTCGGAACGATTAATATAGGCAGCCCTCGGTTAGCAGCAGGGGTTCCATTCCTGGCCGCCAACGCTGGGCAATTTTCAATGCTATGCAATTTTAAAGTCTACGGCCACAGCACACTTTCTTTCGGAATACTAGACCAGTTAACAGTGCTCTAGACCAGTCAAACAGCGCCGTAATCCTGCAAGGCGCAATAAGTTAAAAATTATATTTATGCAGTATAGTACTATAGAATTTACTGTACAGTACATTACAGTATTATAAATACTGTAAAGTGAAAAAAAGCCTAGCTTTAATCCTTTGGGTGTCTAGAGTATGTAAAGATATAATAAGGTTTTATGCAGTGTACAGGTAGCTGTAGTGTTCAAGTTACGATAATTCGTCTTACGATAATCCAATTTTAAGAGACCAAATTACAACAGCATAACTTTAGCCCATCTTCTAGTTACATAAGTTCAAAAACAGCAAAAGAGAATGATGAGAGTATGGTTTTAACATTATACTCGTTGCGTAAACATGTACAGCCATGAACAACCGAACGAGAAACAACTTTTATTCTAAGTACAAACGAATTGGATAACAACATCCGTTTTGGCTTGTATTTCAATCATTGTACTATAGTACACTATTACTGTAGTCTTATAAATGATGTTATGTAGAATAGGACTGACATACCTTAATGTAATAACTTTATTCATCATAGATCAAAGATCTATAGGGAAATATACTGTTAAATTTAAACCAAGTTGTAGTTGAAGCTGAGAACTGTTCAAGCAGCTAATGACCATTATCGTGCATCGGCAACAAGGATAAAAAAGGGATTTTGACGAAGGAAAAATCTATTTCTGGGTGATTGGCTCGTGTCGCCTATGAAAGGATCCTTAATATCATTCTTTCTAGGTAAAATTAACCTAAAATTACCAGAGAAAAACAAAATAAGAAAATGTCAGTAAAACTGACTCGCTCACTCTTAAAAAGAAGTGTCGGTATGATAATAGGGGCGAGTGTGGAACACTACCACGAGACAATCACCAATTAGAACTTCCATCAGAATCCCCCCAAGAGAGAGCTGATACCAACGGGCGATGCAGCCTCTACTACTACTACTAGAGGACGCCACGGACAGCAGCGCCCCTAGCGGACATCCTAATCTAAAAAACAAACTAAAAAAAACATCTTGTCCTGCAAGGGGGGAAACAAACCATAAAGGGGGGGTTTGGGTTTCATAGGGCGACACGAGCCAATCACCCAGAAATAGATTTTTTACCTTATCGTCAAAATCCCACTTTTCTTGGCTCAGCTCGTGTCGGCCTATGAAAGAGTACCAGAGGAAACAGACAAGATGGGAAAAAATGGGACAATGAAAAACAGTGTAAAATGATGGAGTATAAAATATAAGTTTAAATCAATTTACAGCATACAAACTAAGGGCACCTTAAACTAACTTATTACTAAACTAAAAGTAAAAAACAATATAGAACGTTCGTAACATCTTAAATTAAAGTACTTAAATGGTAATTACAGTAAATTACAGTGATGCATGTAATATAAGAAAAAGGGATTTACTTAACAAATTGTACAAAATATACAAACTCTTGTGTCCTACCCTAAGACATAAAAATAAGGGTCGGTAAACAGCTGAAGTCCATCATTAATACAAGTATTGCAAAAACAATATATACAAACACATTGTGTCCTAACCCAATAGCAATAAAAATAAGGGTAGGTACACTGAAAGTTTCATCAGTTAATACAAAAAATGGTGAAGTGAATATAATACAAACACCTTGGTGTCCGCTACCCTAGCAATAAAATAAGGGTTAGGTACACTGAAGTACATTATCAGTACAAGTGTGGATGTCCCCTAGCAAAAAAATAAGGGACAATCCACTATCTTTGATTCAACGGCTTAAGGCCTTATGATATTCGGAGTAGCCTGCGATAAGGTGAGGGCCATGTTGGAATGATGTTAGGTAGAAAGGAGACCCTGGATCTTATACTAACAACTTACTATACAGTATCAGGGGAAACAATGGCTTCCCTCTGCTACTGCTGAAAACTTTAAACTTGCATTCCAAGGACTTGTTAAATTAATGCCGTTTTAAAAAGACTGTTCGGGGATTTCCACAATCCAGTATACTTTTTAAGATCCTCAAAGATTCATCTGGTTGAAAATAATTAATTGGAGGTGGCTACTCCCCCATGATATCATGTGCTTTTGGGGAATTGATCTCATGGGTTGGCTTGTTTTAATGAAGTTAAAGGGATTTGGTTGTCCTAATACCATTTTACTGACAAAGTACCTCTCCCCCCTTTTCCTCCCTTTTCTCTCATGGAAGAAGAGCACCTGAGGATTCTTGAAGAAGTACGAGATAGAAAAGGCTCTAAGAGTTGATACCTGGGCAGAGAGAAGGATCCTGTGGAAGTGGGTGAAATAACCTTTCCAGGAGCCACCTTGCAAGAGGATCCTCATTTTTGGCTAAAAAGCTACGATACCGGAAGCAAGTAGAACTTCTCCTGACTGGGATGGAATTCCTTCTTCCACATGACCCGCCATCCCTGGATAGAGCCTGACAGTTCTGAAATTCTGGCTCCTGAGCTAGGCCTTAATAAAGAAATAATGTCTTCCTCCAGGAGCATTATGGAATGTACAGGATGAGTTGTCAGTTATCTGAAGCACTAGTTTGAGGACAGTCATTCAAGAACCATGGAAACTGTTTAGTTATGGCCATCTGCTGAAGAAGAATCTAACGTCTAGCACCAGGCTTTAGCGATAGATGTGAAATAAGATTCAGTCAGATCGAATCTGGAAAACCTACTTGAAAGAATTTTCTTCAAAGCCGATTTATGAGTGGTAATCGTGCTAGCTGCTAAAACCTTTTTTCAAACAAGGACCTGAAAAAAGGATTATAGCCAAACATTAACTGTCCATGGTTTGTAGTTGTTCGATTCTCTCAGAAAGATGCTAATTTTTTAACAGCTGAGTCATTATTGTACTAATTGGTTGACTCTCTCTTATCTGCTTCTAGGAATGAGAAATATTCTTGTGGGAGGTCAAATATCAGCCATCTTTATTAGCCGCAAAACTTCATGAAGTCCATAAAGTTAGGGTCTGGAGAATTCCTGAGGAAGGCGAACACAGTCCATCAATTTGTACTGATTGTGATTAGCTTGGGATTGGGGATCCGTTGAGGTCGGAGGACCCAATTCCAGAAGAAGAGGATACCAGTTGCTCTTGGGCCAGTCCGGAGCAATCAAGCGTAATATACATCCCTTTGAAAGACCTTAGTTTGGCTTAGGACTTTTCAAGAGAAGATTTCACTGGGAGGAAAAAATATAAATTCTCCCTCCACTGATTACCAATCCAACGACAGGGTGCGTACCGTGGCAATAAGCCAGGGGAGGGTCCAGGTTGGGGGCCACATAGCAAGGAAGCTTGTGGTTCGCTTGTTGAGGCGAAGAGAATCCCACTTGGATACCTGGGACTCTCCGGCTTACCCCACTGGAATGACCGTCGTCCCAGAAGACCACTCTGAATTCCAGGAGGGTAACTGTACCGGGACAGGGGTCGGTCCTGCTATCACATTCCATTACTCCTGCCAGGTGAGTGGTGCAGACAGATCCGCCAGTTTGTGTTTTGTTTGCCACTAATGCAAAGATGGCTATCATGACATGATTCACATTGCTTTGGATTTGGCCCCGACCCTCCTCTGTTGATGCAATGAACTAACCACTGCACTGTCCAAAACTAGCCTTAGATGAGAACTATTCTTCTGGGGAAGCAAAGTCCCTCTTCAGGTGTGAAAGGAAACTACTGCCAGTTGCTTCCAACACGTTTTATGTGGAGCTGGCGAAATTGAACTTGACCAAGTCCAGCCCCTGAACCTGTTTGAAGCTGAGAGTAAATCCCGCCCCCCACCCCGGACAGGGATGCATCCGGTGTGAATGGTTTAAACACTGGGTAACGGGGATATTGAAGGGGTACTTTCCTTGGGCTAAGTTCTTTACTTTTGACCAAGGCCGTAGTTGGTTGGCGGAGCAGGATCTGGGTGCGGATTACTGACAACTTTGTTCTCGATATTTGGAGTTTGCTCTTGCACCGCCAAATTCCGATTTATAATCTTTTCAGCCTTGCTTTCAGCAAGCAAGGATAGTCTTTGTTACCGAAGCAAACTGAAATAGAACCTAGGATTCTCTACCTGGTTTCTTCTTGGACGTTTGCTTGCATTTGAGAAATTGTCCCTGACAGATTTGCTATTTCCTTCCAGTTTCTGGCCACTGGAATTGACAGATTGTGGGAAGACAAATCCCAATTGGATTGCCTATCCACTGAAAAGACGAGATTCCGGAGTAAGTCTGGATTTCGTTTTGTTTATTCTGGAAACCCCAGATTTGTTCCAGAAAGTGAACTACCTGTTTTGGTGGCTTTGGATAACAGTTCCTCGACTGTTTGGTGCCCAGATCAACCTCAATCGTCGAGGTATGCTGCTGACCATTATTCCCTGAGCTCTCAAGATTGTTTGAACAACTACTTCTGCTATTTTTTGTGTGAATACCCTGGGGGCTAACATTCAGACCGAAGGGCCATCACTTTGAATTGAGAATTGTCTGATTTTCCACTAGCCTGATCCTAGGAATCGGCGGAAGTGCCCTGGCTATAGGGATATTGATAGTATGCGTCTGTAACGATCGATGGGAGCATGTGACGGCTCCCCGCGGAAGTAAGGTGTCCTTACTTGGCGAAGGGAGGTAAGCATCTTGAACTTGTTCGCAACTGGAATGCAAGGAGTTTAGCTTTGACAAGTCTAAGTTGTTACCCTTCTTTTTGTTGAGCCTTTCTTCTGGCACGCTGAACTAAGCGACCTTGAATTTTAGATGCTTGGACTCCTCAGCAATAGCTCCGTTTCTGAAGGAGTTTTCCTTTCTGCGTTAATCTTGTAATTCCACTTTGACGGTATTGCTGGTTGGCAATGATTTGATTGGAGGAGGATCTTTGTTGATTCCAAAACTCCAGCCCAATCCTTTGGACCCGACCACTATGCTCTGTGTACCCAATTGCTGAACCCCCAACCTGTGGCGGAAGAGGAACAGACCTCCCACTCCTACCTGGGGAGCCTCCATTGTTTGATGGGCGGGTTGGTCCACCACGGCCCTCCTCTGAACTGCCTTGCTCCTCGCTACCCCTTGTCCTGCCGCCACGCTGACGAAAGTAACCTCTCGCCCTACCATCTCGGCTGATTGTAGCCTTGAGCCTCTAAATGCAGGGTTTTTGAAGGCCTGCGAGATAGCGTAGGAAGTGGATGGCTGAGATTTGAGGGGGAGGCCAAACAGGAGGATAGGCTGATTCTTGCTTTGGAAACTGGCAAGGTTTGTCCTTGTTGGGTAACCGGTGGACCTCCGCCATGCAACAAACATTGCTGCTGTTAGCTTGGGGGGGGGGGGGGGGGGGGGCGTTTTTTTTAATATGGCTGGAACCTCATTACCAGCCTTCTTCGGTTTTCTTACCAGCAGTGGAACGGACTCCTGTTTCCTCTTCGAGGAAATTACCCCACCCTAGCTCTAAGGCTCTTCTGGTTGATCCCTAGCAAGCTTCGTGGTGTGTACCTCGTTAACCGCGGACTTCCTGGGAAGAGATTCCGCTCCCCACACTGCTAGAGGCCCCAAGGGAGTCTATTCGGTCTCATGCCTAATGGTACATTTCCTGTTAGAACCATGCTTTCGGCAGTTTCCTCCTAGCCATGGAAGAAGTCAAAAGCGTCAGTTAGAACCGTCTGGAACTGAGAGTTTGCGGGGGGGCCAGAATCTTGCAACAGCGTTCCCGTAGCATAAGAGAGGGCAGCCATTTCCGTAATTATAAGGGAATTGACGGGAGCCTGCCAAACACCTGGTTCGCGTCATTCAAACTCTGGCCTGGATTTAGGGAATCCGGGCCCAGTCTTGGGTAGTTTCTTCTCGCCGAACTGGTCCATGGGCGCAGTCCGGTTTTGGAGCGTTAACCCAAGCAAGCGTGAAACGTAGCTGGCAAAGGTTTTTCTCCCCACAACTTCTCCGAAGGGCCTGGGAACGGGAAGAGCGGGAGAAGTTGAGAAAGTTAGACTGGCCTCCCTCAAAACTGTTGGGATGGGCTTCATCCTTGAGGACTGCCCTGAAGGGACTTATTCTCCAACTAATTTCGTGGTCGAACGGAAGAGAAACCTCCTCCTTCCGTTCGAGACGGAAAATGTGAAAGGGGACTCTTGTAGGGCCTGGAGTTTTGGTTTTCGTTCGTACAACGTACCAAGTCCTCAAGGCAGGTGAACCCATTCCCGCTGAGCATGATTCTCTACTTATTAGGACCGAACTACCTTTAGGAGATCTTGTCTTTTTTCCCTCGTCAGAGCCGTTTGGCGTCAGCCCTAGCATAACCGTATGAAACGGCTGCGTCAATACCCGGAGGGTTAAAAACTCGAAGTCCTCAATCCTTCGAGTTTCCACACCTCCGAGATAGAGATCATTACCATCCTTGAACCGGAGCGTAGGCAGCTACTCTCCATGGGTTCCTCCATAGAGAAAGCTGGCCAAAGAGTCATATGGCGGGAGTTGAAGAAGTCCCAGTGCTTGGACGCTGGGTGGAGGTACTGGAGGAGGAAACCTGAGATAGCCCAGCTACTCGGTTCCTCATTTTTCTCTCATCCTGTTAGAGAGAATCTTGGTATTGATTGGCTAGACTGAGACAGAGTTTTGTTTGACAACTGTGGGCAAAACATCTGCCTCGAACCGTGACCCCAGGGGCGGAGATTTTGCGAGCCCATCATCTAGCCCAGCCCCCTGTTGCAATCACCCCCTGCTGAAGAAAGAAGAGGGATCAAAGGTGCCTAGGCCCACTGCTACCCCCTAACCCCTACCCCGTACCGTCGTAGCGGATGGAAGCGGTGGAGGCGGGGAGAAGGCACTGGCTCGGCGGGTGAGGCGCGAGCCTTCTCCTTCGAAGCCTTGGCTTCTGGAGCTCTTTGGGCGTGAGAAGAGCCTCGGCGTTTGCTTTCACCCGCATCGGTCATAGGAAGTCGACGACTTCCATAGTCGAATAGAAGACGAAGCACGACTTCCTAGAAGTTGTCTTGGCCAGATTCTTCTTCGGTTCTCTCTGTCCCGTTCAACCGCGTTTGGGGGTACAGAGAGCGCGGGGAGAGCGGGTAGGGATCTCATATCCCACAAAGCCTTGGAATGAAGCACTAGAAGAGGGGACACGGAGAAAGAAGATACCAGAAGCACCCCAGGAAAGGACCTTGGGGAGCCGCCCGACACACCGTACCACTCAAACCAACCAAATCCTTTTTCCCCCCACCCCTACCGTCCATAGGTTCGGATGTTAGGCGGCATTTTCCTTAATTTCTCCTTTTTTTTGCTATGGTCCAGGGCGACGTCCCGTCGGGACCGACGAATCCTGGGTGGCTACTACCCCGCAAAATAGGGATTGCTGGAGGTCTTGCTGGATGGAGGCTATCAAGCGGGGCAAGCGGACAAGGGGTCAACAGTAAACCAGCTCGGACTTGCCCGCGGGTGAAGATCTGGATGGCCAGCTTCTTATCCAGAATGTAGGGCTGGAGCCTTTGGCGGCGTTTCTTCCCGAAGCCGCCCACCCCACAGCTTTCCAGGGTGGCGAGGGTGCGACTTCCCTCACACCACGGTAGCCTGAAAGAAAAGGCAAGATTAGCTTCCAATGGTGGGGGGAACGGGGTTAAACAAAACTTATGACTAAAAGCAAGTTGTTAGTCAAAATGATTAAAGTAAGCCTAAATAACGGAACTTATCCCCATCTCCTCAGCTGAACCACGAACCAATGGGTCGTAGCAGATGGCGCAGGCTTCTCAGGGTGCCAGACGATCATTTCTCGTTGTAAGACGTGGCACAGGGGGGCGTGAGACCTACACTACATGTTCGTGTCCACAGGGGTGGTCGAAAACCAGCGTCGCCGTTTACAAACGCTGGGAGGGACCTGACAGTTGGTTAGGCCTGTAAGTGGAAAGATACATGAGTACCAGGTAAACACTTACAGTGCTAACAGATGCTCCGCTTATGTGCCGGAGCGATAAAGTTTAGATTAAACCAGAGCCCCCGCCAAAAACATACGCTTGTGGTAACCAGGCGTTTGGTTTGTGTGCTCTAAGGCTATAGCCCTCCGCTGATGGCGGAGACCCAAACACAAGAAAAACCAACCAGGAGTGGTGGTAAAAGGAAACCCTACGACGGAAAATGGCGGGGATTGGAAATTAAATTTCAATCATATAACACAATTCAATTGTTAAAAATTAGGGTATATCCTTAAAAATAGTGATAATAAAATAACCTTTCCTCCAGCCCGTACTACTAAAAGAAGAGTGCGCGGGTAAGAGGCAAGCTTCTCATCCGTATGCGGGGGTGGAGAGGATGAAAGGATATAGTAGGCAAGCAATCCGACCACTAGAGGTTGCCCCACCCCTCCCGCTCGCTAGCGGAAGCCAGTAACCCATAACCAAAGGTGCCCCGGCCTGCGACGGAAGGCTCCTTTTGTATAGCGAGGCAGGTGGCCTGGAGCAAACTGGGGAGGGGGGGGGGGGGGGGTGGGGGGGGGGGAAGGTCCTCAGGGTGTAAACACGGGCGGGAGCGAGAGACGAGGGGGGTGAGGGATGGCCGCTACTCCTCCCCACGCCTCACCCAACTACCCGCCATTGGAGACCCGGTTACCATCATGGAGTGGTCCGCCCATATAACCCCCCACCACCGCTGGGAGGAAGGAACCCCTGGCCGCCTCAGAGAAGTAGTGAGAAGAAGGCAACTGAGGTTTTTTTCTTTGTTTTTGGATGAGCATGACAACCAAGGGGTTCCCCCAGCTTCCTCCCTATAACCATAATGGGGAAGGGCGGGGGTATGGGTAAGGGTGCGATGGGACACGTGAACCGCCAAAGTGGCCTAGGCCGCGAGCAACACAACCGTGAGAGGGCCACGTGAACCAGGCTGTACCAATACAAGGAACAAGCACCCTAGGCTAGCCTAACCCCTACCCTAAAATGGTAATAAATAATTACATCGAAAAGATGGAAAAGACACTTTTAGTAAAGAGAAAGAATAAGCCCAGGAGGAGGCGAATGTTCCAAGCAAACAGAGGCCTACTCGGAGCCCAGCGATAGCCGCATGAAGAGCAAGAGCCGGGAATGCTGGGCCGGAATAACAAAAGATAGCCCCTCAAATACCAAACTAAGTAGAAATGGTAGGAGGGCTGAACTAGCTAAAACTCGATGGCTAAAAACAATGAACGTAATATAGTAAGGCCCATAAGTATAAGAAGTCCCAGTATGGAGGACCGGGAATTCTTACGAGGCAGCATGGCGCCGGCCACGAGACAACCAGGGAACTCGGATAATTGGGAACCTATTAAGAGGAAAATACTGGTTACCCGGAACGATCAAAATTGTGGAAAATAAAATTATTCCGTTATGAGTTTTACTTAACTTAGCCGTGGGCAATAGCTGAGGCGTTTCCATGGTAGAATACAGTGGGTTAAATCCAGAAATAGCAACAGCACAAGAAAAATGGCGACTTGTCGCTAGCGCTAAAAATTAAGGGATGTCCGCTAGGGGCGCTGCTGTCCGTTGGGCGTCCTCTAGTAGTAGTAGTAGAGGCTGCAAATCGCTCCGTTGGTATATCAGCCTTCTCTTCTTGGGGGGATTCTTGATGGGAAGTTCTAATTGGTGATTGTCTCGTGGTAGTGTTTCCACACTCGCCCCTCTATTATCATTAACGACACTTCTTTTTAAGAGTGATCGAGTCAGTTTTTTACTGACATTTTCATTAATTTTGTTTTTGGTTTAAAGGGGGGGTAATTTTAGGTTAATTTTAACCCTATGAAAGAATGATTAAATTAATGGATCCCTTTGTCAATACGGCCGACACGAGCTGATCCCAGAAATCCCAATAAACAATAGTATGCCATCAAACAACAACCATAGATAAAAATTGAGATTAAAATAATTTTTGTAAATCAAAAACTTACTGTGCTTTGAAAGAACACATTTTAACTGTTGGTTTGCCATGCCGATAAAAGATGAACAACGTAAAGTTCGCATTACGATGATATAAAGAAAAAGTTGCGAATGGAATCGTTTGTATTGTTTTACTCAATAAACGTTAATCTGTTAAAAAAAAAAAATTAGTTCACAATCAAAAAAAGAACAAGACATATTCAAGTCATATTTCCACCTAAAAACATGTCGTATCAAAGGAAAAAATACCCTTGTCTCATTATAACGTCAAGTATCTAGATATTTGGTTTAGGCTAAACTAGAAAACAAGAAAATTCGCTCAGAATTGTGTTTAAATATATTGGTGAAACAAACTCTTATTCACCATCCAGATGATTTCCCAAACCAAAAACATTGGCTGCCTCCAGCAGAACTTACTGGCTTAGATCTACCATAGTTTTTATTTTAAGAATACAGTTAATATGAGAATACATACAATTTTTGTTTGGAATACAGTGTGAAGTAATGTATAACCTTTTAAAAAGATTTCAAGGAAAAGATGGCATTATTTACTTTTTCCTTCCTGTGCTTATCTTCTAAATTTTCGTTCACTAAGCCAGTCTACATCGCAGCGGCATCTCGAGCTTGTACAATCGTACCTTAATTTTTTTGCTCACGTAACAAAGCAAAAAATCCACAGAGTTGGCACAGTTAGTTATATTTTGGTACTTCCTCCTCCCAATGGAAAAAACAAACAAATTGCAGCGTTGCAAAATCGAATGTATACACAAGTTTTGTCTTTTAAAACTCATTTATGCAACAATTGTAAATAAAATTTGTTATCAAACGTGATTATTCAATATGATATATATAAAAATGTTAGTTATTTGGGCACAATTGAACAACTTTATTGTCTTCAATCATAGTGAAGGGTCTGGTTTACAAACGACATCAAATGGAACGATGTGTACTGCCAACTGTATCATATTTTGAAAATGAAAAAAAAAAAAAAATTCCCTGTAATACATTTTTCATTACACATTTTCAAACATTAAAAGCATGAAAATTTATAGCAAAAAGCTGAAGTCTCAATTAGCAAAATGAGTTATAATTATCCCCTCCCAAATTAAATAAAAATATATCCGACGTGAAGTCTATCGCTGGTTCCCAA
Organism: Macrobrachium nipponense; assembly: GCF_015104395.2. Taxonomy (NCBI): domain Eukaryota; kingdom Metazoa; phylum Arthropoda; class Malacostraca; order Decapoda; family Palaemonidae; genus Macrobrachium; species Macrobrachium nipponense. Next base: position 53,858,745 of record NC_087210.1, on the reverse strand, counting down.
GTCGGCCTTTTTTTTGGATGGCATTGTAAGGACCGTGCGTACTTAGTCATCTCAACTTTTTACTGTGGTGTTTCTATTTTATGTTCACCTTTTTTGCCCACATCACAGTAATACATTACTGTTGTCGTGAAAGTTTTGTTTATTTCGCCTTTCCGCCCTGATGGGTTATCAATAGGTTGGAGTATCACGGTTTGAAACCATTAACATTTTTCTGGGCTCAGCTCGTGTCGGCCTATGAAAAGAATCCTTAATATCAATTCTTTCTAGGGTAAAATTAGCCTAAAATTTACAGAGAAAAAAAATAAAATTAAGAAAATTGTCAGCTTTAAAACTGACTCGCTCACATAGCTTTCTTAAAAACAAAGAAGTGTCAGTATGATCAATATGGTGGCGAGTGTGGTGGAACACTACCACGAGGACCAAACACCAAATTAGAACTTTCCTATCAGAATCCCCCAAGAGAGAGCTCGATTACCAAGACGGGCGATGCAGGACCTCTAACTACTACTAGCTAGTAGAGTACAGCAGCGACCCCACTAGCGGACATCCTTAAATTTTAGTCGCTACGATACAAGACGCATTTGCATTCCCTTGTGTGTGGCTGATCTTCCAGGATTTATCCTTATTTCTACGATTGGAACTCTTCTGGCAATTGCCACGGTCTAAAGTTAAGTAACTCATAAGTAATATTTTTACCCCCTTTTTATCTTTCCGGGTACCAGTAATTTTCCTCTTTAATAGGTCATATACGGTTGTTTTCCCCTGGTTGTTCTCGTGGCGGCCATGCTGCCATCGTAAGTAATTCCCGGTCCTACCCCATAACTGGGACTTCTTTATACTTATGGGCTTACTTTATTGTACGTTCATTGTTTTACATCGAGTTTTAGCTAGTTTAGCCCTCCTACCATTCTCTTAGTTTCGGTTATTTTAGGGCTATTATTGTATTTTTATTCCGGCCCAGCATCCCGGCTCTTGCCTCTTCATCGGTCTATCGCTGGCGCTCCGAGTAAGGACCTTCTGTTTCTTGGAACAGTCTGGCCTCCTCCATGGGCTTCTGTCTTTTCTTTTTACTAAAATGTGTCTCTTCCAATCTTTTTCGATGTATATTTTTTTATGTATTTAGGGTGTTTAGGCTAGCCTAGGTGCTTGTTCCATTGTAGTGGTTCAGTTTGGTTCACAGTGGCCCTCCTCTCGGTTGTGTTGCTCGCGGACCTAGGCCACTTGCTGGTCACGGTTTGTTCCATCGCACCTTAACCCACCCTGCCCCCTGCCCTACCCTTTCTGGTATAGGGTGAGGAGCTGGGGGGACCCCTTGGTTGTCTTGACAACCTCAGTCGCCTTCTCTCAACTCCTACTCGGAGGTGGCCCAGGGGTTGCCCCCTCCCAGCGGGGGGTGGGGTATCGGGCGACCACTCATGAGGTACAGGGTCCCTCCATGCGGGTAGTCGGTGAGGCGGGGAGGAGTACGGGCCATCCCTCCCCCCTCTCTCGCTACCCGCCGGTGCTTTCGACCGAGACCCTCCCTCCCCCCCACCCTCCCCAGTTGCTCAGACCACCCCCCTTGCTATATGAAAGGGAGCCTTCCGTCGCAGCCGGGGCACCTTTTGGATTATAGATTACTGGCTCCGCTAGCGGGCGGGGCCGGGCACTACTAGTTGGTCTGGTTGCTTGCCTACTATATCCTTATTCTCTCCCTCCCCCGCTACCGGTAAGGGAGCTTACTTCTTACCTACGCACTCCTTCTAGTAGACGGGAACGCGAGAGAGGTTTGTTTTATTATTATTATTATTATTTTAAGGATATACCCTAATTTGTACAATATTTTTACAATGAATTGTGTAATATTCTTATTGATTACTCTTACCATCCCCGCTAAAAAAAAAAAAAAAAAAATTTTCCGTTACGTGGGCGTTTACCATTAACCACCACTACCTGTTTGGGGTTTTTCCTTTTTGTGTCTCCGCCATCAGCGGAGCCATAGCATAGGATAACCAACCCTAGGTTACGGTTACCACACGTTTTTATTTTGGCGGGGCTCTGGTTTAATCTAACTTTATCGCTCCGGCCTACCAGCGGAGCATCTTTTGTTAGCTGTAAGTGTTTTACTTGGTACTCATTGCTTTTCCACTTTTACCCTTATAGGCTATACCAACCTAGCCAGGTCCCAGCCTGTAAACGCGAACGCTTTCTTTTCGACCCCTGTGGACTATGTATGAGTGTAGGCTACGTCACGCCCCCTGTTGCCACGTCCTAACCAACGAGAACGGTCGTTCTTGGCACCCGCTAGACGCCATGCGCCATATCTGCTACCGACCTGGTCGGTTACAGCTGGGAGATGGGGTAAGTCCGTTAATAGGCTTACTTATCATTTTACTAACACATTTTAGTCATAAGCTTTTGGTTAAACCCAATGTTCCAACAATTGGCAGCTAATCTCGCCTTTTCTTTCAGGCTAATACCGGGTGTGGGCAAGGGAATCGCCCCTCGCCACCCTGAAAGCGTGGGTGGGCGGCTTCGGGAAGAAACGCCGCCAAAGGCCAGCCCTAACATTTCTAGATCAAGAAGCTGGCCGTACCAGATCTTCCCCGCGGGCCAAGTTCGAACGGGCTAATCAACCGGTTGAACCCCTTGTCCGCTGCCCCGCTGATAAGCCCCCTCCATCCAGCAAGAACCCTCCAGCCAATACCTTTGGGGTCGTAATCCCACTCCCAGGAGTCGGTCCCAGGACGTCCGCTGCCCGCTGGACCTGAACATCGAGCCTATGGCGGTAGGGGGGGAGGATTTGGATTTGTTGGTTGAGGTAGGGGTGGTGGGTCGGCCCGCCCAAGGTCTTTCCTTGGGGTTGTTCTAGATTCTTGGACTTGTTCTCTGTTCCCCTGTTCTAGGGTGGGGGGACTTCTTTGCCAAGGCTTTGTGGGATCTGAGATCCCTACCCGCTCTCCCACCCATACCCGCTCTCTCTGTACCCCCCAAAACCAAGCGAAGGGACAGAGCAGAACCGAAGACCCTAGACCAAGAACCGACTTCCTAAAAGAATTCGTCTTCGTCTTCCTTCGGCTAAAAGAAGTCGGTCGACTTCCTACCGCCGCTGCGGTGAAAGCCAAAGGCGAGCTCTTCTCAACCAAAGGCAGAGCTCCCAGAAGCAAGGCTTCGAAGGAGAAGGCCTCGCGCTCCTCCGCCGAGTCCACTGCCTTCTCCCGCCTCCAACCTCTTCCACTCCGGCTAACGCCGGTAGGGGTAAGCAAGCACTAGCACCTTTGACCCTCCCTGCTGCTTTTTCAGCCAGGGGTGATTTGGAAACAGGTGGGGCAGTGCTGGTGGGTCTTCTACAAATCTCCGCACTGGGGTCACATGGTTTTCGGAGCAGATGTTTGGCCACCAGTTGTCAAACACTCTGGTCTCAATTCTGGCCAATCAATCCAGGATCTCTCTAACAGAATGGAGAAAAAAGAAAATGAGGACCGAGTATCTGGGCTATCTTTCCCCAGGTTCCTCCCCCAGTCTCCCCTCCCAGCGTCAAGCACTGGGATTCTTCAACTTCCCAACTCCCGCCATAATGACTCTTTGGCCAGCTTTCTCTATATGGAGAACCCATGGAGAGTAGCTTGCCTACCGCTCCGTTCCAAAGATGGAATGATCTCTATCCTCGGAGTTGTGGAACTCGAAGGATTGAGGCGACTTCGAGTTTTTAAACCCTCCGGGTCTGACGCAGCCTTTCATCGGTTATTGCTAGGCTATGAACGCCGAACGGCCTTCTGACGAGGGAGGACCAAGATCTCCAAAGGAGTCGGTCTTGTATAGTAAGAGATTCACGCTCAGACGGGAATGGGTTCACATGCCTTGAGGACTGGGAGTGTCGCAACCACCAAACTCCAGGCCTATCAAGAGTCCCTTCACTATTTTTCGCGACGGAAGAGGAGGTTTTCCTCCTTCCGTTCGCCACGAATTAGTGGAGAAAGTCCCTTCAGGCAGTCTCAAGGATGAGCCCATCCCACAGTTGAGGGAGGCGGAGTCTACTTCTCCGCTCGTTCCCGGCCTTCGGGGAATTGAATGGGTGGGGAAACTTGCCAGCTACGTTCACGCTTTGGTAAGCTTCAAACCGGACTGCCGCCATAGGAACCAGTTCGGCGAGAAACTACCAAGGCTTGCTGGATTCCCTAATCCCAGGCAGAGTTTTGATAGCGCGAACCAGGTTTGGTCAGGTCCCTCAATTGCCGCTTGAATACTCGACGGGCTAAATGGCTTGCCCTCTCTTATGCTACGGAACCGCTTGTTTCAAGAATTGTCTGGCGAAATCTCAGTTTCCAGAACGGTTTTTCTAACGGACGCTTTTGACTTCTTCCAGGCTAGGAGGAACTGCCGGAAGCATGTCCTACAAGAGTGTACCATTAGGCATGAGCCTAATAGACTCTTGGCCGCTAGCATGGTGGGGAGCGGATCTCTTCCAGATCCGCGGTGAACGAGGTACACCATGAAGCTGCTAGGCTCAACCAGAGCCTCAGAGCTAGGTGGGGTATTTCCTCAAAGAGGAAACAGGAATCCGTTCCCACTGCTGGCAAGAAACAGAAGAAGGCTGGTAAGAGGTTCCAGCCATATAAAAAACTCCAGCAACAGCAGCAATTTGTGCAGGCGGTCCCGGTTACCCAACAGGGACAAAACCTGCCAGTTCAAGCAGAACCAGCCTATCCTCCTGTTGCCCCCGCAATCTCAGCCATCCACTTCCATACGCTATCTCGCCGGCCCTTCAACCCTGCATATGAGGCTCAAAGCTACACTCAGCCGAGAGGTTAGGGCGAGAGGTTACTTTCGTCAACGTGGCGCAGGAAGGGGTACGAGGAGCAGACAGTTCAGAGGAGGGCGTGGTGGCCAACCCGCCCATCAACAATGAGGCTCCCCAGGTAGGAGGGAGGCTGTTCCTCTTCCGCCACAGGTGGGGGTTCAGCAATTGGGCACAGAGCATAGTGTCCAAAGGATTGGGCTGGAGTTGGATCAAAGATCCTCCTCCAAATCAAATTCATTCCATCGATACCGTCAAAGGAATTGACAGATTACGCGGAAGAACTCCTTCAGAAAAAGGAGCTATTGCGAGAGTCAAACATCTAAAATTTCAAGGTCGCTTATTCAGCGTGCCAAAGAAAGCTCAACAAAAAAAGAAGGGTAATCTTAGACTTGTCAAAGCTAAACTCTTTCATTCGTTGCGACAAGTTCAAGATGCTTACCCTCTCGCAAGTAAGGACCTACTTCCGCGTGGAGCCGTCACATGCTCATCGATCTTACAGACGCATACTATCATATCCCTATAGCCAGGCACTTCCGCCCATTCCTAGGATTCAGGCTAGGAAATCAAACATTCTCATTCAAAGTGATGCCCTTCGGTCTGAATGTAGCCCCCAGGGTGGTTATTCACAAAAATAGCAGAAGTGGTTGTTCAACAATTGAGAACTCAGGGAATCATGGTAGCAGCATACCTCGACGATTGGTTGATCTGGGCACCAACAGTCGAGGAATGTCTCAAAGCCACCAAAAAGGTAGTTCACTTTTCTGGAACATCTGGGGTTCCAGATAAACAAAACGAAATCCAGACTTACTCCGGAATCTCGTTTTCAGTGGCTAGGAATCCAATGGGATTTGTCTTCCCACAATCTGTCAATTCCAGTGGCCAAACGGAAGGAAATAGCAAAATCTGTCAGACAATTTCTCAAATGCAAGCAAACGTCAAGAAGAAACCAGGAGAGAATCCTAGGGTCTCTTCAGTTTGCTTCGATAACAGATATCCTTCTGAAGGCAAGGCTGAAAGATATAAATCGAATTTGGCGGTCAAGAGCAAACTCCAAATATCGAGACAAGTTGTCAGTAATCCCACAGATCCTCCGCAACCAACTACGGCCTTGGTCAAAAGTAAAGAACTTAGCCAGAAAGTACCCCTTCAATATCCCCTCCCAGTGTTAACCATTCACACGGATGCATCCCTGTCCGGGTGGGGGGGATACTCTCAGTTCAAACAGGTTCAGGGGACTTGGTCAGTTCAATTTCGCCAGCTCCACATAAACGTGTTGGAAGCAATGGCAGTATTTTCTTACGCTGAAGAGACTGCTTCCCCCCGAAGAAGTCTCATCTAAGGCTAGTTTTGGACAGTGCAGTAGTAGTTCATTGCATCAACAGAGGAGGTCCAAATCAAGCATGTGAATCATGTCATGATAGCCATCTTTGCCCCTAGCAAACAAACACAAATGGCATCTGTCTGCACTCACCTAGGCAGGAGTAAGGAATGTGATAGCAGACGCCCTGTCCCGGTCAGTTCCTCTGGAATCAGAGTGGTCTCTGGACGACGGTTCATTCCAGTGGGTAGGCCGGAGAGTCCCAGGTCTTCAAGTGGATCTCTTCGCCTCACAAGCGAACCACAAGCTACCTTGCTATGTGGCCCCCAACCTGGACCCTCTGGCTTATGCCACGGACGCCCTGTCGTTGGATGGAATCAGTGGAGGAGAATTTATATTTTTCCTCCAGTGAATCTTCTCTTGAAAGTCCTAAGCAAACTAAGGTCTTTCAAATGGATAGTAGCTCTGATTGCTCCGGACTGGCCCAAGAGCAACTGGTATCCTCTCCTTCTGGAATTGGGGTCTCCGACCTCAACGGATCCCCAATCCCAAGCTATCACAACCACTACAAATGAGGACTGTGTTCGCTTCTCAGGATTCTCCAGACCCTAACTTTATGGACTTCATGAAGTTTGCGCTAATAAAGATGCTGATATTGATCCACAGAATATTCTCTTCTTGGAATCAGATAAGAGAGAGTCAACCATTAGACAATATGACTCAGCTGTTTAAAAAATTAGCATCTTTCTTGAAGAATCGACACTACACCATGACAGTTAACCTGGCTATATCCTTTTTCAGATCCTTGTTTGAAAAAGGTTTAGCAGCTAGCACTATTACCACTCATAAGTCGGCTTTGAAGAAAATCTTTCAAGTAGGTTTTCAGATAGATCTGACTGAGTCTTATTTCACATCTATCCCCAAAGCCTGTGCTAGACTTAGACCTTCTCAGAGCCTACTACAGTTTCATGGTTCTTAAATGATGTCCTCAAACTAGCTTCAGATACTGACAACTCAGCTTGTACATTCATAATGCTCCTGAGGAAGACATTATTCTTATTAAGCCTAGCCTCAGGAGCTAGAATTTCAGAACTGTCGGCTCTATCCAGGGATGCGGGTCATGTGAATTCCTCCCATCAGGAGAAGTTCTACTTGCTCCGGATCGTAGCTTTTTAGCTAAAAAATGAGGATCCTCTTGCAAGGTGGGCTCCTTGGAAGGTTATCCCACTTCCACAGGATCCTTCTCTCTGCCCAGTATCAACTCTTAGAGCCTTTCTATCTCGTACTTCTTCAAGATCCTCAGGTGCTCTCTCATGAGAGAAAAAGGTGGTACCTTGTCAGTAAAAGGTATTAGACAACAAATCCTTTACTTCATTAAGCAAGCCAACCCTGAATCATTCCCAAAAGCACATGATATCAGGGGAGTAGCCACCTCGATTAATTATTTTCAACATATGAATTTTGAGGATCTTAAAAAGTATACTGGATGGAAATCCCCGACAGTCTTTAAACGGCATTATTTAAAGTCCTTGGAATCTTTAAAGTTTTCAGCAGTAGCAGCGGGAAACATAGTTTCCCCTGATACTGTATAGTAGTTGTAGTATAGATCCAGGTCTCCTTTCTACCTACATCAACCAACATGCCTCACCCTATCGCCAGGCTACTCGAATATCATAGCCTTAGCCGTTGAATCATATAGTGGATTGTCCCTTATTTTTTTGCTAGGGACATCCACACTTGTACTGATAATGTACTTCAGTGTACCTACCCTTATTTTTATGCTAGGGTAGGACACAATATGTTTGTATATATTCACCATTTTGTATTTATGATGAACTTCAGTGTACCTACCCTTATTTTTATGCTAGGGTAGGACAACAATGTGTTTGTATAATATTTTGCAATAATTATATTAATGATGGTTTTCAGTGTACCTACCCTTATTTTTATGCTAGGGTAGGACACATGAGTTTGTATATTTTGTAATTTTGTTAAGTAAATCACCCTTTTTCTTTGTATTACATGCATCATTGTAATTTACTGTAATTACCATTTAAGTACTTTAAGATTACTAACGTTCTATTATTTTACCTTTTAATATAAGTTAGTTTAAGTGCTTAGTTTGTATGCTGTAATTGATTTACTTATATTATATCCATCATTTTACATTGTTTTTCATTGTCCCTTTTTTACCATCTTGTCTGTTTCTCTGGTACTCTTTCATAGGCCGACACGAGCTGAGCCCAGAAAAGGGATTTTGACGAAGGAAAAATCTATTTCTGGGTGATTGGCTCGTGTCGCCCTATGAAACCCCCCCTTTTCTTTTATGGTTTGTTTCCCCCCCTTGCAGGACAAGATGTATTTAGTGGTTTTATTTAAGGATGTCCGCTGGGGGCGCTGCTGTCCGTGGCGTCCTCTAGTAGTAGTAGTAGAGGCTGCATCGCCCGTTGTATCAGCTCTCTCTTGGGGGATTCTGATAGAAGTTCTAATTGGTGTTTGTCTCGTGGTAGTGTTCCACACTCGCCCTATTATCATACCGACACTTCTTTTTAAGAGTGAGCGAGTCAGTTTTACTGACATTTTCTAATTTGTTTTTCTCTGGTAATTTTAGGCTAATTTTACCTAGAAAGAATGATATTAAGGATCTTTCATAGGGCGACACGAGCCAATCACCCAGAAATAGATTTTCCTTCGTCAAAATCCCTTATTTAGCCTCTTTAGGGGGTTTCCCTCGTTTATCATCAGTCCTTCAGGAGCAATTTGGTTCACTTACAAGAGTGCGGTGATATTTTTTTCAATCTTACGTCATGCGCATGTATTGTGTTTGTTTTGAGGCGACCTAGGCTAGCCTAGCAATACGCCATTTTAGATTTGGGAGGTAAAGGAAACCCTCATTCATTCGCGGTGCTCATGCATGTAGTGTATGTGGTATTATTTATTTATTATATTATATTATATTGCTAATTGTATTTTGATGAGGTTTGGAAGTCCAAACACGAATATCTACCTACCTAGCCTACCCAACCATATCTAGGCTAGGTTTTGGAAGGTAGGCTAGGTGGTTGAGAGTACTTCTCACTACCCATAGTTGGTACTAGTCCTGGCTAACCCTTAAACGCCGAAGCGGTAAAAAAAAAATGTCTCCCGTGTGCCGGAGACGTTTCAGAGTGAGCGCGGAAGCGGAAAAAAATATTTTTTTCAAAAAATCACAGCGCGCTTAGTTTGAAGATTATGAGTTCATTTTTGGCTCCTTTTTTTGTCATTGCCTGAAGTTTAGTATGCAACCATCAGAAATGAAAAAAATTATCATTATCATATATAAATAATGCGATATATGATAGCGCAGAAACAAAATTTCATATATAATTGTATTCAAATCGCGCTGTGCGCAAAACGGTTAAAGGTAAAAGTTACTTTTTTTTCGTTGTAATGTACACTAAATTGCGATCATTTTGGTATGTAACACATTGTAAAACAATAAAAGCAACACAGAGAAAATATTATCACAAAATAATGAATGAATTCGTAACGGGCGGATGTAAACAAATATTTTTTTTCATAAATTCACCATAAAATCTAAATATTGTCCTAGAGACTTCCAATTTCTTTCAAAATGAAGACAAATGATTGAATATTCTATACTGTAAGAGTATTAGCTTACAAATGCAGTTTTTCGACCATATATGACGAGTTAAAGTGACCGAATGTCGAATTTTTTTTATATATTTTTTGTATATGCAATTATTTCGGAAATAAGAAAAGCTACAACTTTCAAATATTTTTCGTTTATTCTACATGAAATTGCGCACATTTTCATATATAAAACTCTATGAAATGCCTAATATGAAACTGAGCAAATATTCCGAGAATGGTACGTACGCATTTCGGAGATTTGTGGCGGAGAATCCGCGCGCGGAGGGAAGGAAAGTTTTTTTTTTAAATTCACCATAAATTTAAATATTGTGCTAGAGACTTCAAATTTGTTTCACAATGAAATAAATGACTGAAAATTACTAGACTGTAAGAGTTTTATCTTACAATTGCGTTTTTCGACCATGTTTCGGTAGAGTCAAAGTTGACCGAACGTGGTTTTTTTGTTTTTCTATTTTATCGTGATTTATATGCAAATATTTCGAAAATGAGAAAAGCTACAACCTTCAATTACTTTTTGTTGTATTCTACATGAAATTGCGCACATTTTCATATAAAACTTTATGTAACGGCTAATTTAAAATGGTGTAAACATTACCACAATCGCACGTATGATTTTTTCGGAAGAGCTACCGCGCGGACGTAAAGAAAATGTTCTTTTTTTCATAAATTCACCATAAATCGAAATATTGTGCTAGACTTCCAATTTGTTGCAGAATGAAGGTAAATGCTTGAATATTACTAGAATATAAGCGTTTTAGCTTACAATTGCGTTTTTCGACCATTTCGGTAGAGTCAAAGTTGACCGAAGGTTGAAATTTTGGCAATTATCGTTATTTATATGAAAATATCTCAAAACTGATAAAAGCTACAACCATGGGTTGTTTTTAGATGAATTGTACATGAAATTGCGCACATTTCCATATATAAAACTTTATGTAACGGCTAATTTTAAATGGTGCAAACATTACCACAATCGCATGTATGATTTTTCGGAAGAGTTACCGCGCGGACGTAAGGAAAAAGTTTTTTCATAAATTCACCATAAATCGAAATATTGTGCTAGAGACTTCCAATTAGTTGCAAAATTAATTCAAAACTGATAAAAGCTACAATCATGAGTATTTTATTGTTGTATTCTACATAAAAATGCGCACAATTTTATATATAAATACTTCATGTAACAGCTAATTTACAATGGTACAAAAATGATGTCAAAGTGACGAAATAATTTCCGAGATGTGGTCACAGATACTTTTTAGTGCGGCAAGAAAGAAATTTGCGCTTGCGCGCCTGCGTAACGATTGTAAAACAAAACAACACCTTGATCCGTGAACTTCCAGCATCCCCCAAGGCGCGTGATTCAAAAGTTTTAGGCTGGTAGGCCTATAAGTATTTTTTCCGCGAATTTTAAAAAAAAAACTTTTGTAAGTCGACGTAAAATAGTCCAGTTGGCACACAGGAGACAAAAAATGTCGACGTAAAATACGTCCAGTCGGCGTAAGAAGGTTAATACCTTTGGTACTCCCTCTCACCTACCTGCCTTACTTGTAATCCCTGCCTTTCGCCTTTTGTTCCGGTATGAATTTGGTCATATTAGATGTTATTTTACCAATTGTATTTCTGGGCTCAGCCCGTGTCACTTTGTGAAATATCCCTTCAGTTCATATTTCTAAGGTAAATAATGCTAACATTACCAGAGAAAAATAAAAGAGGGGGATGTCAGAGTATTCTGACTCGCTCACCCTAAATAAAAAGAGGGTATCGGTATGGTGCTGGGGTGAGTGAAACCACTACCACGGACCTCTTGTCATTTAGACCTCTCCTCCACCAAAATCCCCCTGGTAGAGAGAGCTGGTACACAGCCTGCGCCAGCAACTACTACTACTTGCTCCCCCACGCCAACACCAGCGCCTCTTGTGGCCATCCTTTATCCGTTAGCGACACCTTGCCCGCACGTGCTTTTTTCTCTCTCGTGTTTTGTGCTTTCGCTTTGGATTTTACTCACCATTATGGAACTCCAAGCCATCGCCGCAGCTAAGTTAAGTACTGCCTAAGTGTTACACGTAATTTTAGCCAGACAGGACCCGTTTTAAACCATTTTTTAGGTATTATAACGATGCCTCCTGCGTCATGGTTTTAGGCTCGCCATACCGGCTCGCCTCGTGTGATTCATTTCTAGCTCCTTCGGTCTTCATACCGTTGTAGCTAAGGCTGTGCAGTATTTATGATTAATTTTACATGTGGTGCAAGGTGTGCTACTGATGTTTTATATTTTATTGCATTGTATTTTGGGAATCTTATGCCTTTATGTCTTAGCTCAGTGTTCATGCATGTATGTGCCTTTGTCTAGGTTTGTTAGGCATGTGGGGTCATATGCCCCTTTCTCTCTTTAGTCCTACCACCCTGGCCGTCGCCCTCCGTTTATACGTATCGGCAGAGGCCACCTCCCGAGTAGTTGGGCTTCCTACCTTCCAGGTAGTTTAGCCTAGCTTCTCTAGGACGCTTCTTTCCCTTTCTCTTTTGATTCCCTTCCTTTCTATTATGATACGATGTTTTATTTATTATGTTGCATGTTGGAGACGGTTTGGGCTAGCCTAGGCTATCTCAGTTCGCCTGGTCTTTCCGTCCGCGTGGTCCTACCACATTCGCGTGGGCCGAACGATCGCCACGAGCCACCAGCTCAGTCCCCCTACTTGCTTCCCTCCCCTACTGGGGAGGAGGCAGGTCTTGCTCGCTCACTGGTTTACCACAGCAACCAACCAGGCTCTCCTCCTCTCTTCCTCTCTCCCCAGAGAGGATACAGGAGTCACAGGGGGGGTTCCTGAGTCTGGCTCTTCATACCGTTCTCTTCCTGGGTTCCAGGGGGGGGCCCTTGTACGTTCGGGCTGGGTTGGCCATGTCGCCCGATCCATACTTGGCCTTCCTCGGGTTCCTCCTCAGCTCTCTCCTACCCCATCCCCAGTCACCCCTGCCTACCCACCGCGCCAGCGGCGGGCTCAACTGGCTCCGCTAGTTCCTTGGGGTGACGGAGAGTAGCTCTTTTACATGCTTCTGTATATGTATATATATATATATTTTACATTTGTGTTATCATTATGCTATCTATTCCGCTAGACCGGCGGAGTGCCTGCTCACCATCCGGGTTCTCTTCCTACCTACGAAATTTTTATAAGGTGGAGCTGAGCTCCACCTACTTTTGTTATTTATCTGGATTAACCCTCTCATGTTCCTCTGCCGTCCTTGTACTCCTCACCCCAGTGTATAGACTGGTAGCTAGTTTGGTGAAACTCCTTACTCTGGTGCCCCGGAAACTATCTGACTAGTATACCAGGTCTTATGGACTTATCTCTACAGGAGAACAGGAGAGGGCTAATGCCCAAAAAATTTTTTTCACTCTGGCATACAGCGGAGTATTATATCTCTTAACGGGCAAGTCCTGTTAGTAACTGCCGATACTCATGTATCTGTTCACTTACAGGCTACCAACTGTCAAGAACCCGGCTGCAATGCCATATTGCAGGACCCCTGTGGCCATGAGGTCTGCCGGACTCACGCCCCCTGTGCCATCTGCCACGGTGACATGGTGGTATGGCATCATGAAGCCTGCTCCATCTGCTATGATCTGTTGGATCAGTTTTCCTCCGGAGTAAGTATTTACCGGAGTACTGTGCTTATAACTGGTTATTCAAGCAATCTGATAAGAGATATATTTATTTGTTTTAGATACTTATTCGTATAACTTTGGGACTTCGTTTTAAGGATTACAATGACCCTCTCTTCCAGGCTGCCGCCGTGAAGGACGCCGCATTGGCTACTCTGAGGGCCTGGGTTGGCAGGTTCGGGAAGAACGTGTCCAAGGGGCAGCCGTACATCCTGGACAAGAGTATGGCTGTCCGCCTCTTCCCGGGCGGGAAACCAACCGGATACGTCGACCCAGCTGCGGCGGCTCCATGGATCGCTGCCATTCAGCAGCAGGTGGCGCAGGAACTGGCGGCCCAGGGCAACCCGGAGATTGCCGAAGAAGTGGCTACCCTGGACCTGAACAAAGAGCCAATGGCGGTAGGTGAACAAGGTAACTTGTTAGTTGAGGTGGGTTTGTTGGGGGGTCAAGGGCTTCCCTTGGGCTTGTCTGGATCGTCTTCTCCTATTCACTCTTCTACTTCCTTCCAAGGCTTTTCGGAATCTGATGTTCCGGTCAGGTCGATATCCACTTCAGCTATCCCTAAAGTGAAAGGGAAGCGGGAAGAGAAGACCCTAGAGACGACGTCGTCGAAGAAGACCACGTCTTCCAAGTCTCATAAGTCTCCGGCTCACCAACCCGGAGCAGAGAAATCGAAGTCTTCTTCGACTTCACATTCAAAAGGGTCCAGAGGCAAGGCCTCTAAGGATAAGGCCCATGCTTCTACTGAGCCTGAGCCTTCAACGTCCACCGGAGCACGTCCTAAGACTCCCATGTCTATCAGGGACCCTAGTCCCTTCGACACAGAGGCATTTACTGCGAATATAATGCAGCAGATGGGGAACCTGGTCGGTAACTTAGTTAACGACAGGTTTGATCAGATGTTCTCACGCATCTCCACCTTGTTCGAGGAGTCTGGTCAGTCGATCCGGAGTATTTCGGAGCGACTGACAAATCAGGAGAATCTGATGGCGGGCCTCAGGGAGAATCCCGCATCAGTTCTCCCACAGTCAGGTATGGTGGTACAACCCATGCCGGACATTGAATCCCTTCCTCCCTTCACGGCAAACAATCCATGGAGGGTTGCAGCTTATGCCCCCTTTAAGGACGGCATGCTGACTTTGCCGGATTGTGGTACTCGAAGAATAAAAGACTTTGAGTTCCACCCCGCCAATCTCCAACCACCCTTTATGGGCTATGCTCGTCTGACAGAGACGGCAATGAGAAGGGAGGATAGGATCCAAAAAGAAACAGTCATCTATAGCCGGGATCAAGCTCAAAGGGAGTGGATCAGAAGCTTAGAAGATTGGGACTGTGTCAATACCAAACTTCAGGCTTTCAAAAGCCCATTTACCATCTTTGTGGCAGAGGAGGAAACGCCCATCCCCTTCACCACAAAGCTAGCTGAGTTGACCCTACAGGCCGCCATGAAAGACGAGCGTATGCCCCAACTTAGGGAGACAGAGCCAACATCTCTTCTCCTTCCTGGGTCCGAAGACCTTTGGGCAGATCTACCAGCTACCTTTACAGTCGGAAAGCTCAAACCAGATTGCGCAATTACACAATTTGGAGAGAGACTTCCTAGGCTGTCGGATAACCTGATTCAAGCAGAATTTGATGCTAGGACTAGGTTAGGGAGGACTCTGAACGCCCTAGTGATGATGGAGGTTGCCGCGATAACATACGGGACGGAACCTCTGTTTAAACTTCTAGCTAAAGCACAGACACACACTGTTCAGTGTGATCTGTACGACTTTGTTATGGCAAGACGCAAATGCAGGAAACATGTACTGCAGGAGGCCACGATCCGTCATGAGCCAAACAAACTGCTTGCGTCTTCAATCTGGGGTGCTGACCTCTTTCCAGAAGCTGTAGTGAATGAGGTCCAGCACGAAGCAACAAGGCTTAATCAGAGCCTTAAAGTCCGCTATCTCTCATCTAAGAGGAAGCCTGATCCTACTCCCTCGGCTTCAAAGAAGCTGAAAAAGCCTAGAAAGTTACCCACCTTTCCAGGCTGCTCAGCAACAACAAGTGGTACAAGCCGTACCAATGTCCCAAGTGGTTCAGCCGTCAACATCTAAGACCAATCTCAGCCAATACTTCTACTGACTTCTCAAAACCAGCCTTCAACCTCGTACGCAGTATCTTCGGCCTTCAATCCAGTCTTTGAAGGTCAGGCGTTCAAAGCCTTTAATAGGTTTGGAAGAGGAAGTGGGGCTAGAGGTACATTTTGCCAAAGAGGTGGCGGAAGGGCACCTAGCAGGGGCAAACACTTCCCGGGAGGACGTGGATCACGCCCTGCCCCAAGTCAGTGAGAACCCTCAGGTAGGAGGGAGGCTGTTTCTCTATCGTCCCAGATGGGGATTCAGCAGTTGGGCACAGAGCATTGTGTCCAAAAGGCTGGGATGGAGCTGGAACAAAGGTCCCCCTCCATCCAAGACTTCCTTCCAAAAACCAACAAAGGAATTGACGGAGTATGCACAAGAACTCCTTCAGAAAGGGTAGTATCAAGAGTCAAACATTTAAAGTTTCAAGGGCGCTTGTTCAGCGTGCCAAATAAAGGCTCAACCAAAACAAAGAATAATTCTTAGACTTGTCCCGTCTAAACTTATTCATTCGTTGCAACAAGTTCAAAATGTTGACTATCTCGCAGGTGCGGACCTTACTTCCCCATGGGGCCCGGTACACCTCTATCGATCTTACAGACGCATACTATCATATCCACTTGCAAGACACTTCCGCCCGTACCTAGGCTTCAGGCTGGGAAACCAGGCATTCTCCTTCAAAGTGATGCCCTTCGGGTTGAACGTAGCCCCCAGGGTGTTCACGAAGATAGCAGAATCAGTAGTGCAACAACTAAGATCCCAGGGGATAATTTTAGTAGCATATCCGGACGATTGGCTCATTTGGGCCAACAACCGTCGAAGAATGCCTCAAAGCCACGAGAAAAGTAATACAGTTTCTGGACATCTGGGGTTCCAAATAAACAAGGGCAAGTCCAGGCTAGTGCCGGAATCTCGCTTTCAATGGCTCGGCATTCAATGGGATCTGAACTCCCACACTCTGTCAATTCCGTTGGTCAAAAGGAAGGAAATAGCCAAAGCAACAAGGCAATTTTGATGATCTAAAGAAATATACAGGCTGGAAGTAAGTCGCCGACAGTTTTCAGACGTCACTACCTGAAATCCTTGGAATCTCTTAAATTTCCGGCAGTGGCAGCGGGAAACAGTTTCTCCTGACACTGTCTAAGTAGTTTTGGTCATAGATCCAGATCTCCTTTCTACCTGCCTCACTAACAATTTTCCTGTGATCCTGCCACCAGGCTCGACCCTGTTTGAGCCTTAGCTGCCAAAAGGCTATATTGTGAGGTTTCCCTTATTTTTATGCTAGGGTTACTCTCTACTGTGTATATATTGCCAAAGGCTATGTCGTGATGTTCTCCCTTATTTTTATGCTAGAGTGACTCACATCTGTATATATTGTATTATTCTGGTTTTAAGTTATCATAAGTTAGCATAAGTATACTGTTAAGTCCTATTACATAATTTAAGGCTAACATAAGTCACTATGCATTAGTTTAAGAGTTTATATGATAACTTTGTAAACATTTTAGCTAGATTATACTCATATTATGTCTTTTTGTGTTTTCTTTTTACCTCTTAATGTTACCTTTTCCCCAAGCTTGTGGCTAATTCTCTGGTATTATTTCACAAAGCGACACGGGCTGAGCCCAGAAAAGGGATTTTGACGAAGGAAAAATCTATTTCTCGGCAAGGGCCCGTGTCACCCAGTGAAATCTCCCCCTGTTTTCTCTCCCACCTTGTGCCCAAGCTTGGTCTTCTAACGTCAAGGATGGCCACTAGAGGCGCTGGTGTTGGTGTGGGGGAGCAAGTAGTAGTAGTTGCTGGTGCAGGCTGTGTACCAGCTCTCTCTAGCAGGGGGATTTTGGTGGAGGAGAGGTCTAAATGACAAGAGGTCCGTGGTAGTGGTTTCACTCGCCCAGATGTAAGAGAGACATAGGCTATATAACTACTTATTACTAATTATGCAATGTCAGGGGAAACTGTGTTTCTGGCTGCCACTGCTGGAAATTTAAGGGCCTCTAAAGACTTCAAGTAGTGGCGCTTAAATACTGTCGGAGATTTCCAGCCTGTGTACTTCTTAAGATCGTCAAAATTCATATGTTGAAAATAATTAATGGAGTTGGCTACTGCCCTAACATGAAGTGCCCTTGGAAAGGATTCCGGGTCAGCTTGTTTTATGAAATACAAAATTTGTTGCCTAATCCCTTTTAGGGAAATAGTGCCACCTTTTTCCCTAATGAACAAGGGGCCTGAAGATATCAGGGTAGTCCTGCTTAAATATGCTCTTAAGAGAATTAACTGGACATAGGGATGGGTCCTGGGAAAGTGGGACAATCTTCCATGGGGCCCATCTATCTTGTGGGTCCTCATTTTTAGCTAGAAACTGACGACCTGGTGAGAGAAGTAGTTCTTCTGTAGGGAGAAATTCAATATGATCTGATTCCCTAGAAAGGGCCGACAGTTCAGAAATTCTGGCGCCTGAGGCTAAACTTATTAGGAATAACGTTTTCCTTAAGAGGATTATATAATTACATGAGTCATTATTAGTGTCAGAAGCCAATTTAAGGACATCGTTTAAAAACCATGAGACTGTCCTGGGTCTCTCAGATGGTCTAAGTCTTGCACAAGCTCTTGGAATGGATGAAAAGTACGAATCTGTTAGATCTATATTGAAACCAAATTGGAAGATCTTCTTAAGTGCTGATTTGGTAGTAGTAATTGTACTAGCTGCTAAACCTTTTTCGAACAAGGTTCTGAAAAAGGTTATGGCCAGATTCGTGGACATGGTTTGTGCATTTGAGTCCTTTAAAAATATAGCTAGTTTCTTAACTGCTGAGTCATATTGACGCAAGGTCGATTCCCGTTTGTCAGATTCTAAGAACAGGATGTTCTCAGGATCGATGTTGGCATCTTTCTGAGCTGCAAACTTCATGAAGTCCATAAAGTTAGGGCTTTCTGAATTCCTGAGGAAGCGGACACAGTCCGCGTTTGAACCAACTGCGTCAGTTTGGGATTGGGAATCCGTTGAGGCCGGAGTCCTAATTCCAATAGTAGAGGGAACCAATTGCTCTTGGGCCAATTGGGGGCTACTAGTGCAATGTGACCCTTGAACGTCCTGAGCTTGTTCAGGACTATCAGAAGCAGATTCACTGGAGGAAAGAGGTAAATTCTCTTCCATACATTCCAATCTATAGCCATAGCGTCTGTGGCGTAGGCCAGAGGGTCCAGGTTGGGAGCCACATAACAAGGGAGTCTGTGGTTCGACTCTGTGGCAAAGAGATCCACCTGAATTCCTGGTACCTGTTGACAGATCCATCTGAATGACTCCTTGTCCAGTGACCACTCGTGATAGGGCGTCTGCCACCACGTTTCTGACTCCTGCTAGGTGAGTGGCTGACAGGTGCCATTTGTTCTTGTCTGCTAAGACAAATATGGCTATCATGACATGATTCACATGGCTTGATTTAGAGCCAGCCCTGTTTATGCAGTGGACTACTACCGCACTGTCCAATACCAACTTGATATGAGACTTCTTGGCTGGTCGTAGCCTTTTCAGGGTAAGAAACACTGCCATAGCTTCCAGTACATTGATATGTAGCTGGCAGAATGTTAGAGACCAGGTTCCCTGTACCTTTTTGTACTGTGAGTAACCGCCCCAGCCGCTTAGTGAGACGTCTGTGTGGACTACTAGGGCCGGCGGAGGAAATTGCAAGGGTATTGCCTTTGACAGATACTTGCTTTCCGTCCAAGGGCGGAGCCTCTTGCGTAAGATCGCTGGAATGGGAGCCATCTTGTCCCGTGATCTCCGGTTTGCTTTCGAGCGCCAAACCTGGTTTACAGTGGTCCCCCCGTATTCGCGGGGGATGCGTACCAGACCCCCCCCCGAGAATAGTTAGAATCCGCGAATGTTTGGAACCCCCCTCTAAAAATGCTCATAAACTATCTTCAACATGCAAACACCAAAGTCTCCCTTAAAGACCATCCTTCATCAAATATACATAAAATATCCTATTATGGTTCATATTAATCTTTGAAATATTATTAATACTCTTTTAAAGTAAATCTTACATTTTATGTTTATACATAAATACATACTATGTACGTACTGAATGACTTAGTTACGTATGTGAAAATAATTCAGTCCCCCCATAAGTATTCAGTCATGCACGTTTTCTTTCATATGTTACTATTTGAGACATCCATTTTCTTTTTACAAGGGAACAATGTAATGTGAAATTATCCTACATCAAATATACCATTGAATTGGTATTATTAATATCATTTTAAAGTAATCTTAAACATTTTACCATTAGAAATATATAAACAGCCAATAGCAGAGAGAGAGAGAGAGAGAGAGAGAGAGAGAGAGAGAGAGAGAGAGAGAGAGAGAGAGAGAGAGAATGTTATTGTTATTGTTTAATCTCATTAAACGTAATATAATTTGTAAACTAGTACTGTATATTATTTAACCATAAAGATATTTTATAAATACTTATACATACACTTCCAGCCCAAACAGAGGGCGAGAGTTACCACTAGCGCATGCTAGAATCTCGTGTGGAGAGACGAGAGAGAGAGAGAGAGAGAGAGAGAGAGAGAGAGAGAGAGAGAGAGAGAGAGAGAGGGTTGTCCTTATTTAAAAGAGTGAAGTGGATAGATTATTGTACTTCTTTAAAATACTATCACATATGAATTTTGAATATAGTTATATTACTATTATTATTATTATGCAAAAATATTAATAAACATACACATGTACCATAGAAATTCTCTCACTTCAGTTCGAGTGAAAGAGAGAGAGAGAGAGAGAAGAGAGAGGAGAGAGAGGAGAGAGAGAGAGAGAGAGAGAGAGAGCGAGAGAAGATGAGAGAGGAGAGAGGACGAGGAGATGGAGAGAGAGAGAGAGAGAGAGAGAGAGAGTACATTACCCTGAAGATATGGCAACACAGTGTTGGGACCACAGCCACTCGGCTTGCCTACTGGAAGTTCCAAGCAGAAGATGCGGATAAAAGGCATTTTCTTTCATTCTTACAGTAAATTTTTTCATTTATAAACTAAAATCTTGACTATTCACTTTAGGTATGTTCTTAATGAATTTATATTATTGCTGGTTACATTAATATTAATATTGAAAATTAGTAAAATCATCATCCAAAAAACATAAATCTCTTGAGAGAGAGATGAGAGAGAGAGACAAGAGAGACGAGAGAGAGATAGAGAGAGAGAGAGAGGAGAGAGACGAACGAGAGAGACGAGAGGAGAGAAGAGAGAGAGAGAGGGGAAGAGTAGAGAGAGAGAGAGAGAGATTATCGTAGTAGTATTTGTAAAATACTTTCACGTATGATTTCTGTAATTACAGTTATTATTATTATTATTATTATTTGAAAATATTAATAAACATTATTTGAAATATTAATAAACATATTACGCATATATGTACCATAAAAATCTCTCATCTCAGTAAAAGAGAGAGAGAGAGAGAGAGAGAGAGAGAGAGAGAGAGAGAGAGAGAGAGAGAGAGAGAGAGAGAGAGAGAGAGAGAGAGGGTGGAAATTTCATGAGCAGTTGATGGCAGTAACAAATCAGCTCCTTCCCCCTCCGGTCACTTAACTTGATACGTATATCTGAGTTTTAGTACCTGGAGTTAGAGAAAGAATCTGACTGGGATTTCCTTCATTCTTCCATAATTTTTTAAAATTCTAAGCTAAAATCTTAAATTCACTATGGTATTTTCTTTAATGAATTGATATTATTGTTGTATAAATTAATATTGTTTGAAAATAGTAAATCATTTATTTATCATACAAAAAACATACATCTTTGTAGTAGAGAGAGAGAATTATTATTTTTATTATGTGATATTTAAACTTATTAAACTTACTAATACAGTATTAATCAAAATTAATATTTGAAAATTAGTAAATCATTTTTGTATCATAAAAATGTATTTAGTCATGAAAATAAACATCAAAATACACTAATTAGTGATTATTTTCGTCGGAAAATTCCGCGAATGGGCGAGTCCGTCCGCGAATAATTTCTAGATAGGTTCCAAAGAAAAATCTGCGAATGTGTGAGTCCGCGAATCCGGAGAATGCGAATACGGGGGGAACACTGTATATCCTTTAGTTTGGCTTTCAACAGAACATCCGTTACTGATGCAAATTGGAGTGAACCTAGGATTCTTTCCTGGTTCCTCTGGGACGCCTGTTTGTTTTTGAGAAATTGCCTTGTGGCCTTGGCTATTTCTCTTCTCTTATACGGCAGAATTGATAGAGTATGAGAGTTCAAGTCCCATTGGATTCACAGCCACTGGAAACGTGACTCCGGTGTTAGCTGAGACTTGGTTTTGTTTATTTGGAACCCTAAATGTTCCAGAAACTGAATTACCGTGACTGTCGCCTTGTGGCATTCTTCAATAGTTGTGGCCCATACGAGCCAATCATCCAGATAGGCAACTAACATTATTCCCTGAGTTCTCAACTCCTGTACTACTGTTTCTGCCAACTTGGTGAATATTCTGGGCGCTATGTTGAGCCCGAATGGCATTACTCTGAAGGAGTAAGCCTTCTTTCCTAGTTTGAATCCTAGGAATGGGTGGAAGTGTCTTGCTATTGGGACATGATAGTAGGCATCTGTAAGATCTATAGAGGTGGTGACAGCCCCACGGGGAAGTAAGGTCCGCACCTGTGAAACGGTCAGCATTCGAAACTTGTCGCAATGAATGAATGAGTTAAGATGGGACAAGTCTAGAATTATTCTTAATTTGTTTGAGTCTTTCTTTGGCACGCTGAACAAACGCCCTTGAAACTTTAAGTTTCTGACTCTTGATATTACCCTCTTTTGAAGAAGTTCTTGGGTGTACTCGACCAACTCCGCTGTTGGTTTTTGGTAAATGGTGTTGGATGGAGGAGGACCTTGAAGCCAACTCCACCCCAGACCTTTGGTCACAATGCTCTGTGCCCAACTGCTGAACCCCCACCGATGTCGGTAGAGGTACAGCCTCCCTCCTACCAGGGGATTCTCACTGGTTTGCTGATGGACGGCCACCTTGTGCTCCCCGAAAGCCTTTGCCCCGGTTGGTGGCTCTTCTGGTGCCCCAGTGACGGGAGGGACCCCTAGCTCTGCTGCCTCTAGCGAACCTATTGAATGGTTGAAAGGACCGAGATTCATAGGTCACATTAAAAGCCGGAGAAACTGCAAATGAGGTCGAAGCCTGTGATTGTGCCGGTTGGGTTAACAGCACAAACTGCTGTTGCGGCTGTGCTTTGGATGTCGACGGTTGAGGTACTTGGGGTACCGGAACTGCCTGCATCAAAGTCTGTTGGGGAACCTGGAAGGGCTGGAACTTCCTAGGTCTCTTCTTTGATTTGGGATTCGATCCAGTGGACTCGGGTTTGCGTTTGGACACGAGTCCCCAACGAATCTTCAGGCTCTGGTTCACCCTAGCTGCTTCGCACAGAACCTCATTCACAGCGGTGGTGAGGAAGAGGTCCGTGCCCCATATGGATGAGGCGATCAGTTTGTTCGGTTCATGACAGATAGTAGCTTCCGCCAGAACATGCTTCCGACAGTTACGCCAAGCTACCATGAAATCATACAAGTCACACTCCATTGTATGCATTAGTGACTTGGTCATGATTTTAAATAGCGTCTCTTGTCCGTAGATAAGAGACGCTATCTCAGTCATCGTCAGCGAACTGAGGGACCTGCTGAGCCTCATCCTAGTGTCGTATTCAGCTTGAATTAGGGCTTCTGACAGTCTAGGCAATCTCTCGCTGAACAGCGTGTTACCGCAGTCCGGCTTGAGTTTGCCCACTTTTTATTTAGGGGATGTCAGTTCCTTCTCCCGGAGCTGAGGCATAGGCTCGTCTTTCAGGACTGCCTGGGCTGTTGCCTCTGTCACTTTTGAGATGAATGGCAGTGTCTCCTAATTTACCGTGAAAATTGTAAACGGGCTCTTGAATGCAGTAACTTTTGTATTTACGCATTCCCATTCATCAAGGTTCCAGCGCCAAGCTTGTTGAGCTTGGTCCCGGGGGAGGATTGCTGTTTCCTTCGGGACTTTATCCTCTCTGCTCACGGCGGCATCCGTTAAACGGACATAGCCAAAGAAAGGTGGTTGGAGTCCCTCATGATAGAACTTGAAGTCCTCTAGCCTTTGAGTTCCACAACCCTAAATAGTCAGCATACCCTCTGCGAAGGGGGCGTGTGCTGCTACCCTCCATGGGTTGTTCGGTTTAAATGGAGGGAGATTGGATGAGTCCGGCATCAGCAATACATGAGTTGCCTGGCCGGGCTGTGCTTGTCCTATTGCCATACTCTCTCGGAGACCGGACATCATGTTCTCCTGGGCTACTATCCTCTCCGACAAGGATTGGATAGTTTGTCCCGATGCTTCCAGTGTAGTTGACAGCTGGGTCAACATTTCCTGGAACTTGGTCTGGACCAAGTCCACAACCATGTTGCCCATCCGCTGCATGATGCTATCTGAGAAAGCATCAGGGTCAAAGGAGGAAGGCTGAGCCTTCTCCTTGGGAACCTTGGTCCTCGACCCCTTTGGTGGGAGAGTGACCTTTGGCTTGACTGCCCCAGGGTTATGAGCGTAGTGACAAGCTTAGTTCCTGACCTCTTCAGCAGGGACTTTTGGTGAGACTTGAAGTCTGTTTTGCTTTTAACTTTAGGGATCGCCTACGAAGACTTCGGTCTGACCGATTGAGGTCTATCGGCGAACCCCAGGAAGGAAGGAGAAGAAGCCAAAGATAGACGCAAGGAAAACCTCTGAGCCACTACTAAACCTGCCTCGCTACCATTCTTACCGTTGCCCATGTCTATAGCCATGGGCTCGTGGTCCAGGTCGAGGGCTTCCACGTCCCCCACTACTCCTTCTGCGATGCCTTCCTCCGTAAGGGATGCGACTGCCTCCTGAATCCTGGCGATCAGAGGAGCGGCCACTTCTGGATCCACCACAGATCCCTTCTTCACCCCTGAGAAGATAAGGGTGGCCATGTCCTGGGCCAGGATGTAGGGTTGACCCTTAGCGGAGTTGCGTCCAAACCCGCCAACCCATGCCTTCAGGGTGGATAAGGCAGCTTCCTAGACTGCTTGCGCTCCCTGTAAGCAGGGTTATTATTAATGCTTAACACTAGAAATAGACTTAACCTAGTATCAAAATGTACATTACAGGATATTGATTCACATTGTATCATTATGAAGAGGCCGGAGTGTTACATACCTCGGAGGTGGCTTCGTTAACCAAAGCGTAGCAGATGGCGCAGTTCTCATGGTGCCAGACTACGAAATCCTCCATGCGAACTGCACAGCCAGCATGTGCCCGGCAGACCACATGTCCACAGGGTTCCTGGAGAACGGCGTTGCACCCCTCCTCCAGACAACAGGTAACCTGTAAGTCAAATGATATATGAGTATCATCAACAACCTTTCAGAGTAGGTCCGTGGTTGTGTGCGGTATACTAATGCTGCCGGAGTAACTCCGGCGTCAGTATATATCATGCACGATAACATATCACCCTGTTACTACTAGCTCCAGCGCCCCGTGTATACTTATAAGAACATCCTAGGCAGATAATGGGGACTAAGTGGCTATAAAATCTGACTGATTAAGTGGATTCAAGCGGTCCTCCATATGCCGGAGTGAGGGATAACTCAAGTCAGATACAGGGTGAAGAACAAGCCGTAACAGGGTGGAATGGTTAAAATACCTGGCGGAGTTGGGTACTCCGCCGGGTAAAAACTTACAATAGAAGGTGGATGTTATGTGTAATAAAACATGCATGTTACGTAATCTCATAGATAGGGCGGAGCCTTCACATAACCAAAGAAGCAATGCAATCCTGAGGTCGGGTCCGGCTTGTGCCGGAGCCCTGAGGCCGCCGAAGTGGGGTGGGGAAGGGTGGGCTTCCTAGATAGTGAGAGGGATACACTACCTAGTGGGTGGGGGTGTCCCACTCTCCCGCGCCTGGTGGCCAACCATGGCTCGGTCGAGCGAGGTACCCCCCCTACACCACTAGCAGCGCGGCAGAGTACGGCAGGCCTGCTCACCGAGTGTACCCCCCAGTGCATCACCTTCTCCCCCCTCCCCCCCCCCCCCAAGACTCGGATGGGAGCGAGTCGTCACTCCACCGAAGTGGGTGAGCGAGGGGGGGTAGGGGGGGACTGAGAGGGGTCGGTAGCAGGGTGGCTCGTACGCGATCAACTGGGGATACTCTCAGCCGGGTGAACAGTCACGCGGTGTGAGAGGCCAGTCGATCCAAGAAGGCCTAGGCCAACTAGGTGCCGGCTACAAGAAGAACACATAACATAAATATCCTGTCCTAACAAGGGAGAAAGAAGCGAAATAAAAAGGGAGTGAGAGAGAAAGAAAAGGTCCTTGAGAAACTAGGTTAAGCAAAATCCAATGAAGGAAATGCTAGCCTAGAAACTCAGAGCGGCTTAGCCTAGATGCCGTAACGAATGATCGAGGGGCAAGCGGCCAGGGTGGCTCAAGCACGGAAGGCTACGAAGGAACTAGGGTCCTTCGTAAGGAAATCAAGACAAGAGATCCTATCTTACTGATAAACAAGGGTTGATATGACAACCTCCATTCAAGAAAGGAAAGCGAGCACCACGACCGAAAGCATGCGGTTCGGAAGTAGGATATCCCCCGTGAACGGACTAAAAAACTAAACACAACATGGCAAATGCATCTTAAAATAAATTATATATAGAGTACTGCTGAAGTGCAATCGAGACCAATTAGTACGGGAGACCAATTGGTGGAAGAAAGCAGGAAATCATCACACGGCTGGCAAGCCAAGAAGAGGCGGCGCGGGACCGACAATGCATGTGTTACCGCTCGCACATATAACCTACGATAACTTGGCTTAAAATGTCAAAAACCCTCTCAAAATGATCTCAAACATTAAACGCAGTACTTAACTTGGATCCAGAAGCTTGAAAATCCATGTTGATGAACAGAGTGGATAATCCAAACGAAAAAACACAGCACAAGGAAAAACCGCGCCAATTCTCTGTTACTTTTCACTGGGCGACACAGGTTGAGCCCAGAAAAGGGATTTTGACAAAGGAAAAATCTATTTCTGGGGGAAGACCTGTTTTGCCCAGTGAACCCATCCCTCTCTTTTTCATTTCTCCACCCTTTAGCTGGCCAAAGCTTGAGTGCGTACTTAAGGAATGGCGATTCTTGGCAGAGGCAGTAGTAGTAGCGAGCGGAAGGTAGCCGTTGTAACGGCACCTTTGCAGGGGGGATTTTGAGAGAGGAGAGATCTATTTGGTGAAGTATATGTGATAGTGGCTTCCACTCGCCCCTGATGCTATACCGACACCCTTTGAGGGTGAGCGAGCCAGAGGTAGTAACTCTGGCATTCCATATGGCTTTTTCTCTGGTATATTTAGCATTTATTTATACCTAGAAATGAGTGCTATAGGAACATTTCAGTGGGCGACACAGGCCGAGCCCAGAAATAGATTTTTCCTTTGTCAGAATCCCTTTTTCGGAACAGCAGGGGACAAGAACGAACATGAAAAAAGTTACAAAAGCTGCCTTAATATGTATCATATTTATGTATAAAAATAAAAATACCCTATAGGTAATATATTTTCATACCCATTTTAAACATGAAGCATGAGCATTTATAAAACCGACACATCGATTGCTAAATTTGCACTGTTTTTAACTCGATATTTTGGGAAGAGCAGCAGTTGCCGGCTCACAAAAACGAACATGAAAAAAACATCCTCTTTGATAACTGGAGGGCAGTTTCAAAAGCTGCCTTTATGTCATATTTATGTGCAGAAATAAAAATACCCAATACGTAATACATTTTCATACACATTTTAAACATAAAAGCATGAACATTTATAAATCGACACACCCATAGCTGAATTTAAACTTAATTAACTCAATATTTTTGGCATAGAACAGCGTCAGGGGCATATAGTTTACCCTAATACCTATGTAATAACTCTCAATAAAATTTTTAATATCATTTGCATAACCTTTATGGTCTGAACTGTATTTCTACAAATGTATGTACTCATTAGACATAACGGCGTTAACCAAAAATTGTGTCGTAAAAATACCTTATTTTTTTAACAAACATTTTTGACGACAGCCATAAAACCGATTTGCCACTAAGCGATTGCACAGTTAACCGCGGGCTGCCTGTAAATGTGGGAGATCTTATTGCTTGCTTTTGTTTTTTTGCTAATATAATCACACAAACTCATTAACATTTCTCAACTACAGAAAATAGCATCTCTGATAGAAAAATTGCCAAGGAGCAATTTCTTCAACACAAAGACCCAGAATACAATGTCAAGCCACAATACACAACTTCCACAGAGATCAACAAGAACCTTCTACGGGTGATCTTCCTAAAGGATAATGATCATTATAAGAGCAAATATCATACCTGACTTGTTGGCTGAAGTAAGACATATCTTGTGTCATATGTTGCGTCTAAAGTTCTTCTGTAATCTCTAACTTCCGCAATCACACACCCTGAATGATATATGTCAATGTTTGACTCATCTAGTAAGTCAAGTAGCATTGGAGGTAATTTTTCATTATCTGAAAATACAGAAATAATTCAGTAACAATACCCATGCACTAAAATTTTTTTTTCTAAAATGCTACTTGGAAAAACTGATATTATTTTAGTTATTATATATATAGTTTATCCTAACCACTGAGCTCAGATATTTTATCAGAACCTACATATTCTAGAAGCACAAAACTCAAAAACTGGATATTAGAAGTTTGAAAAGTTTCCGCTATTTCATGTACGTATTACATAGGCTTAAAACTTTCACTGATATGCAGAATCAAAACTGCTAACATAAAAATATTTGATGTGGAAAATAAAAAATAAAAATTATTTGGTGAAAGAAGCTAAAAAAATATATTAAATTCATAGTATATAAAATAATGAACAGTATTTTTTCAAAATGTCTTAAACAATAGTACTGTTCAACAATAATGATTTTGTTTATTTCTTATATTAACCCTTAAACGCCTAATGGATATATTTTACGTCGAGATAAATTGTCTTTTGGGTGCCGACCGGACGTAATTTACGCAGACATAAAAAAAGTTTTTTTTAAATTTCGCGGAAAAATACTTATAGGCCTACCAGCCGAAAACTTGGGGGATGCTGGGAGTTCACGGATCAAGGCGTTGTTTTGTTTACAATCGTTACGCAGGCACGCAAGCGCGAATTTCTTTCTTATCGCACTAAAAAGTATCGGTGACACATCTCGGAAATTATTTCGTCACTGACATAATTTTTGCACCATTTTAAATTAGCCGTTACATGGAGTATTATATATGAAAATGTGTGCATTTCCATGTAGAATACAACAAAAAAATACTCATGATTGTAGCTTTCATCAGTTTTGAAATATTTTCATATAAATAACGATAAGTGCCAAAATTTCAACCTTCGGTCAACTTTGACTCTACCGAAATGGTCGAAAAATGCAATTGTAAGCTAAAATTCTTATATTTTAGTAATATTCAATCATTTACCTTAATTTTGCTACAAATTGGAAGTCTCTAGCACAATATTTTGATTTAAGGTGAATTTATGAAAAAACTTTTTCCTTACGTCCGCTCTGTAACTCTTCCGAAAAAATCATACGTGTGATTGTCGTAATGTTTGCACCATTTTAAATTAGCCGTTACATAAAGTTTTATATATGGAAATGTGCAAAATTTCATGTACAATACAACTAAAAACAACCCATGGTTGTAGCTTTTATAAGTTTTGAAATATTTTCATATAAATAATGATAAGTGCCGAAATTTCAACCTTCAGTCAACTTTGACTCTACCGAAATGGTCGAAAAATGCAATTGTAAGCTAAAACTCTTATATTTTTGTAATATTCAATCATTTACCTTTATTTTACAACAAATTGGAAGTCTCTAGCACAATATTTCGATTTATGGTGAATTTATAAAAAAAAAAACATTTTCCTTACGTCCGCGCGGTAACTTCCGAAAAAATCATACGTGCGATTGTCGTAATGTTTGCACCATTTTAAATTAGCTGTTACATAAAGTTTTGTATATGAAAATGTGCACAATTTCATGTAGAATACAACAAAAAATAATTAAAGGTTGTAGCTTTTCTCATTTTCAAAATATTTGCATATAAATCACAATAAATAAAAAAACCACCTTTGGTCAACTTTGACTCTACCGAAACAGTCGAAAAATGCAATTGTAAGCTAAAACTCTTACAGTCTAGTAATATACAGTCTTTATGGTAAATTAAAAAAAAACTTTCCTTCCCTCCACGCGCGGATTCTCCGCAGCAAATCTCCGAAATGCGTACATCGCATTCTGGTTATATTTGCTCCATTTCATATTAGGCGTTTCATAGAGTTTTATATATGAAAATATGTGCAATTTCATATAGAATATAACAAAAAATAAATGAAGGTTGTAGCTTTTCTCATTTTTGAAATATTTGCATATAAATAAAATATATTAAAAAAATTCGACATTCGGTCAACTTTAACTCATCTGAAATGGTCAAAAACTGCAATTGTAAGCTAAAACTCTTACAGTATAGTAATATTCAATAATTTATCTTAATTTTGAAACAAATTGGAAGTCTCTAGAACAATATTTAGATTTATAATGAATTTTTGAAAAAAACATTTTTTTACGTCCGCGCGTTACGAATTCATACATCATTTTGCATCATTTTGTGATAATATTTTCCCTGTTTTGCTTTGATCATTTTACAATGTGTTATATACAAAAATGATCGCAATTTAGTGTACAATACAACGAAAAAAAATTAACTCGTTAGCTTTAACTGTTTTGCTCACAGCACGATTTGAATACAATTTTATATGAAATTTTGTTTTTGCGCTATCATATATCGCATTATTTATATATGATGATATTTTGTTTTCATTTCTGATTATGCATACTAAACTTCAGGCAATGACAAAAAAGGAGCCAAAAATTAACTCTTAATCTTGAAAACTAAGCGCACTGTAACTAAAATTATCATGATTTTATTTTATTTTATTTTATTTTTTTTATTTTTTTTATTTTTATTTATTTATTTATTTATTTATTTTTTACCTAACCCGGGGCATTGACCAGTGGTCTTAAATGGACCCATATCATTCGTACTTGAAAACAATAACAATCATGTTTAACTAAAAGAATCTCAAAGAGGTCAACACCCAGGTAACTAATAATAATAACAATAAATTTAACATTAAACACTATTGGTAGTGTTCTCTGACAACCATTTTGGCTATTAAGGAGAGGCTCAGGGTGGGGGAGGGGGGTCTCCAACCCTCGAGGTGGAGGACTTGACAACCGACAACAAAAATGAACCTGCATTCACAATTAAATCACACAAGGATTCAGTAACTCAAATATGATTAAAAAAAAGATAGACAAATCACTAATTGATAGTCTACGTTATTCCAGACAAGAACAAAATTTCTCAGACAAATTACTTGAATAACCTATAAATTCAAATCAAAAGGACACTCTAATTGCACATAACATACAATAAGCTAATCACAAAGTCTTTTGAAAATATAATATTTACAAAAAAAGTTTAAGTTACAGTGAATAATAAAAAAAAAACTTGTTTCAATGCAGGTTGCCCAAATGTTCACACCCAGACTGTTTAAATTCTTCATAAAGATCCTCACCGACAATTATTCACACTGGTCAGTAACTACTCTCCTCATCTCCCTTGTCACCAAGGAAGGATCCCAGCTGACCCTCCTTCCTCTCTCCATGTCACCTTCCCCTTCCTCTTGAGGGGAGGGGAGGAATATCTCGCTACACTCCCTTGCTTTCGTCAGCCGCCATCCGATAGCTGTCAGCTGTTCTTAGCCTACAATTCTAACTTCTAACAGCCTGGCCTATACCAGACCGAAGCTTACAGCTCACACTCCCCCATCCATTCTGAAGGCGAATATTGTCTCCTCAACGGCTAGAGGGGCTAGGGGAGGAGGAAAGTACCCAACATCTCCTTCCGACTCTTGAGGGGGGCGTGCTGTCCTGTAGGGGGAGTCCCCTACTCCGACAATCTCACGCTACTACTCTTAAGGGGGGATAACTGGTATCCCTCTCGCTGCCCAACAAGGTTTCCCTTGTACTCCTGGGCCCACACAGCTGACTCCAAGCACTCTTTTTTTTCCCCTTGGCAGGAAAGAATTTTGGCGGACATGCATTGCCGTCCGCCTTCTTTGATCTGTTTCTAGGCATCGCCGATGGTCTGCGAAGGCACTACTAATCACTGTGCTGACGGTCACCTCTTTCCACTTGCAATCGTAACCAGCGTCTGGCTGGTTTTAATTTGGGGGAGTGCAAATCTTCTTTCTAGTAATACGACACTCGTCCCTTCTGTCTTTCCCTCGCTTATACACTGCATACAGTTTTTCTAATCTGTTGGCCATTTTATGCACAGCACGTATGTGCATGTATTTGCCTGTTTCTCAATGTCTTACGCTCGGTATTGCAATATCGCACATCGACTTTCTTCGCTATCTTCCACTCGTTACTTTGGCATTAGTTACGTGAAGGCAAGCTCAATTTGGCTTTAACGTATCACTTCGATTCGGCCCTTTTGTGTTATTGTTTCATATGACTGCTCTGTCGTGTATTTTCAGATCATAGACACTGAACAATTAGTCACCCAATCCGCACCTCGCAAGACCCACAGATCGCTATATTTAATGTTAAATTAGCGCTTTGCAGCGTACCCCGCACCTGACACCAAAATTATAACCCCGACCTGGGTCACGTGGGTCTATTAAGTTACTGTGGGTCATGCAGAAATCAAACGCTCAGTGATTAATTTAACACCGGTCTTATATTCTAAATAGTTACACAAGGGCCCGAGTGAAATTGGACTTAATATCTACAGTACTGTAGATATTAAGTACCCCCCAAACCCACAATATATTCCATCCTGTATGTGATTGGTTCCGGCACCTCTCCTTAGGCCTATTGACCAATGGGTGCCCATATAGGTGATGCTAAGAACCAACAAACTTTTTTGGGGGGAGGCTTGGGGGAGGTGACACTCTTTTTAATCTGAGAGAGAATGACCGTTTACATACCCGGGCCCCTCTTGTGAGGCGTTCAGGGATTCTTGGGGAGATCCTTATAGCCCTCTAGAGTGGCTTATATATACAGGCAGTCCCCGGGTTACGACAGGGGTTCCGTTCTTGAGACACATCATAAGCTGAAAATCGTCAACGACCAGCCCCATGGACTTGCCGAGTGCAACGATCTCGTCAAGATCTGGTTGCAAAACAGTTTCGGGATCGTCAACTGTTTCTGAATCTGCAGCACCAGCTTTGCCCACGTCAAATCCCTCAAAGTCTCGGGCGGATACGACATCAGACCAGAGTTTCCTCCACGAGGAATTCAAGGTTCGCCTCGAAACCTCCTGCCAAGCTTGGTCAATGTCGGATGCATATCACAACATCGAAATGCTCCTTCCAAAATTCACGCAAGGTGAGGTTTGTGGTATCGGTGATGTCGAAACATCTCTTGAAAATATGTTTCGTATACAGCTTCTTAAAGTTCGATATCACTTGCTGGTCCATGGGCTGGAGGAGAGGGGTGGTGTTAGGCGGAAGATAAAGAACCTTGATGAAGGAATACTCCGCTAGGATATCTTCCTCGAGGCCAGGAGGGTCAGCAGAGGCATTGTCCAAAACCAGCTGGCATTTCAGAAGGAGGCGCTTCTCTTCCAAGAATTTCTTCACTGTCGGGCTGAAACACAGATTTACCCACTCGGTGAACAAAAGCCTCGTTACCCAGGCTTTCGCATTAGCCCTCCACATCACTGGAAGTTTCTCCTTAAGCAATTTGTGGGCCTTGAAGGCTCGAGGAGTCTCGGAATGATAGACCAGTAGGGGCTTCACCTTGCAATCCCCACTGGCGTTCGAACAAAGTGCGAGCGTAAGCCTGTCTTTCATAGGCTTATGCCCGGGTAGCTTCTTCTCTTCCTCCGTGATGTACGTCCGACAAGGCATTATTTTCCAAAAAAGGCCAGTCTCATCACAGTTGAAGACTTGCTAAGAACTGTAGCCTTCCTTGGTCATCATCTCGTCGAACGTCTTTTTAAAGGCTTCGGCTGCTTTTGTGTCCGAGCTGGCTGCCTCCCCATGCCGCACCACCGAATGGATGCCAGTCCGTTTACGGAATTTCTCGAACCACCCATGTGAAGCCTTGAACTCTGGGGTTGGCGTTGATGTCCCTTCTCCTCCGTCGTCTTCGGCCTGGGCAATCAAATCGCCAAAAATAGCGCTGGCCTTGTGGGAGATTGCCGTCTCCGTTATCGTATCGCCAGCGATTTCTTTGTCTTTTATCCAGACAAGAAGAAGCCTTTCCATCTCGTCATGCACGTGGGTCCTCTTGCTGGACAAAACAGTGACGCCCTTGGAAGGTGTAGCTGCTTTGATGGTATCCTTCTGCTTAAGGATGGTGCCTATTGTCGACGGATTTTGGCTGTATTCCTTGGCGATCACACTCAATCGCATACCAGCTTCATACTTCTTGATAGTCTCCATCTTCGTTTCCAAAGAGAGCATCCTCTTCTTTCCATGAGTTTCAACTTTCTTGCGACCCATGACTACGTATATACTGTACGCAATAATGTTATGTACTAGTATGTATAAGTATGGAGTAAAGTTCTCACACAACACGATAAAGTATACTACAACGAAATCACTAACAAATTTACGTTAATAAACGAAATCGTTAGAACGAACGAATACTGCGTGCGTACGACACAGATGATGCCGTGCAGTGGCCGAAGAAGCATGCCGCTACGTAGTAGATGCATGATGTTGGGATGCTGACCAATAGGAGAGAAGGATCTAATGGCAGTGACTAGCATCAGGAACCAATGGGAGAGCAGGAGGATGGTGGTGAGTCTACTCAGTTGGCGGCGCGCGAGTTTCAAAATTGTTATCGGTGGTCAGGGAGAATCTCGGACTTTACAGCAACAACCTTAAGTATCTTGAGCAATTTTCGTATGTAGAGCTGTAAAATTTTTTGTATTAGCTTTCATATCTCGAGTTTTTCGTAAGTTGAGCCTTTCGTATCTTAAGGTACAACTGTGTATATTATATATATATATATATATAGATATAGATATAATATATATATATATATATATCTCTTATATACTATATATATATATATATATATCTATATATATATATATATAATATATATATATACATATATAATATATATATACCGATATATATATACATGTTTATAATATATATACAGTGGTCCCCCCGTATTCGCGGGGGATGCGTACCAGACTCCCCCCGCAAATAGTTAGAATCCTCGAATTTTGGAACCCCCCTTTAAAAACGCTCATAAACTCCTATCCTGAACATGCAACCACCAAAGTATCCCTAAAAACACCATCCTTCATTAAATATACATAAAATATCCTATTATGGTTCATATTAATCTTTGAAATATTATTAATACTGTTTTAAAGTAAATCTTACATTTTATGGTTATACATAAATACATACTATGTACGTACTGCATGACTTAGTTACGTATGTGAAAATAATTCAGTCCCCCCATAAGTATTCAGTCATGCACGTTTTCTTTCATACTATTACTATTTGAGACATCCATTTTCTTTTTACAAGGGAAACAATTGTATGTATCCTACATCAAATATACTATTGAACTGGTATTATTAATATCATTTTAAAGTCATCTTAAACATTTTACCATTAGAAATATATAAACAGCCAATAGCAGAGAGAGAGAGAGAGAGAGTAACTCCTTACGATTTCAATAGATTGAAATGAACGTCTGTAGGTAACTTTTTTCCCCTCCCATAAATAAATTACATATATTTCTCCAGAGAAGAGAGAAAGAGAGGACTGTGCAATTATGTTTGTTTGTCTATCAATTCTTTTGCTGAGAGCAAGAGAGATAAAAGAAGGAAGAAATAGAAACACCAAATGTATACCTTATGTAACGTCCTGCATCAAATTTACCTTAAATTATTATCATATTACTGTATTAATCTTAGACATTGTATTAATATAATTTCAAAGTAATCCTAAACATTAGTAGCCTTAAAGGTATATACTTACATACTACTTATAACACTTGCAGCCAAGAGAGACAGAGCTACCACTATGACAAGTATCTTGGGAGAGATGGAGAGAGAGAGAGAAGAGAGAGAGAGAGACGAGATGAGAAAAGAGGAGAGGAGAGAGAGAGAGAGAGAGAGAGAGAGAGAGTGTCCTTACAGTATTTAAAAGAGAGAAATGGAATGATTATTGTATTTAAAATACTCACATATGAATTTTGTACTTACAGTTATAGTAGTATTATTGGAAAATATTAATGATAAACTTATTACATGCATGTCCTTGAGAAAATGATCTCATCTCAGTAAAGAGAGAGAGAGAGGAGAGAGAGAGAGAGAGAGAGAAGAGGAGAGATTACATAAAACCATAAAACCCCCCCATTAAATTTTTTCATTGACCATTGTATGGCATTGTTACTTTCCCAGCTCCAAGCGTCACTGGAGTTATGAGGTAGGGAAATTGATACAGAAAAAGACAAAGGGAAGAATTTTCATTTGAAATTAGTTATCGTATTATTACTACTTCTATTATTATTATTATTATAATTATTATTATTTGAAAATAAAATAAACACGTGCATCTACCATAAAAATTCTCTCATCTCAGTAAGAAGAGGAGTTATCCTAAACAAGTGAAATGGAAAAGGTCATTTTCATCTCTTTAAAATACTACCATTATGAATTTTGTAATTACAGTTTTATTATTATTATTATTATTATTATTATTATTAAATAAACTGAAATTATCAATAAACATTTTACATACTAGTACCATAAAAATTCTTTCATCTTGGTAAAAGAGAGAGAGAGAGAGAGAGAGAGAGAGAGAGAGAGAGAGAGAGAGAGAGAGAGAGTTTATCTCTCTGTTCTCTCAAAAAATACTTATAAACACTTCCAGCGAAAGAGAGGGAGGGAGTTACCACTATGAACACATTATTATCTTGTGCAAGAGAGAGAGAGAGAGAGAGAGAGAGAGAGAGAGAGAGTTAGCCTTAATTAAAAGTGACATGGATAGATTAGTATAGTATTTCTTTAAAATACTATCACATTAATATGAATTTCGAAAATAAGTCTTAATCATTATTATTAAGTCTTTATTATTATTATTATTATTATTATTATTATTTTGAAAGTATTAAAAACATATAGTACAAATACTATAAAAAATCTCGAGTCTCAGTAAATGAGAGAGAGAGAGAGAGAGAGAGAGAGAGAGAGAGAGAGAGAGAGAGAGAGAGAGAGAGAGAGAGAGAGAGAGAGGGGGGGGGAAATTTCACAGAACTAGATATATCTGACAGTTTTAGTACCTGGAGTTAGAGAAAGAAGACTGGGATTTCCTTCATTCTTCCATAAATTTTTAAATTTATAAATATTATTATTGCTGTATAAATTAATATTAATATTTGAAAATAGAAAATCATTTATTTATCATACAAAAAAAAAAAAAACATACATCTTTGTAGTAAAGAGAAGAGAGAGAGAGAGAGAGAGAGAGAGGAGACGAGGAGAGAGAGGAGAGAGAGGAATTATTATTCTTATTCTTATTATGTGATATCATTTAAACTTATTAAACTTACTAATACAATATTAACCCTTAAACGCCGACTGGACGTATTTTACGTCGAGATAAATTGTCTGTCGGGTGCCGACTGGACGTATTTTACGTCGACATACGAAAGTTTTTTTTAAAATTCGCGGAAAAATACTTATAGGCCTACCAGCCTAAAACTTTTGAATCACGCGCCTTGGGGAATGCTGGGAGTTCACGGATCAAGGCATTGTTTTGTTTTGAACGCGTGACCCAGGTGCGCATGCGCGATATCCCTTCTTCTCCCCTCCAGCCAGCAATCAGTAGCGCACCATCCGAGAGCGATCTTTTCGTGAAAAGCGGTGTTTTTTTTTTTCTGGACTTGTGCGGAGACTTTGAGCATTTGTTTTTAATTGCTACAGGACATTCCTAGATATGTCTCAACGACGTGGTGTGAACCGTGAAAGGCGCGTTTTACCCCGTCAGAAAGGATCGTGTAAGGCGAGTTTTGGACCTGGATGCTGGCGAGGGGCCAGCAAACCCAGCATGACCCCCGCGCCTCAAGGCTGTTCTGTGCGGCCACGTGTGGCTGAAAGTGTTACGGGAACATCATGTATGCCTTTGGTTACCCCTAGGAAGCATGTGGGCGTCCTTAGGGGCATT
Source organism: Macrobrachium nipponense (assembly GCF_015104395.2). Lineage (NCBI taxonomy): Eukaryota > Metazoa > Arthropoda > Malacostraca > Decapoda > Palaemonidae > Macrobrachium > Macrobrachium nipponense. Next base: position 53,820,884 of record NC_087210.1, on the reverse strand, counting down.
CGTAGGCACTTTGGGTGAAGGCCTCCAACCAAGGGGACATGGGGAGACATAGAATGAAAATCTTTCGGAGCTTGATCGGGAACATTGTCGCAATCCCAGTTCATTTGATGGGGCGGATGGTCACGGAGTGATCAAGGACATCAGTCCCGATGAAAGTGAGGATGAATATTTGCCCCCAATGTCCGTCGAGGCTCACATCCGAAAGTGAGCTCGAATTCAGTGCATACTAGGGGGGAATCTGAGGAGGAGGGGGGAGGGTGGGGCGCGGATACGGGCTCAAGTTTTATCGCAGAGGACGATACAGAAAGTGAGGGCCTAAGTGAGGGTGATGGGCCAACGGGGGGGGGTAGTGTGCATCGTGCCCGCACGCGCACGGGCACGTAGAAGGTCGGCTCGTCGCGCCAGCCAGGGTGAAGGTCGGTCGTCGGCGAGAGTGACGAGGGGTGGACGGAGGACCCCACCCCCCCCCCTCTAACATGCACCCCTTCACGGCAACCCCATGGGATGACCGTACCAGTACCCCTGACTGTTTTTTTGGGGTTCATCCAGCTTTTCCTGACGCGGGAATTGCTGGAATACCTGGTACACGAGACGGTGGACTACGCTCGGTACTGCCGGTATGAGCTGAAGACGACCTTGTCGTATTACTGGCAGGGTTGCAACCCTCATTGAAATGGCACATTTTTTGGGGGGCTCCACATTTATTTTGGTTTGACACCTGCTGTCGACGTTAGTGCAATATTGGAGGAGAAATGATTTTTTATGTATGCCGAATGTGCCTGGCGTTATGTCCCGTGATAATTTCCTGGCAATGGGACAGGTACTTCAACGCCTTCACCGAAGGGCCATACCCGGGAATAACAGTGATCGCCTCATTTTAGTGCGTACAGTGTTGGATTATATCCGTGAGCGGTGTAGTAATCTCGTGATTCCTGGAAAGAACCTGTCTTTGGATGAGGGGAATGATGCCTTACAAAGGACGTCTTAGTATAAAAGTGTATAACCCCAAGAAGCAAAGAAATATGGTGTGAAATTCTTTCTCATACCGAGGCCAACACTGGATACGTTGTGGACTTTTCAGTGTATACCGGGGTCTTCTCCACGCTGCGTGACACTGTATTCAACCTTGTGGGACGTTTCCGTAACCAGGGATATCACCTGTTTATGGATAATTATTATAAACTCGTTATCCCTGGCCCAGGAAACTGTATGAAGCAGGTGTTCAAGTCAGTGGTACCTTCGTTTGGTGCGTGGGGCCCCGAATGTCCTCAAGAGGTTCAGCTAGTCATCCGCAATACACCTGGCAAGAGGAGAGACAGAGTGGCGGCGGAAGGGCGCTGTCTTCGTCATCTGTTGGAAGGGTGTCCGACTCGTCCCCATGATTACGACGAGTCATGAACCCATCCAAGAAGAGATCGTACAGCGGAAGAAAGACACGTCGACAGGGCCGAGTTGTGTTTGAGGGATTTCGTACCGAGCGGCCCTACTGTCATTGGGCACTACAACAGGCACATGGGAGGAGTTAATCTCTTTGATCAGCTCATCCAGTACTATCCCTTCGCCAGGAGAACCAGAAGGTGGACACAGAAGCTCCTCAAATACATCCTTCAGTTGGCCCTCCAAAATGCCTACATCTGTTACTGTGGGTACCGCGGGGTGGACAATCTTCCGAGGTTGACCCACATACAGTTCCTAGAGGTAGCCGGGAATGCCCTCATCAACTTCGATCGATGAGTGGCCTTCCATAACTGACCCCCTGCACCTGAGCTGCAGATCTGCCCCTAGAGGAAAGGGCAGATAGGCGGGCCAACTTCGCTCGACCTGCCGCCGCCCCTGCTGCCGCCGCCCCTGCTGACGACGCCCCTGCTGCCGCCGCCCCTGCTGCCGCCGCCCCTGCTGCCGCGCCCCTGCTGCCGCCGCCCCTGCTGACGACGCCCCATGCTGCCCCGCCGCCTGCTGCCGCCGCCCTGCTGACGACGCCCCTCTTGCTGCCGGCCCCGCCATCACGACGCTTCTCGTCGGGTAGTGGACCCTGCGTGTCGGCTGCAGCCAGGGGAACCACATACTGGAGGCCTTAGAAGGGCGGAAGGCAGAAAGAAACGGTGCCGGGTGTGCCATATGAAGGCAGGAAGGAGAGACACCCGGTTCTTCTGTCGTCTCTGCAAAGTTTGGCTCTTTGCAGGATAGGGGTAGTGTGACCGAAGTTACCACACTAAGGTCAATGTATTGGAGCGCGCCCCCTAAACCGATAGCGGAGGGCGCACAGGGCCGACGGGTCCATCAGCAGTAAGGGCGCGCGTCTCCCTCCTCCACCTGTACCTGTCATGTCGAGTGGAAAAAACTGCAAGACTCTTCAATGGAGGAGGGAGAAAACAAGAATAGAACGAAGAGTCAGGATTACGAGTGAGTATTCTGCATTATTTTATATTTAGTTTTATATTTATTAGAATTTTTTATATATCTGAATGTGTGCATGATAAAATAATAATAAGACATATCATGTATGCGAAAAGAAAAGTGTCACCTGCATTCCTTTTATTTATGTATTGGTACCAGAATCGAAGAATGTAATATATATATTTACATATAAAAAAAATTATATATATATAATATATATATATATATATATATATATATATATATATATATATATATATATATATATATGTGCTGGTACTTACTTTCTTCGCACAGATCTAAGGTAACGTGTGCCGACCACTGGAGGCTATACTTTGGGGAATTTGACTTATATAAATTTTCTTACTTGCTGAATTAGCTAAAAAAAAGGGTTCTAATTTTAGATGAGAATTGAAAATTAATGGGAGCTTAATTCTTTATTCTTTGCTCGGGTTCTATAAAAGTTTTTCCACCTTCTGAGTTACTGGGCTCTTGGACTGATAAAAAACTTAATTGGCACTTGTTGCAATTACGAGTCTATAGGCACGAGGGAATTTCACTGAATATTGATTGTCACTTTCACTGTCTTTGATTGATTCGCACACCACACTTTTGCACCTGTTCTTCTTCTGGGGATTCTTCTGTCTTTCTCTCTCTCCTGCCTGTTGCTGCGCCACTGGTTCTCTCGTTCCCCTCTTTGCGTTATCTTCTCTCGACTTCTCTATTCCCTTTTTTCTCTGCTCTCTCTCTCTGTCTGGCCTTTTGTTTTTGTTAGGATGGAATCTCCTTAGCACGCCTTTGAATTTTTGGATTCCGACTGGGTGTGGCATTTTCTGAAAGACTTTTTGTGTCTTAGTGGCTACAGACATTATACAAGACCGCCTTCCTGTCATGTCTTTTACAATGATTCGTAGGCTCTGAATTTGTATACGCCTCCTTTCTTCATGTCCTGGCTTCTTTGGGGCATATCCCTTGGTAACCTCATAGGTCATTCGTTGATACCCCTTTTGGGCTGTCTTATGACCAACACTCATGGCTTTTGATTCGTCGATACTAGAGGCCTACCTTTGAAAGGGTGGAGCTTTAAGAATTTGGTACTTCCCTCTTTCTAACAAC
>NC_087210.1:53785369-53816871 GCF_015104395.2 Macrobrachium nipponense | reverse complement strand
TGAATCTGCTTCTGATAGTCCTGAACAAGCTCAGGACGTTCAAGGTCACATTGCACTAGTAGCCCCCAATTGGCCCAAGAGCAATTGGTTCCCTCTACTATTGGAATTAGGACTCCGGCCTCAACGGATTCCAATCCAAACTGACGCAGTTGGTTCAAACGTGGACTGTGTCCGCTTCCTCAGGAATTCAGAAAGCCCTAACTTTATGGACTTCATGAAGTTTTGCAGCTCAGAAGATGCCAACATCGATCCTGAGAACATCCTGTTCTTAGAATCTGACAAAGGGAATCGACCTTGCGTCAATATGACTCAGCAGTTAAGAAACTAGCTATATTTTTAAAGGACTCAAATGCACAAACCATGTCCACGAATCTGGCCATAACCTTTTTCAGAACCTTGTTCGAAAAAGGTTTAGCAGCTAGTACAATTACTACTACCAAATCAGCACTTAAGAAGATCTACCAAATTTGGTTTCAATATAGATCTAACAGATTCGTACTTTTCATCCATTCAAGAGCTTGTGCAAGACTAGACATCTGAGAGACCCAGGACAGTCTCATGGTTTTTAAACGATGTCCTTAAATTGGCTTCTGACACTAATAATGACTCATGTAATTATATAATCCTCTTAAGGAAAACGTTATTCCTAATAAGTTTAGCCTCAGGCGCCAGAATTTCTGAACTGTCGGCCCTTTCTAGGGAATCAGATCATATTGAATTTCTCCCTACAGAAGAACTACTTCTCTCACCAGGTCGTCAGTTTCTAGCTAAAAATGAGGACCCACAAGATAGATGGGCCCCATGGAAGATTGTCCCACTTTCCCAGGACCCATCCCTATGTCCAGTTAATTCTCTTAAGAGCATATTTAAGCAGGACTACCCTGATATCTTCAGGCCCCTTGTTCATTAGGGAAAAAGGTGGCACTATTTCCCTAAAAGGGATTAGGCAACAAATTTTGTATTTCATAAAACAAGCTGACCCGGAATCCTTTCCAAGGGCACTTCATGTTAGGGCAGTAGCCAACTCCATTAATTATTTTCAACATATGAATTTTGACGATCTTAAGAAGTACACAGGCTGGAAATCTCCGACAGTATTTAAGCGCCACTACTTGAAGTCTTTAGAGGCCCTTAAATTTCCAGCAGTGGCAGCCAGAAACACAGTTTCCCCTGACATTGCATAATTAGTAATAAGTAGTTATATAGCCTATGTCTCTCTCACATCTGGGCTGAGTGAAACCACTACCACGGACCTCTTGTCATTTGGGAGACCTCTCCTCCACCAAAAATCCCCCAAAACCCCCCTGCTAGAGAGAGCTGGTACACAAGCCTGCACCAGCAACTACTACTACTTGCTCCCCCACACCAACACCAGCGCCTCTAGTGGCCATCCTTGACGTTAGAAGACCAAGCTTGGGCACAAGGTGGGAGAGAAAACAGGGGGGGGGGGGGATTTATTTCACTGGGTGACACGGGCCCTTGCCGAGAAATAGATTTTTCCTTCGTCAAAATCCCTTTTCTGGGCTCAGCCCGTGTCGCTTTGTGAAATAATACCAGAGAATTAGCCACAAGCTTGGGGAAAAGGTAACATTAAGAGGTAACAGAAAACAAAAACAAAAAGAAAAAACAATAATATGAGTATAATCTAGCTTAAATGTTTACAAAGTTATCATATAAACTCTTAAACTAATGCATAGTGACTTATGTTAGCCTTAAATTATGTAATAGGACTTAACAGTATACTTATGCTAACTTATGATAACTTAAAACCAGAATAATACAATATATACAGATGTGAGTCACTCTAGCATAAAAATAAGGGAGAACATCACGACATAGCCTTTGGCAATATATACACAGTAGAGAGTAACCCTAGCATAAAAATAAGGGAAACCTCACAATATAGCCTTTTGGCAGCTAAGGCTCAAACAGGGTCGAGCCTGGTGGCAGGATCACAGGAAAATTGTTAGTGAGGCAGGTAGAAAGGAGATCTGGATCTATGACCAAAACTACTTAGACAGTGTCAGGAGAAACTGTTTCCCGCTGCCACTGCCGGAAATTTAAGAGATTCCAAGGATTTCAGGTAGTGACGTCTGAAAACTGTCGGCGACTTACTTCCAGCCTGTATATTTCTTTAGATCATCAAAATTGCCTTGTTGCTTTGGCTATTTCCTTCCTTTTGACCAACGGAATTGACAGAGTGTGGGAGTTCAGATCCCATTGAATGCCGAGCCATTGAAAGCGAGATTCCGGCACTAGCCTGGACTTGCCCTTGTTTATTTGGAACCCCAGATGTTCCAGAAACTGTATTACTTTTCTCGTGGCTTTGAGGCATTCTTCGACGGTTGTTGCCCAAATGAGCCAATCGTCCGGATATGCTACTAAAATTATCCCCTGGGATCTTAGTTGTTGCACTACTGATTCTGCTATCTTCGTGAACACCCTGGGGGCTACGTTCAACCCGAAGGGCATCACTTTGAAGGAGAATGCCTGGTTTCCCAGCCTGAAGCCTAGGTACGGGCGGAAGTGTCTTGCAACTGGGATATGATAGTATGCGTCTGTAAGATCGATAGAGGTGGTGACGGCCCCATGGGGAAGTAAGGTCCGCACCTGCGAGATAGTCAACATTTTGAACTTGTTGCAACGAATGAATAAGTTTAGACGGGACAAGTCTAAGATTATTCTTCGTTTGGTTGAGCCTTTCTTTGGCACGCTGAACAAGCGCCCTTGAAACTTTAAATGTTTGACTCTTGATACTACCCCTTTCTGAAGGAGTTCTTGTGCATACTCCGTCAATTCCTTTGTTGGTTTTTGAAGGAAGGTCTTGGATGGAGGGGGACCTTTGTTCCAGCTCCATCCCAGCCTTTTGGACACAATGCTCTGTGCCCAACTGCTGAATCCCCATCTGGGACGATAGAGAAACAGCCTCCCTCCTACCTGAGGGTTCTCACTGACTTGGGGCAGGGCGTGATCCACGTCCTCCCGGGAAGTGTTTGCCCCTGCTAGGTGCCCTTCCGCCACCTCTTTGGCAAAATGTACCTCTAGCCCCACTTCCTCTTCCAAACCTATTAAAGGCTTTGAACGCCTGACCTTCAAAGACTGGATTGAAGGCCGAAGATACTGCGTACGAGGTTGAAGGCTGGTTTTGAGAAGTCAGTAGAAGTATTGGCTGAGATTGGTTCTTAGATGTTGACGGCTGAACCACTTGGGACATTGGTACGGCTTGTACCACTTGTTGTTGCTGAGCAGCCTGGAAAGGTGGGAACTTTCTAGGCTTTTTCAGCTTCTTTGAAGCCGAGGGAGTAGGATCAGGCTTCCTCTTAGATGAGAGATAGCGGACTTTAAGGCTCTGATTAAGCCTTGTTGCTTCGTGCTGGACCTCATTCACTACCAGTTCTGGAAAGAGGTCAGCGCCCCAGATTGAAGACGCAAGCAGTTTGTTTGGCTCATGACGGATCGTGGCCTCCTGCAGTACATGTTTCCTGCATTTGCGTCTTGCCATAACAAAGTCGTACAGATCACACTGAACAGTGTGTGTCTGTGCTTTAGCTAGAAGTTTAAACAGAGGTTCCGTCCCGTATGTTATCGCGGCAACCTCCATCATCACTAGGGCGTTCAGAGTCCTCCCTAACCTAGTCCTAGCATCAAATTCTGCTTGAATCAGGTTATCCGACAGCCTAGGAAGTCTCTCTCCAAATTGTGTAATTGCGCAATCTGGTTTGAGCTTTCCGACTGTAAAGGTAGCTGGTAGATCTGCCCAAAGGTCTTCGGACCCAGGAAGGAGAAGAGATGTTGGCTCTGTCTCCCTAAGTTGGGGCATACGCTCGTCTTTCATGGCGGCCTGTAGGGTCAACTCAGCTAGCTTTGTGGTGAAGGGGATGGGCGTTTCCTCCTCTGCCACAAAGATGGTAAATGGGCTTTTGAAAGCCTGAAGTTTGGTATTGACACAGTCCCAATCTTCTAAGCTTCTGATCCACTCCCTTTGAGCTTGATCCCGGCTATAGATGACTGTTTCTTTTTGGATCCTATCCTCCCTTCTCATTGCCGTCTCTGTCAGACGAGCATAGCCCATAAAGGGATGGTGGTTGGAGATAGGTGGGGTGGAACTCGAAGTCTTTTATTCTTCGAGTACCACAATCCGGCAAAGTCAGCATGCCGTCCTTAAAGGGGGCATAAGCTGCAACCCTCCATGGATTGTTTGCCGTGAAGGGAGGAAGGGATTCAATGTCCGGCATGGGTTGTACCACCATACCTGACTGTGGGAGAACTGCTGCGGGATTCTCCCTGAGGCCCGCCATCAGATTCTCCTGATTTGTCAGTCGCTCCGAAATACTCCGGATCGACTGACCAGACTCCTCGAACAAGGTGGAGATGCGTGAGAACATCTGATCAAACCTGTCGTTAACTAAGTTACCGACCAGGTTCCCCATCTGCTGCATTATATTCGCAGTAAATGCCTCTGTGTCGAAGGGACTAGGGTCCCACTGATAGACATGTGGGAGTCTTAGGACGTGCTCCGGTGGACGTTGAAGGCTCAGGCTCAGTAGAAGCATGGGCCTTATCCTTAGAGGCCTTGCCTCTGGACCCTTTTGAATGTGAAGTCGAAGAAGACTTCGATTTCTCTGCTCCGGGTTGGTGAGCCGGAGACTTATGAGACTTGGAAGACGTGGTCTTCTTCGACGACGTCGTCTCTAGGGTTCTTCTCTTCCGCTTCCCTTTCACTTTAGGGATAGCTGAAGTGGATATCGACCTGACCGGAACATCAGATTCCGAAAAGCCTTGGAAGGAAGTAGAAGAGTGAATAGGAGAAGACGATCCAGACAAGCCCGCCCAAGGGAAGCCCTTGAGCCCCCCAACAAACCCCGCACCTCAAACTAACAAGTTACGCCTTGTTCACCTACCGCCATTGGCTCTTTGTTCAGGTCCAGGGTAGCCACTTCTTCGGCAATCTCCGGGTTGCCCTGGGCCGCCAGTTCCTGCGCCACCTGCTGCTGAATGGCAGCGATCCATGGAGCCGCCGCAGCGGGTCGACGTATCCGGTTGGTTTCCCGCCCGGGAAGAGGCGGACAGCCATACTCTTGTCCAGGATGTACGGCTGCCCCTTGGACACGTTCTTCCCGAACCTGCCAACCCAGGCCCTCAGAGTAGCCAATGCGGCGTCCTTCACGGCGGCAGCCTGGAAGAGAGGGTCATTGTAATCCTTAAAACGAAGCCCCAAAGTTATACGATTAAGTATCTAAAACTAAATAATATTTATATCTCTTATCAGATTGCTTGAATAACCAGTTATAAGCACAGTACTCCGGTAAATACTTACTCCGGAGGAAAACTGATCCAACAGATCATAGCAGATGGAGCAGGCTTCATGATGCCATACCACCATGTCACCGTGGCAGATGGCACAGGGGGCGTGAGTCCGGCAGACCTCATGGCCACAGGGGTCCTGCAATATGGCATTGCAGCCGGGTTCTTGACAGTTGGTAGCCTGTAAGTGAACAGATACATGAGTATCGGCAGTTACTAACAGGACTTGCCCGTTAAGAGATATAATACTCCGCTGTATGCCAGAGTGAAAAAAATTTTTTGGGCATTAGCCCTCTCCTGTTCTCCTGTAGAGATAAGTCCATAAGACCTGGTATACTAGTCAGATAGTTTCCGGGGCACCAGAGTAAGGAGTTTCACCAAACTAGCTACCAGTCTATACACTGGGGTGAGGAGTACAAGGACGGCAGAGGAACATGAGAGGGTTAATCCAGATAAATAACAAAAGTAGGTGGAGCTCAGCTCCACCTTATAAAAATTTCGTAGGTAGGAAGAGAACCCGGATGGTGAGCAGGCACTCCGCCGGTCTAGCGGAATAGATAGCATAATGATAACACAAATGTAATAAATATATATATATATATACATATACAGAAGCATGTAAAGAGCTACTCTCCGTCACCCCCCAAGGAACTAGCGGAGCCAGTTGAGCCCGCCGCTGGCGCGGTGGGTAGGCAGGGGGTGACTGGGGTAGGAGAGAGCTGAGGAGGAACCCGAGGAAGGCCAAGTATGATCGGGCGACATGGCCAACCCAGCCCGAACGTACAAGGGCCCCCCCCTGGAACCCAGGAAGAGAACGGTATGAAGAGCCAGACTCAGGAACCCCCCCTGTGACTCCTGTATCCTCTCTGGGGAGAGAGGAAGAGAGGAGGAGAGCCTGGTTGGTTGCTGTGGTAACCGTGAGCGAGCAAGACCTGCCTCCTCCCCGCTAGGGGGAGGGAAGCAAGTAGGGGGACTGAGCTGGTGGCTCGTGGCGATCGTCTGGCCCACCGCGAATGTGGTAGGACCACGCGGACGGAAAGACCAGGCGAACTGAGATAGCCTAGGCTAGCCCAAACCGTCTCCAACATGCAACATAATAAATAAAACATCGTATCATAATAGAAAGGAAGGGAATCAAAAGAGAAAGGGAAAGAAGCGTCCTAGAGAAGCTAGGCTAAACTACCTGGAAGGTAGGAAGCCCAACTACTCGGGAGGTGGCCTCTGCCGATACGTATAAACGGAGGGCGACGGCCAGGGTGGGTAGGACTAAAGAGCAAAAGGGGATGACCCCACATGCCTAACAAACCTAGACAAAGGCACATGCATGCATGAACACTGAGCTAAGACATAAAGGCATAAGATTCCCAAAATACAATGCAATAAAATATAAACATCAGTAGCACACCTTGCACCACATGTAAAATTAATCATAAATACTGCACAGCCTTAGCTACAACGGTATGGAAGACCGAAGGAGCTAGAAATGAATCACACGAGGCGAGCCGGTATGGCGAGCCTAAAACCATGACGCAGGAGGCACCGTTATAATACCTAAAAAATGGTTTAAAACGGGTCCTGTCTGGCTAAAATTACGTGTAACACTTAGGCAGTACTTAACTTAGCTGCGGCGATGGCTTGGAGTTCCATAATGGTGAGTAAAATCCAAAGCGAAAGCACAAAACACGAGAGAGAAAAAAGCACGTGCGGGCAAGGTGTCGCTAACGGAAAGGATGGCCACAAGAGGCGCTGGTGTTGGTGTGGGGGAGCAAGTAGTAGTAGTTGCTGGCGCGGGCTGTGTACCAGCTCTCTCTACCAGGGGGATTTTGGTGGAGGAGAGGTCTAAATGACAAGAGGTCCGTGGTAGTGGTTTCACTCACCCCAGCACCATACCGATACCCTCTTTTTATTTAGGGTGAGCGAGTCAGAATACTCTGACATCCCCCTCTTTTATTTTTCTCTGGTAATGTTAGCATTATTTACCTTAGAAATATGAACTGAAGGGATATTTCACAAAGTGACACGGGCTGAGCCCAGAAATACAATTGGTAAATAACATCTAATATGACCAAATTCATACCGGAACAAAAGGCGAAAAGGCAGGGATTACAAGTAAGGCAGGTAGGTGAGAGGGAGTACCAAAAGGTAATTAACCCTCTTACGCCGACTGGACGTATTTTACGTCGACATTTTTTGTCTCCTGTGTGCCGACTGGACGTATTTTACGTCGACTTACAAAAGTTTTTTTTTAAAATTTGCGGAAAAATACTTATAGGCCTACCAGCCTAAAACTTTTGAATCACGCGCCTTGGGGGATGCTGGAAGTTCACGGATCAAGGTGTTGTTTTGTTTACAATCGTTACGCAGGCGCGCAAGCGCGAATTTCTTTCTTGCCGCACTAAAAAGTATCTGTGACACATCTCGGAAATTATTTCGTCACTTTGACATAATTTTTGTACCATTGTAAATTAGCTGTTACATGAAGTATTATATATAAAAATGTGCGCATTTTTATGTAGAATACAACAATAAAATACTCATGATTGTAGCTTTTATCAGTTTTGATTAATTTTGCAACTAATTGGAAGTCTCTAGCACAATATTTCGATTTATGGTGAATTTATGAAAAAACTTTTTCCTTACGTCCGCGCGGTAACTCTTCCGAAAAAAATCATACATGCGATTGTGGTAATGTTTGCACCATTTTAAAATTAGCCGTTATATAAAGTTTTATATATGGAAATGTGCGCAATTTCATGTACAATTCATCTAAAAACAACCCATGGTTGTAGCTTTTATCAGTTTTGAGATATTTTCATATAAATAACGATAATTGCCAAAATTTCAACCTTCGGTCAAATTTGACTCTACCGAAATGGTCGAAAAACGCAATTGTAAGCTAAAACGCTTATATTCTAGTAATATTCAAGCATTTACCTTCATTTTGCAACAAATTGGAAGTCTCTAGCACAATATTTCGATTTATGGTGAATTTATGAAAAAATAACATTTTCTTTACGTCCGCACGGTAACTCTTCCGAAAAAATCATACGTGCGATTGTGGTAATGTTTACACCATTTTAAATTAGCCGTTACATAAAGTTTTATATATGAAAATGTGCGCAATTTCATGTAGAATACAACAAAAAATAATTGAAGGTTGTAGCTTTTCTCATTTTTTTGAATGGAAAATTATTTGGCATATGAATCACGATAAATAGAAAAAAAACCACGTCGGTCAACTTTGACTCTACCGAAATGGTTGAAAAAACGCAATTGTAAGCTAAAACTCTTACAGTCTAGTAATATTCAGTCATTTATCTTCATCTTGAAACAAATTCGAAGTCTCTAGCAAAATATTTAGATTTATGGTGAATTTAAAAAAAAAATCTTTCCTTCCCTCTGCGCGCGGATTCTCCGCCACAAATCTCCGAAATGCGTACGTACCATTCTCGGAATATTTGCTCAGTTTCATATTAGGCATTTCATAGAGTTTTATATATGAAAATGTGCGCAATTTCATGTAGAATAAAACGAAAAATATTTGAAGGTTGTAGCTTTTCTTATTTCCGAAATAATTGCATATAAAAATATATATATATAAAAATTCGACATTCGGTCAACTTTAACTCGTCAGATATGGTCGAAAACTGCAATTGTAAGCTAATACTCTTACAGTATAGTAATATTCAATCATTTGTCTTCATTTTGAAAGAAATTGGAAGTCTCTAGGACAATATTTAGATTTATGGTGAATTTATGAGAAAAATATTTGTTTACGTCCGCGTGTTACGAATTCATGCATTATTTTGTGATAATATTTTCTCTGTGTTGCTTTTATTGTTTTACAATGTGTTATATACCAAAATGATCGCAATTTAGTGTACATTACAACGAAAAAAAGTAACTTGTTACCTTTAACCGTTTAGCGCACAGCGCGATTTGAATACAATTATATATGAAATTTTGTTTTTGCGCTATCATATATCGCATTATTTATAAATGATAATGATAATTTTTTTCATTTCTGATGGTTGCATACTAAACTTCAGCCAATGGCAAAAAAAGGAGCCAAAAATGAACTCTTAATCTTCAAAACTAAGCGCGCTGTGATTTTTTGAAAAAAATATTTTTTCCGCTTCCGCGCTCACTCTGAAACACCTCCGGCACACGGGAGACAATTTTTTATTTACCGCTTCGGCGTAAGAGGGTTAATAGCACAAACAATGATAATAATAATATATTTAAGGGCCTCTAAAGACTTTAGATAGTGGCGTTTAAATATTGTGAGATTTCCAACCCGTATATTTTTTAAGATCATCGAAGTTCATATGATGAAAATAACTAACTGAGGTAGCCACTGCTCGGCTATCATGGACATGAGGAACTGAATCCGGATTGGCTTGGTTAATGAAATAAAGATTTTGTTGTCTGATGGCCTTCAAGGAAATGGTTCCACCATTCTCTCTAATAAAAAGACTACCTGAAGACTTTTTAGAAGTTTTGCCCCAGATAAGATTTCAATGTAATAATAGGACATAATGATGGGTCCTGTGGAATCGGGACAATCTTCCACGGAGACCATCTGTTCTTTGGGTCTTCATTCTTTGCTAAGAATTTCCGATCTAGAGAGAGCATAACTTCTCCTGATGGGAGGAAATTAATATGATTTGGTTCTCTAGAGAGAGCCGACAGTTCAGATATTTTGGCATCTGAGGTCACTCATTAAAAACAATGTTTTCCTAAGAAGGGTTATATATGAGCATGATTCATTATCAGTATCTGAAGCCAACCTGAGTACGTCATTTAAAACCAGGAGACCGTGTAAGGACGGTCTACCGGTCTTAGACGAGCACATGCTCTAGGGATAGACAAGAAATATGAATCTGTTAAATCAATATTAAAGCCAAACTTAAATATCTTCCTCAAGGGGGATTTAGTCATAGTAATGGTACTAGCAGCTAGCCCTTTTTCGAACAGAGTTCTAAAAAATGAAATTGTCAGATTCGTAGTCATCGTCTGAACATCTGATTCTTTTAGAAAGATGGCTAACTTCCTCACTGCCGAATCATACTGCCGGAGTGTCGATTCTCTTTTGTCTGACTCCATGAACAGAGTGTTTAGCGGGGCAATATTAGCATCCTTTTGTGCCGCAAACTTCATGAAGTCCATAAAGTTAGATCATTCAGAATTCTTGAGGAAGCTGGCACAGTCCGAGTTTGTACCACCTGAGTCAGCTTTGGGTTGGGAATCCGTTTGGGATGGAGCTTCAACTCTAGTAGAAGAGGAAACCAATTACTCTTTGGCCAATTGGGTGCTACCAGTGCTATCTGTCCTTTGAAAGATCTGAGTTTGTGTAGAACTTTCATCAGAAGGTTTATTGGCGGAAATAGGTAAATCTTCTGCCAATTGTTCCAGTCTACAGACATCGCATCTGTGGCGTGAGCCAGAGGATCCAAATTGGGAGCCACATAACACGGAAGTTTGTGGTTGGACTCCGTGGCGAACAGGTCTACCTGAAGGCCCGGAATTTGTAGGCAAATCCCATTGAATGACTTTGCGTCCAAGGACCACTCCGACTCCAGCGGAGTTGTTGGACAGTGAGTCCGCAATGACTTTTCGTACTCCTGCCAGGTGAGTGGCTGACAGGTGCCAATGATGTTTCATTGCCTACGAAAAGATTTCTACCATCACTTGATTTATGTGGCTTGACTTGGAGCCTCCTCTGTTTATGCAGTAAACTATCACTGCACTGTCCAAGACTAGTCTGATATGAATATTCCTGGACGAAGCTAGTCGTTTCAGGGTCAGGAAAATGGCCAGTGCTTCTAGCACGTTGATATGGAACTGGCAGAATGCTGTCGACCATGTTCCTTGAACCTTCTTGTACTGAGAATAGCCCCCCATCCGCTCAGAGAGGTGTCCGTGTGGACTACTAGAGACGTCTCGGCGGGGGAAATTGGAGCAGCACTGACTTGGAAAGACTGTACTAGACTCTCGTCCATGGACGAAGTCTTTTCCTTAGTATCGGCGGAATCAAGGAGATTTTGTCACTGAGCCTGCTGTTGGCTCTTTTCCGCCATACCCAATTGATGTCCTTCAGTCTGGCTTTCAACAGAACATCTGTTATCGAAGCAAACTGAAGTGAACCTAAGACTCTTTCTTGGGTACGACGAGAAGCCTGTTTGTTCTTGAGGAATTGTCTCGTAGCTTTCGCTATCTCTCTGCACTTGTTCGGCGGAAGAGATAGTTTGTGTGCGGTTAGGTCCCATTGAATTCCCAGCCATTGAAAGCGAGATGCCGGAATGAGACGGGACTTTTTCTTGTTGATCTGGAATCCCAGATACTCTAGAAATTTTATTACTTTAGCTATTGCCCTGTGACATTCCTTGTTGTTGGTTGCCCAAATGAGCCAGTTGTCTAGGTAAGCTACTAGCATCACCCCCTGAGCTCTTAGTTCCTGCACTAATGTCTCTCCTAGCTTGGTGAATATTCTGGGCACTATATTGAGCCCGAATGGCATGACTCTGAATGAGTAAGCCTGTTTTCCTAGTTTGAAGCCTAGGTAGGGAGAGAAGTTTCTTGCTATCGGGACGTGATAGTAAGCGTCTGTAAGATCGATAGAGGTGGTGACGACCCCACAGGGAAGTAATGTCCACACCTGCGAGACGGTTAGCATGTGGAAGTTGTCACATTGAATGTATGAGTTGAGACGGGACAAGCCCAGAATCACTCTTCGTTTGTCCGAGTCCTTCTTTGGTACACTGAACAAACATCCTTGAAATTTCAGGTGACTGACTTTCTTTATTGCCTTCTTTTGAAGAAGGTCTTTGGCATAGTCTAGAAGGTCTGTCGTTGGAATTTGGTGGAAGCTGACTGGTGGAGGAGGCCCTTTTATCCATCTCCACCCCAGACCTTTTGATACGATACTGTGGGCCCACGTACTGAAGGTCCAATGGTCCCGGAAGAGGTATAGTCTCCCGCCTACCTGGAGAGGCTCATTGACTGGATGAGGTCTTACCTCCTCTGCCTCCTCTGAAACCTCTGCCTCTGGAGAGAGCTCTGGAACCAGCACTGTGCCAGTAAGCTCCTCTGGCTCTGCTACCCCTTGCGTGCCTGTTATAGCCTTGAAACGCCCCTTGCACTTCAAACGAAGTGCTGAAGGCCAGGGACGTCACGAAAGTAGCCGAACTCGAGGACTGTTGAGTTGGCTGACTCTGTAGCAGCACAAATTGTTGTTGTGGTCATGCCTTAGAGGTCGAAGGTTGACCAAGCTGGGAGACGGGAACTGCTTGCACCACCGTCTGTGTCTGAGGTCTGGAAAGGCTGATACTTCCTGGCCCTCTTCCTACCCTTGGCTTGCGGTCCGGAGGTCTCAAACTTCCTTTTGGAGGGAAGGCCCCAGTGGACACGAAGGTTCTGGTTAGCCCTAGCCGCCTTACTGATGACGCTGTTAACCACGTCATCAGGAAAGAGGTTGGGTCCCCAGATCGATGCCTTAATAAGCTTATTAGGCTCATGTCTGATGGAAGCATTGGCAAAGACATGCTTCCTGTAGTTCCGCCTAGCAACCACAAGGTCATACAGGTCACACTGGAAAGTCTGCAGCAGCGACTTTGTTAGGACCCGGAATAGAGGTTCCTCAGTGTAGACAGAGTCTGCCAACTCTGAAGTAGTAACCGAGTTGATCGACCTACTCAGTGTATACTTTGCCTCAAACTCTGCCTTTACCATGGCATCCTGAATTCTGGGTAACCGTTCGCTAAACTCTGTGGAAGCACACTCCGGATTGAGTTTGCCCACTGTGAACGTTTCCGGAGCACCCACCCAGCACTCCAAATCTCCGGGAAAGAGCAGAGAGGTAGGCTCTGTCTTTCGAAGCTGAGGCATTGGCTTCTCCTCCATTCCGGCCTGCAGACTTAACTCCGCGATCTTAGATGTGCAAGGGCTTGGGATGTTATCCCCCACCACGAACATGGTGTAGCAACCTGTGTGTGGCGTCAACTTGGTGTTGACGCAATCCCATTCCGAAAGGGTGCGGACCGTGCCGACTGTGCCTGATCCCTAGGATATATCACAGTCTCCTTTGGGACCCTGTCTACCCTGACAAATGTTTCCTCGGCTAACTGAGCGTAGCCTGGGAAGGGAAATTGGAGGTTCACTGGGAAGAACTCGTAATCTTCCACCGGACGGGTTTTGCAGCCTTCAATTGTCAGCATGCCATCCAAAAAGGGAGCATGCAGCGCCAACCGCCATGGGTTGTTGTCCTCGAATGGCGGGAGCTTAGATGCATCCGGCACAATAAAGGACTGCTGTGTGCCTCCGGACTGGATAAGTCCGGCCAGCAAGCTCTCCTGAGTCTGTAGTCTCTGAGCCAGAGACAGGATGGACTGCCCCGATGTCTCTAAACCCGAGGCGAGCTGAGAGGACATCGATTGGAATCTCGAGTCCACAATACTGCCCATCTTCTCCATGAGAAGATTAGGGAAGGCATCAGGGTCGAAGCCAGACTCCGTCGGTCTGGCTTTAGAACCCTTAGCTCTCGACCCCTTAGGTAGGGAGTAGCTTTTGCCGAGGAAGCCAAAGGCTTGGGAGCCAATGACGACCTGGCGGAGCCCGCCGGAGAAGGCTTAGCTGGTCTGGCAGCCTTCGGCAGGGACTTCTTTTTCAGGGTTTTCACCTTGGGGATCTCAGAACCAGACCTATCCCCAAGGATCATGGACTTCGAGAAGCCCTGAAAGGAAGAGGAAGAAGAAGGAGTTGGGCTAAAAGCAAGTGTTTTAGATCTAAAGCCACCTGCCTCACTTACCTCCCTACCTTCTTCCTGTGAGTCTATGGTACTGAGGTGAGGATGGTACCTACCGACTCATTAGTTACGTTACCCACCAAAGCGTAACACACTTCGCAGCCGTCTGGATGCCAGACTAAGAGGTCGTCAACCTGCACCGCACAACTGGCATGAGATTGGCAGACCTCATGCCCACACAGTTGCTAGAGAAAGGCTGCGCACCCCAACTCTAGACAGCGAACCATCTGTAAGTTTGAATCGATATATGCGTATCGTCAAAATAGTTCCGCCGGAGTTAATTCCGGCAGTATGTGTACACTTAGACTAGTTCTACTAAAACCAGCTAAAGGTAAACTTCAACTATTAAAAATTTTTTTTTTCACATTAAAGCTCTGAATGTCTCCGCCTGCTCCGGAATCCATAATCTTGTTATCGCAGTAGCTATAACCGGTGGAGTTGGCCTGATACGAGCAGAACAGGGAAACAAGGTAAAACCTAAGCCTGAGTCTAATTACACCGAGTAGAGTAGCAATTCCAAGTCAATTGGAAACGCATTCTCTAAGCCTAGTTCCGCCCCAACCGGAGTGGGGAAGCAGCGATAACGCCAGAGAAATACGGAAAACAGAGCGGCGGGAACAGCGGTACTAAGAACTCCGGCGTATAGCATCCTGGCGAATGTGATGGTAGACCACACCTCGCCGGAATAAACACAGACTCGGAGACATACCAACAGAGACTACATAATAAAATTTTTCTTAACATTAAAGCTCTGAATGTCTCCGTCTGCTCTGGAATCCCTAATCTCGTTATCGCAATAGCTATAACCGGTGGAGTTGGCCTGATACGAGCGGAACAGGGAAACAAGGTAAAACCTAAGCCTGAGTCTGATCACACAGGAGTAGAGTAGCAATTCCAAATCAATTGGAAACGCATTCTCTAAACCTAGTTCCGCTCCCACGGGAGTGGGGAAGCAGCGATAACACCAGAGAAATACGGAAAACAGAGCGGCGGGAACAGCGGTATTAAGAATTCCGGCGTATAACATCCTGGCAAATGTGATGATAGACCACACCTCGCCGGAATAAACACAGGCCCGGAGACATACCAACAGAGACTACATAATCTTCTAATCCTTAACCTCCTCCGACTAATCCCCTGGAACAGTGCTCGACACTCCAGCTGCTGTTCACCGGTAGGATTACTTGGTCAGCGAGCTAACGAAGCACCGCTGGAACGAGTCTGGAACAGAAGGAAGAGCCCGGAGGAGAAAGGTAAACTAGTAATCGCCTGGCAACAGCAACCGGTCAGGTGATTACCACCCTCCGAGAAGCCGTGAAATAGCCTACTACTAAAGGGGGCAGAAGACGGCAGGCCAACTGACACCCTAAAGGAGGAAACGGCCAAGGCTATACTTTACAAAATTTATTGATAAGGAATTATTGGAAGTACCGACGAATAAAGGCAAGCCCATCTACGAGCCTAGCGTAACCCTCCAAAATTGGATACCCCGATCTGGTCAGGTAGCCTAGGATTGGTGCCGACTAGTTCATTACGAAAGAGGACACTGTTGAGCCTAACGTAACCCTCCAAAATTGAATATATCGACCTGGTCAGGTAAGATAGGCGTAGCACCTACATTACGTAACAAGAGAGGAACTCTCTAGTAATGGATCACCCTCCAAAACTAATATGTCCTTCTGGTCAGGTTAGCCCTTAAACGCCGACTGGATGTATTTTATGTCGACATTTTTTGTCTCTCGGGTGCCGACTGGACGTATTTTACGTCGACATACAAAAGTTTTTTTAAAAATTTGCGGAAAAATACTTTTAGGCCTACCAGCCGAAAACTCTTGAATCACGCGCCTTGGGGGATGCTGGGAGTTCACGGATCAAGGTGTTGCTTTGTTTACAATCGTTACGCAGGCGCGCAAGCGCGAATTTCTTTCTTGCCGCACTAAAAAGTATCTGTGACACATCTCTGAAATTATTTCGTCACTTTGACATAATTTTTTTACCATTTTAAATTAGCCGTTACATGGAGTATTACATATGAAAATGTGCGCATTTTTATGTAGAATACGACTAAAAATACTCATGATTGTAGCTTTTATCAGTTTTGAGATATTTTCATATAAATAACGATAAGTGCCAGAATTTCAACCTTCGGTCAACTTTGACTCTACCGAAATGGTCGAAAAACGCAATTGTAAGCTAAAACTCTTATATTTTAGTAATATTCAAGCATTTAACTTAATTTTGCAACTAATTGGAAGTCTCTAGCACAATATTTCGATTTATGGTGAATTTATGAAAAAACTTTTTCCTTACGTCCGCGCGGTAACTTCCGAAAAAAATCATACATGCGATTGTGGTAATGTTTGCACCATTTTAAATTAGCCGTTACATAAAGTTTTATATATGAAAATGTGCGAAATTTCATGCACAATACAACTAAAAACAACCCATGGTTGTAGCTTTTATCAATTTTGAAATATTTACATATAAAAAATGATAAGTGACAAATTTTCAACCATCGGTCAACTTTGACTCTACCGAAATGGTCAAAAAACGCAATTGTAAGCTAAAACGCTTATATTCTAGTAATATTCAAGCATTTACCTTCATTTTGCAACAAATTGGAAGTCTCTAGCACAATATTTCGATTTATGGTGAATTTATGAAAAAAAGAACATTTTCCTTACGTCCGCGCGGTAGCTCTTCCGAAAAAATCATACGTGCGATTGTGGTAATGTTTGCACCATTTTAAATTATCCGTTACATAAAGTTTTATATATGAAAATGTGCGCAATTTCATGTATAATACAACAAAAAATAGTTGAAGGTTGAAGCTTTTCTCAATTTCCAAATATTTGCATATAAATCACGATAAATAGAAAAAAACCACGTTCGGTCAACTTTGACTCTACCGAAATGGTCGAAAAACGCAATTGTAAGATAAAACTCTTACAGTCTAGTAATATTCAGTCATTTATCTTCATTGTTAAACAAATTTGAAGTCTCTAGCACAATATTTAAATTTATGGTGAATTTAAAAAAAAACACTTTCCTTCCCTCCGCGCGCGGATTTTCCGCCACAAATCTCCGAAATGCGTAAGTCCCATTCTCGGAATATTTGCTCCGTTTCATATTAGGCATTTCATAGAGTTTTATATATGAAAATGTGCGTAATTTCATGTAGAATAAAACAAAAAATATCTGAAAGTTGTAGCTTTTCTTATTTCCGAAATAATTGCATATAAAAAAAATATATAAAAAAAATTCGACATTCGGTCAACTTTAACTCGTCATATATGGTCGAAAACTGCATTTGTAAGCTAATACTCTTACAGTATAGTAATATTCAATCATTTGTCTTCATTTTGAAAGAAATTGGAAGTCTCTAGGACAATATTTAGATTTATGGTGAATTTATGAAAAAAATATTTGTTTACGTCCGCCCGTTACGAATTCATGCATTATTTTGTGATAATATTTTCTCTGTGTTGCTTTTATTGTTTTACAATGTGTTACATACCAAAATGATCGCAATTTAGTGTACATTACAACGAAAAAAAAGTAACTTTTACCTTTAACCGTTTTGCGCACAGCGCGATTTGAATACAATTATATATGAAATTTCGTTTCTGCGCTATCATATATCGCATTATTTATATATGATAATGATAATTTTTTTCATTTCTGATGGTTGCATACTAAACTTCAGGCAATGACAAAAAAAGGAGCCAAAAATGAACTCTTAATCTTCAAAACTAAGCGCGCTGTGATTTTTTGAAACAAATATTTTTTCCGCTTCCGCGCTCACTCTGAAACGTCTCCGGCACACGGGAGACATTTTTTTTTTACCGCTTCGGCGTTTAAGGGTTAGCCAGGACTAGTACCAACTATGGGTAGTGAGAAGTACTCTCAACCACCTAGCCTACCTTCCAAAACCTAGCCTAGATATGGTTGGGTAGGCTAGGGTAGGTAGATATTCGTGTAGGACTTCCAAACCTCATCAAAATACAATTAGCAATATAATATTATAATATAATAAAATAAATAATACCACATACACTACATGCATGAGCACCGCGGATGAATGAGGGTTTCCTTTACCTCCCAAATCTAAAATGGCGTATTGCTAGGCTAGCCTAGGTCGCCTCAAACACAATACATGCGCATGACGTAAGATTGAAAAAAATATCACCGCACTCTTGTAAGTGAACCAAATTGCTCCTGAAGGACTGATGATAAACGAGGGAAACCCCCTAAAGAGGCTAAATAATGTAATGGTTCAAACCGTGATACTCCAACCTATTGATACCCATCAGGAGCGAAATGGTAAAATTTCACGACAACAGTAACGTATACTGTGATGTGCAAAAAAGGTGAACATAAAATATACACCACAGTAAAAAGTTGAGATGACTAAGTACGCGGTCTACAATGCATCCAAAAAGGCCGACTTGGGAACAGCGATAGACTTCACGTGGATATATTTTATTAATTTGGGAGCTAATTATAACTCATTTTGCTAATGAGACTTCAGCTTTTTGCTATAAATTTTCATGCTTTTATGTTTAAAATGTGTATGAAAAATGTATTACAGGGAATTTTTTTTTTTTTTTCATAAATATGATACAGTGGCAGTACACATGTCCATTTGATGTCTTTGTAACAGCCCTTCACATGATGAAGACAATAAGTTGTTCAATTGTGCCCAAATAATAACATTTTTATCTATATCATTGAATCACGTTTTTATAACAAATTTTATTTACAATTGTTGCATAAATTGATTTTAAAAGACAAAACTTGTGTATACATTCGATTTTGCAACGCTGCAATTTGTTTGTTTTTCCATGGGAGAGAAGTACAAAATATAACTAACTGTGCAACTCTGTGGATTTTTTGCTTTGTTACGTGAGCAAAAAATTAAGGTACGATTGTACAAGCTCGAGATGCCGCTGCTATGTAGATGGCTTAGTGACGAAAATTAAGATAAGCACAGAAGAAAAAGTAAATATGCATCTTTTCCTTAAATCTTTTTAAAAGTTATACATTACTTCACTGTATCCAACAAAATTGTATGTATTCTCATATTACTGTATTATAAAATACTATGGTAGATCTAAGCCAGTATTCTGCGGAGCAGCCAATGTTTTGGTTTGGAAATCAGCTGATGGTGAATAAGAGTTTGTTTCACCATATTTAACACAATTCTGAGCGAATTTTCTTGTTTCTAGTTAGCATAAACAAATATCTAGATACTTGACTTATATGAGACAAGGTTATTTTTCCTTATACGACATGTTTTTAGGTGGAAATATGACTTGAATATGTCTTGTTGTGATTGTGAACTAATTTTTTTTTAACAGATTACGTTTATTGAGTAAAACAATACACGATTCCATTCGCAATTTTTCTTTATATCATCGTAATGCGAACTTTACGTCGTTCATCTTTTATCGGCATGAAACCAACAGTAAAATGTGTTCTTTCAAGCACAGTAGTTTTGATTAAAATTATTTTATCTCAATTTTATCTATGGTTGTGTTTGATGGCATACATTTATTGGATTTTTATCCTTGTTGCCGATGCACGATAATGGTCATTAGCTGCTTGAACAGTTCTCAGCTTCAACTACAACTTGGTTTAAATTTAACAGTATATTTCCCTATAGATCTTTGATCTATGATGAATAAAGTTATTACATTAAGGTATGTCAGTCCTATTCTACATAACATCATTTATAAGAACTACAGTAATAGTGTACTATAGTACAATGATTGAAATACAAGCCAAACGGATGTTGTTATCCAATTCGTTTGTACTTAGAATAAAAAGTTGTTTCTCTTTCGGTTGTTCATGGCTGTACATGTTTACGCAACGAGTATAATGTTAAAACCATACTCTCATCATTCTCTTTTGCTGTTTTTGAACTTATGTAACTAGAAGATGGGCTAAAGTTATGCTGTTGTAATTTGGTCTCTTAAAATTGGATTATCGTAAGACGAATTATCGTAACTTGAACACTACAGCTACCTGTACACTGCATAAAACCTTATTATATCTTTACATACTCTAGACACCCAAAGGATTAAAGCTAGGCTTTTTTCACTTTACAGTATTTATAATACTGTAATGTACTGTACAGTACTACTGTACAGTAAATTCTATAGTACTATACTGCATAAATATAATTTTACTTATTGCGCCTTGCAGGATTACGGCGCTGTTTGACTGGTCTAGAGCACTGTTAACTGGTCTAGTATTCCGAAAGAAAGTGTGCTGTGGCCGTAGACTTTAAAATTGCATAGCATTGAAAATTGCCCAGCGTTGGCGGCCAGGAATGGAACCCCTGCTGCTAACCGAGGGCCGCCTACATTAATCGTTCCGACTGACAAATTTTCCCACAGCCACACTTTCCCCTTTATGTTACCAAATACACGCAGGACAATTTGCTTAACGAGATACAGAACACACAAAACACAAACATGTACTCAACTTAGACTCGAGACACTCAAGGCGAGACATTGTGCTGTCCGCTGGATACAGTTGTCAAGACACAAACAACCTCAGAATTTCAAGACACAAAGACAGACAAACACCAAAACCGTACAACAACCCCAAAAAAACAACATAACAATCACTACACAAACAAATACCAACAACTCGAAAACAACACAACAAATCATGCAAGAACTCAAAACCAACACAACAACCCACAAACACCAACACTGTCTCCAACAAACAACTCACTAACATCAAAACAAAATTATGTACATTAAACACACTTCAGCTCAACAACAAAAACCAGACAGACACATGCACAACAACTATACAATCTCAGTAAATAAAAAAAACACCCAATAACAACTGACCATCAACAAACTCTGCCAAAACCACTGTGCTCTATGACTGCTCATCACAGACTGAATGACTGACCCGGGAATCGCACTAGCAAACAACCCAGACAATCGCCCAACAAGCAAACTACTTGTTAACTATCCATCCACCACTTATGCTCTCTCTCTCTCTCTCTCTCTCTCTCTCTCTCTCTCTCTCTCTCTCTCTCGTAAGTAGCCATCTTGCTTGGTGAGTCGTACCCGCGTGAAGTCAGATTAATCAACAGATATCACAAGTTTAACATACGACTAGAATTTGAGAAATATCTAGAAGTGTTCGTGAAACTATCGGTGATAAGATTAGTGTGAAAAATAGTAGGATAAAGCGTCTTCTAAGTTAGTTTTTATCAAGTGTAATACTATATCAGAACAAGATGGCAGTAACGTTCCAACTGCGGGAAGAGGTGGCGTAATTTGGCGTGTCTAGCAGATTCGCAATACGATGAGGTAGCAGGAAGGGAACTGGCATTTCTCATCTATGAAATCAGCAACAGTCCTAACCAAAAAGATACAAAAGCATTCATAGATATATTAGAAGGATATAATCATTCAAACTGGAACAAATCTAATGAAAATATCTTGAAATAATTGAAGAAGTTCCAAATAAAATCCAAGTGGTCAAGAGACTCATAAAGAAAATATACATAAACCAACATATTCCGACAAAGAAATGAATAAGGTGAATCTTGTGAATATCCTAAGTTTGATGCATTAGGAAAAAGAATGCCAAAAGCATGCAAACTGTGTAAGGTTTGGTATAGCATAGTCAATCCACAAAACCTAATCAGAAAATGTGCTGCATGCAACATTCCGACCCATCCACAGTGTGCTGAGGTAATACAAGATTTGAGAAAAGATACAAGAATTTTTTGTTCAACATGTCTATCATGGATAGACAATGTTATTAAATCAAGATTGAATGTACAAATAGTTGAGGATGAAGAAGAAGAGAAGAGGAAGAAGAAGAAAAAGAAGAAGAGGAAAACGGAACCGAAGAAGAAGGACAACGGAAGAGAAGTAAACAAAAATGAAATGACAGAAAAAAATAAGGAAAACAAAGAACAAGATAAAAAGTATGGATGCAGAGATACTCATTGATACTACATATGAGGCATAAGCAGCATACCTACGAGAAATAAATTACGATATGACAACAGAAAAGCAAAATCCCCGAAGAGGCTCTACCCAGATCTATAACAATGACGGGAAAGAGGAAAATATAGACAAGAAAGACAAAATCTGCAACCTTTTGAAAAGAGGGAATTGCAGATTTGGAGAAAGATGTTACTACAAACATCCTAAGATAGTCAAAACTATGAAATATATGGTAAATGTGCATACTTAGATGGATATGGGATGATTGCAGAGATCTGCATCCAAAAATATGTAAAAACCTAAAAGAAGGAAAAGGATGTAAGTTCGACAAAAAAATGCAAATATATGCACCCTGTAGCATGAATCATAATCAAATAAATAACCAACCAAGTAATAAAATCCAAAATAAGAAAGAAACAAAATAAAGAGAGAAATCAAGAATATCAGGTAAAAGAGAAAAGCAAACCACCAATGAGATATGCAGAGGTGTCAGCAAAAAATTTCAAAGCATCAGCTTCCGAAATTTCTACTCAAGAGATAATAAATGTATTTATTATGCAAGAGGATATTGCAGAAACGGAGAAAATTGCAGATTCAGACACAAAATGAATAATTATGATGAAGGAAGATCAAATATTATGGAAAAGTTGGATTTTTTAATGTCAGAATTTCTGGAAATGAAAAAAAGAACAACATACCAGAACAGGAAAGAGACATGGGAAAATCCTTATTACTACCAGTATTAAATGAAGGAGAAAACACGCAAACCATCATAGTGATGAATGCGCAGGGTTTAGTTACGAGTAACTCAAAAAGAAAAATAGAGTACTTAGAAGAACTAACCCAAAATGAAAAAGAAAATAGATATAATGAATATAAGTGAAACCTTGGTATTCCCAAGAGACTGGAAGGATGATCAAATAAAAGGGTTCCAAACTTATAGATCAGATAGAAAAAATAGGAATCAAGGAGGAACCGCAATATATGGGAAAGACAAAAAACAAGGAAAAATATATGAGAAATATAGTAACTCAGAATGTGAACTAATAGCGTAGATTTGAATCTGAAAATTGATGAACATAGGTAATATATAGACCTCCTAATACTAAAGAGTTTGACTTAATAATTGAAAAATTGGATGATATATGTAGAAATCACAAGGACTGGACTATTCTCCTATCTGGTGACTTCAACTTTCCTTTCGTAGAATGGAAAGAACGAATAGGAGATTGTGGTTGTACTTATACATATAAAAAAGAGAGTAATAGTAGTGCAGAAGATAAGAGGCAATTTGAAAAGCTATTAGATATGCTACTAGAATACAACATTCAACAAATAAATCACCTGCCAACAAGAAAGGAAAATACTTTAGACCTAGTATTTGTGAACGAGATGAATTATGTTAAAGAAATAATAGTTTATAATGCGAATATTTCAGACCATAATGTCATAGAATTAACAGTTCATTCCAAAGCAAGTGAAAATAGAGATAAGCAAGAAATGAAAAAGTGGGAAGGATATGGAAAATACAACTTCTACAGTAAAAATATAAAATGGTCAGAAATTAATGAAGAATTAAAATAAGATTGTGATAACATTTTCGTAAGTGATGACATAAGGGTAAATACGGAGATATTATATAAAATATTGGAGAAAATAGTGGAAAAATATATACGGAAGAAGAAAAGTAAACTCATTCATGCATACCAAGAGACAGAAGGATCTTGTTCCAGAAAATCAGAAAGTGGAAAAAAGGTCTTGCAAAAGAAAAAAAATGCATGGAAAGTTTATAGAACTAAAAAGTAAGATAGAAAATGCAGAACAAAAGATTATACAATCAAAAGAAAATGAAAAACGGGACTTGGAAGAAAAAACCCTATTAAATATCAAGCAAAACCCCAAGCTATTATACTCATATGCGAAGAAGATGAATAAAAGAAGAATAGAAATAGGCCCTCTGAGAATTGAAGGGAGATTAACGAATGAAAAAAAGGAAATTTGCAACATACTGGCAGAACGATATAAGAGAGAATTCACCCCTAGAATAGATAATGAAGATAATGATATAGAATTAAGGATATTTAGTGCATATTTAGCTGACATAGATATTAATGAAGCTGTATTGTGCAGGCTATTAATGAAATTAAAAATGGAGCTGCTGCAGGGCCTGATGGAATTCCTGCTATTTTGTTAAAGAAAGTAGTTCATTCTATCGCAAAGCCACTTGCAATATTATTAAGACAAAGTGTAGATACAGGCAAGATTTATGAGGAGCACAAATTAGCATATATTACCCCTACTTTCAAAAGTGGATCAAGACTAGAGGCAAGTAATTATAGGCCTGTGAGTCTAACATCACATATTATGAAAGTGTATGAAAGGGTAATGAAGAAAAATATTATGAAACATTTATAAAAAATAATTTGTTTAATAAAGGACAACATGGTTTCGTACCCGGAAAAAGTACACAAACCCAACTGTTAGTCCACCGTGAGAACATATTCAAAAATATGAAAAGCGGAAATGAAACAGATGTGGTTTATTTAGACTTTGCAAAAGCTTTTGATAAAGTAGACCATAATATATTAGCGAAGAAAATTAGAAAACACAATATCGTGGATAAAGTAGGAAGATGGTTAAAAGAATTTTTACACAACAGAAAACAGATAGTTATTGCAAACGACGAGAAATCGGATGAAGTCAAGGTAATATCCGGTGTGCCGCAAGGTACGGTGTTAGCTGCAATACTGTTTGTTATTATGATTGAAGGTACATAGACAATAATGTGAAGGATTCGGTAGTGAGTAGTTTCGCAGATGACACAAGAATAAGTAGAGAAATTACTTGTGATGAAGATAGGAACGCTCTACAAAGTGACCTTAACAAAGTATATGATTGGGCAGAGGTAAATAGGATGGTATTTAACTCTGATAAATTTGAATCAATAAATTATGGAGACAGAGAAAGAAAGCTATATGCATATAAGGGACCTAATAATGAGACCATCACAAATAAGGAAGCAGTTAAAGACCTTGGTGTGATGATGAATAGGAACATGTTATGCAATGATCAAATAGCAACTCTGTTGGCAAAATGTAAAGCAAAAATGGGAATGTTGTTACGGCACTTCAAAACAAGAAAAGCTGAACACATGATTATGCTTTATAAAACATATGTTCGTAGTCCACTTGAATATTGCAATATGATATGGTACCCACACTATCAAAAGGATATTGCACAAATAGAGAGTGTACAAAGGTCCTTTACAGCTAGAATAGAAGAAGTTAAGGACCTAGACTACTGGGAAAGACTACAATTCTTAAAATTATATAGTCTAGAAAGGAGAAGAGAACGCTACATGATAATCAGGCATGGAAACAGATAGAAGGAATAGCAGAAAATATCATGGAACTAAAAATATCAGAAAGAGCAAGCAGAGGTAGATTAATAGTGCCCAAAACTATACCAGGAAAAATAAGGAAAGCACACAGGACATTAATCCACTACGCACCAGCATCGATAATGCAGCGTCTATTCAATGCGTTGCCAGCTCATCTGAGGAATATATCAGGAGTGAGCGTAGATGTGTTTAAGAATAAGCTCGACAAATATCTAAACTGCATCCCAGACCATCCAAGATTGGAAGATGCAAAATATACCGGAAGATGTACTAGCAACTCTCTGGTAGACATTAGAGGTGCCTCACACTGAGGGACCTGGGGCAACCCGAACAAGATGTAAGGTCTGTAAGGTAAGGTCTCTCTCTCTCTCTCTCTCTTCTGCCACACAAGATATGTATGTCATAGTGGTAACTCCCTCCTTCTGTTTCGCTGGAAGCGTTATAAATATTTTCTTTGGGAACACATAGATACACACACACACACTCTCTCTCTCTCTCTCTCTCTCTCTCTCTCTCTCTCTCTCTCTCTCTCTCTCAGAAAACCACATACATAAATACATTATACGATCTTAACAGCAATACAAACACGAAACACTACATATCAACCATACAAAAACATTTAAACTCTTTCAATCACTCCTGACAATTGCAGAGAACCCAACTATGCTCTCACTTACTCTCTCTCACAAGCAACAATTGAGAATGTTGTCAAATGCAACAACCAGATCTCTCCTCCGTAATCCTTTGCATATGCCTTTATATAAGTAAAGCTAAGGAAGTCAGAGTAACCTCTTCCCCTTTAGCTTACATATGTTATAGGATCAAAGAAATTATTATCAGAATGCATTAGCTAATAGGGACATAATATACACAAGGCACTATAATAAAATGACAAATTTTCTGTCTAAGACAATTTCTATTTTTCATAGCTACAAACCTTCATTCTTAACAATAGGATAATTTCTAGCGCCTAGCTGGATCCGGTTAAAAAGCAGATGAAAGTAAGGAATCTTGTGATATCTGGCAACACATGCATATATCGGGTGAAGAATGGTCAAGGACCGCTCATCTACGCCAGTCTTTCCCAATTCAGGATGACTTAACAAATAGAGGGGCGGCTAGAGGTGGGCAGTATAACGTTAAGACCTCAGGTTTGTAGCTATGAAAAAATACAAATTGTCTGAGAAAATTTGTCATTTGTTCATACGCGAACAAACCTTCGGTCTTAACAATAGGATAGACTCACACTCGGAGGGAGGTACAAGGCATCCTAGACCGGCTGGGGGCCTACCCACCAGTCCAGCTCTCAAAAGAAATAGTTCTTGGAGAGGAACTGAAGCCCGTTGAGAAGCTAGATAAACTAATATCTAAGAGAAACTTTGACTGTCCAATAACAAACCAAGACACGGGTTTGTATTACTCCCGACTCCTCCTTGCCCATGAGTGGAGCCTATGCTACCAAATACAGTGGTACCTCGAGATACGAAAGGCTCAACTTATGAAAAACTCGAGATACGAAAGCAAATACAAAGATTTTTGCGGCTCTACATACGAAAATTGTTCAAGATACGAAAGGTTGTTGCTGTAAAGTCTGAGATTCGCCCAGACCACCGATAACAATTTTAAAACTCGCGCGCCGCCAACTGAGTAGACTCACCACCATCCTCCCGCTCTCCCATTGGTTCCTGATGCTAGTTACTGCCTAAGATCCTTCTCTCCTATTGGTCAGCATCTCTCCTATGATCCCGTCATGCATCTACGTAGCAGCGTGCTTTTTCAACTACTTCGCGGCATCATCGGTATTGTAAGCACGCGGAATTCGTTTGTTCTATATGATTTCGTTTATTAAATTAAATTCGTTAGTGATTTCATTGTAGTATACTTTATCGTGTGTGAGAACTTTACTACATACGTATACTACATAACATATTTACGTATAGTATATACATAGCCATGGGTCCCAAGAAAGTTGAAGTTCACGGAAAGAAGAGGATGCCTTCTTTGGAGACGAAGATGGAGATAATTAAAAAGTATGAAGCTGGTATGCGATTGAGTGTGATCGCCAAGGAATACGTCCAAAATACGTCGACGATAGGCACCATCCTTAAGCAGAAGGATGTCATCAAAGCAGCTACACCTTCCAAGGGCATGACTATTTTGTCCAGCAAGAGGAGCCACATGCACGATGAAATGGAAAGGCTGCTTCTTGTCTGGATTAAAGACAAAGAAATCGCTGGCGATACGATAACGGAGACGGCAATCTGCCACAAGGCCAGCACTATTTTCGTCTATTTGATTGCCCAGGCCGAAGGCGACGGTGAAGGGACATCGGCGCCAACCCCAGACTTCAAGGCTTCTCATGGGTGGTTCGAAAAATTCCGTAAACGGACTGGCATCCATTCGGTGGTGTGGCATGGGGAGGCGGCCAGCTCGGACACGAAAGCGGCGGAAGCCTTTATTAAGACGTTCGACGAGATGACTCTCAAAGAAGGCTACAGTTCTCAACAGTGTATACCGGGGTCTTCTCCACGCTGCGTGACACTGTATTCAACCTTGTGGGACGTTTCCGTAACCAGGGATATCACCTGTTTATGGATAATTATTATAACTCGGTATCCCTGGCCCAGGAACTGTATGAAGCAGGTGTTCACGTCAGTGGTAACCTTCGGTTGGTGCGTGGGGCCCCGAATGTCCTCAAGAGGTTCGCTAGTCATCCGCAACACCTGGCAAGAGGAGAGACAGAGTGGCGGCGGAAGGGCGCTGTCTTCGTCATCTGTTGGAAGGGTGTCCGACTCGTCCCCATGATTACAACGAGTCATGAACCCATCCAAGAAGAGATCGTACAGCGGAAGAAGACACGTCGACAGGGCCGAGTTGTGTTTGAGGAGTTTCGTACCGAGCGGCCTACTGTCATTGGGCACTACAACAGGCACATGGGAGGAGTTGATCTCTTTGATCAGCTCATCCAGTACTATCCCTTCGCCAGGAGAACCAGAAGGTGGACACAGAAGCTCCTCAAATACATCCTTCAGTTGGCCCTCCAAAATGCCTACATACTGTACTGTGGGTACCGCGGTGACAATCTTCCGAGGTTTGACCCCACATACAGTTCCTAGAGGTAGCCGGGAATGCCCTCATCAACTTCGATCTCGATGAGTGGCCTTCCATAAACTGACCCCCTGCCCCGAGCTGCAGATCTGCCCCTAGAGGAAAGGGCAGATAGGAGGGCCAACTTCGCTCGACCTGCGCCGCCCTCCTGCTGCCGACGCCCCTGCTGACGACGCCCCTGTTGACGACGCCCCTGCTGCCGCCGCCCCTGCTGACGACGCCCCTGCTGCCGCCGCCCCTGCTGACAACGCCCTCTTGCTGCCGGCCCCGCCATCACCGCTTCTTGTTGGGTAGTGGACCCTGCGTGTCGGCTGCAGCCAGGGGAACACATACTGGAGGCCTTAGAAGGGCGAAGGCAGAAACGGTGCCGGGTGTGCCATATGAATGGCAGAAGGAGAGACACCCGGTTCTTCTGTCGTCTCTGCAAAGTTGCTCTTTGCAGGATAGGGGAGTGTGACCGAAAGTACCACACTAAGGTCATGTATTGGAGCGCGCCCCCAAACCCCTAAACGCGACAGCGGAGGGCGCACGGGCCGGCCGCGTTTCCATCAGCAGTAAGGGCGCGCGTCTCCCTCCTCCAACCGTACCTCGTCATGTCGAGTGAAAAAAAAATGCAAGACTCTTCAATGGAGGAGGGAGAAAACAAGAATAGAACGAAGAGTCAGGATTACGAGTGTGAGTATTCTGCATTTATTTTATATTTAGTTTTATATTTATTACAATTTTTTATATATCTGAATGTGTGCATGATAAAATAATAATAAGACATTTCATTGTAGCAAAAGAAAAAAGAAGTGTCACATGCATTCCTTTTATTTATGTATTGGTAACCAGAATCGAAGAATGTAATATATATATTTTACGTATAAAAAAAAAACAAAAATATATATATATATATATATATATATAATATATATATATATATATATATTATAAATTTTTTTTTTGGGGGGTAAGCAAATTACTTACAGTCTAGTAATATTCAATCATTTACCTTCACTTTAAAACAAATTGCAAGTCTCTAGAACAATATCTCGATTTATGGTGAATATTTGAAAAAAATATTTTTATTCCCTCCGCGCGCCGATTCTCGGCCGAAAATCTCCGAAACGCGTAGGTCACATTCTCCTAATATTTGTGCCTTTTCATATTACGCTTATTTTATAGTTTTATATATGGAAATGTGCGCAAAACATGCACAATATAACAAAAAATATTGGAAGGTTGTAGCATTTCTCATTTTTGAAATCATTTGCATATAAAGTACGATAAGTACGAAAAAAACTACGATCGGTCAACTTTGACTCGACCGAAAAGGTCAAAAAACGCATTTATAACATAAAAAGCTTACAGTCTAGTAATATTCAATCATTTATCCTCATTTTAAAACAAATTGCAAGTCTCTAGAACAATATCTCGATTTATGGTGAATTTTTGAAAAAAATATTTTTTTACCCTCCGCGCGCCGATTCTCGGCCGAAAATCTCCGAAACGCGTAGGTCACATTCTCCTAATATTTGAGCCTTTTCATATTACGCTTTTTTTTAAAGGTTTATATATGAAATGTGCGCAAAAACATGCACAATATAACAAAAAATATTGGAAGGTTGTAGCATTTCTCATTTTTGAAATATTTGCATATAAAGTACGATAAGTACGAAAAAAACTACGATCGGTCAACTTTGACTCAACCGAAAAGGTCAAAAAACGCATTTATAACATAAAAATCTTACAGTCTAGTAATATTCAATCATTTATCTTCATTTTAAAACAAATTGCAAGTCTCTAGAACAGTATCTCGATTTATGGTTGAATTTTTGAAAAAAAAAAAAATAAAAAAAAAATTTTCCCCTCCTCGCCCCGATTCTCGGCCGAAAATCTCCGAAACGCGTAGGTCACATTCTCCTAATATTTGAGCCTTTTTCATATTACGCTTTTTTTAAAGGTTTATATATGGAAATGTGCGCAAAAACATGCACAATATATCAAAAAATATTGGAAGGTTGTAGCATTTCTCATTTTTGAAATATTTGCATATAAAATACGATAAGTACGAAAAAAACTACGATCGGTCAACTTTGACTCAACCGAAAAGGTCAAAAAACGCATTTATAACATAAAAATCTTACAGTCTAGTAATATTCAATCATTTATCTTCAATTTAAAACATATTGCAAGTCTCTAGAACAATATCTCGATTTATGGTGAATATTTGAAAAAAATATTTTTATTCCGTCCGCGCGCCGATTCTCGGCCGAAAATCTCCGAAACGCGTAGGTCACATTCTCCTAATATTTGTGCCTTTTCATATTACGCTTTTTTTAGAGGTTTATATATGGAAATGTGCGCAAAAACGTGCACAATATAACAAAAAATATTGGAAGGTGTAGCATTTATAATTTTTGAAATATTTGCATGTAAAGTACGATAAGTACGAAAAAAAACTACGATCGGTCAAATTTGACTCAACCGAAATGGTCAAAAAACGCATTTGTAACATAAAAATCTTACAGTCTAGTAATATTCAATCATTTATCTTCAATTTAAAACATATTGCAAGTCTCTAGAATAATATCTCGATTTATGGAATATTTGAAAAAAATATTTTTTTATTCCGTCCGCGCGCCGATTCTCGGCCGAAAATCTCGGGAAAACGCGTAGGTCACATTCTCCTAATATTTGAGCCTTTTCATATTACGCTTTTTTTAGAGTTTTATATATGAAAATGTGCGTAAAAACATGCACAATATAACAAAAATTATTGGAAGGTGTAGTATTATCATTTTTTTATATTTGCATATAAAAAAAATTTTAAACAAAAATTCGACATTCGGTCAACTTTAACTCGTTCGAAATGGTCAAAAACTGCATTTGTAAGCTAAAACTCTTACAGTATCGTAAT
>NC_087210.1:53657303-53784869 GCF_015104395.2 Macrobrachium nipponense | reverse complement strand
AGTATCGTAATATTCAATCATTTTCCTTTATCTTGAAACAAATTGCAAGTCTCTATAACAATATTTCGATTTATGGTGAATTTTTTAAAAAAATTATTTTTTTACATCCGCGCGCTACGAATTCATGCATCATTTTGTGATAATATTTTCTCTGTGTTGCTTTTATCATTTTACAATATGTTATATATCAAAATGATTGCAATTTAGTGCACATTACAACGAAAAAAAAGTAACTTGTTACCTCTAACCGTTTGGCGCACAGCGCGATTTGAATACAATTATATATGAAATTTCGTTTTGTGCTATCATATATCGCATTATTTATATATGATAATGATAATTTTTTTCATTTCTGATGGTTGCATACTAAACTTCAAGCAATGACAAAAAAAGGAGCCAAAAATGAACTTAATCTTGAAAACTAAGCGCGCTGTGATTTTTTGAAAAAAATATTTTTTCCGCTTCCGCGCTCACTCTCAAACCCCTCCGGCATACGGGAGTCATTTTTTTATTTACCGCTTCGGCGTTTAAGGGTTAATGTGTTTCGTAAAGTTTAGTTTATGTTTTCCTGACATTTTTTATGTGTTTCGTAAAGTTAAGTGTACGTACCTGCCGTTTGTCCTCCTCTGTTGCCACTTTCGGAGATAGCCTCACTCGAAAGGTAAGCTTCCACATTTTACAACATACGTACATATGTACGTACAGTGTTTCTTGTATACCATGTACACTAATACACTTTATTTACAGGTACATACATAGTACTATTAGTACGTATTAAGTTAGGTATTGAATGGTCCAAATTGTTGTTGTATTTCATTGTTTATAGGTCAATTTAGCTTTATGTATTATGAAATTTACTGGGGTCTTTTTGGAGGGCTTGGAACAGATTAGCCATTTTACATGTAAAATGCAGTTCAAGATACGAAAAACTCTGGATATGAAGGCCGCCTCGGAACGGATTAATTTTGTATCTCGAGGTACCACTGTAGTGGGCAAGATATTGTATATTGCATGACCAAACTACCAGTATGACTACCTCACTCACCTGTGTCAGACCAGTCCAGCAAATGACGTGTCTATTCCTTAAACCACCCGTAGGAAGAAGGAAAGGTACAAGAGGAAGAAGGAGACCAGCCAACTCACTCATTCTCTCATCCACACAATCATTTTAGGTAAGATACAAAGGTGCCCTGTTAAGGGCAACTATGAGTTACACAACCTATTGGGCAGCCACACAGGACCCAGGGAAAACGTATCCATAGATCTGTGGGCAACATCCTTAAGATAGAAGGAGGTGAATGTGGACTGGCGTAACCAAGTATCAGCGCTCAGCTCTCTATGTACAGCCAAGTTCTTTTTGAAAGCTAGAGAGGGACCAATACCTCTAACGTCATGTGCTCTAGCCTGCACAGATGTGGTGGTGGAATCATCAAGAGTCAAGTATGCCTGTCTGATGGCTTCCC
The DNA here is from genome assembly GCF_015104395.2 of Macrobrachium nipponense. Classification (NCBI taxonomy): domain Eukaryota; kingdom Metazoa; phylum Arthropoda; class Malacostraca; order Decapoda; family Palaemonidae; genus Macrobrachium; species Macrobrachium nipponense. Next base: position 53,783,406 of record NC_087210.1, on the reverse strand, counting down.
GTATCCAAAAAGAGATAGTATTCTTAGACACCTCTTTCTTTGTATGGCCTTTACTAACAAAAAGTCTGCGGCAGCCTGGTCTAAGGTGCCGAGTCCTTTTAAGATAGCAACGCGGGGCCTGGACAGGGCACAACAAGAGCTCTTGAGCATCACCACCCACTAAGTCAGTCAGTGATGGAATGGAAAACGAAGTGAACCTGTCATCATGCACTGTGGGATTTTGGGTCTTGGCCACGAATTCTGGGTCAAATTCGAAGGACACTGACTTCCAACCCCTGGTGTGCTTCACCTCATAGCTCAGACCGTGGAGCTCTCCTACCCTCGTGGAAGATGCCAAAGCCAAAAGGAAAACTGTCTTGAGCGTCAGGTTCCTGTCAGATGAGCGACGCAAGGGCTCATATGGACTCTTAGTTAAGCTCTTAAGCACCAGGAAACATTCCACATTGGAGGCTTGAGCTCTCTAGGAGAACTTGACTGTTCAAACCCCTTAACTAGCAGGGAAAGTTCCCAGGAAGAGGAGATGTTGATACCCTTAAGGCGTAACACCAAACTCAGTGCTGCCCTGTAGCCTCTAATAGCAGAAACGGACAAACGTTTCTTGTCTCTGAGGAAGGTTAAAAAGTCTGCTCTTCGCTGAATAGAGGTCGTGAGTGGAGAAAATCCCTGTTTACGACACCAATCACAGTAGATCGCCCATTTCCTTTGGTAAACCGTGGAGGTTGACTTCCTAAGACTGCTCGGAGGAGATACTTGATAGCCTCCAACCATGAAGAGACAGGGATTCTACTGACTGGTGGAACCTTTCTGCATGGGGCTGACAGAGGAGATGCCGCCAAGGGGGAATCTCCCTCGGAATCTCTGACAACAACGACAGCAGATCTGAAAACCATTCAGCCTAAGGCCACAGAGGGGCTACCAAAGTCATCCAGAGACCCTGTGAACTCATCAGCCTGTTCAGAACCTGACAGATCAAACAAAACGGAGGGAAGGCATACACCTCCAGGTTGTCCCAGGGATGTTGGAATGTGTCTTCTGTCAATGCTAAGGGATCTGGAACCACTGAACAGAACACCTCCAGCTTCCTGTTGTAGTGTGTCGCGAAAAGGTGCAGCATGGGTCTCCCCCATATCTGGAAAAGCTTGTCTGCCATCACTTGATGAAGGGACCACTCTGTGCCTAGGATCTGATCCCGGCAACTGAGTTTGTCTGCGACCACATTCCGTTTCCCTGGGATATACCTGGCCGAGAGCTCTACCGAATTGCAGATTGCCCTCTGGTAAAGCAAAGCCCTCCCAAGTAGGAAGAGTGGAGACACTCCTATGTTCCCTCTTACCATAAAACTTCCTCCACTGCTCCTTAGGCCATGCCCAGCATTCCATACAAGGATTCATAATAGTACAAAAATTTGAACGACACTACTGCATGTGATGTGAGGGTCGGTCTCTGCCGAAGCCAAAAAACGAGAACACAGATACCCAGAAACTCCGGGGCACATACACTGATGCCGAGAAGGAGCAGAAGCAGCCATAATACTTAGTAAAAAAACACACACACACTAAAAGAAACGAAACAGGTAATGAACCGGGAAAAGGCCAAGAGAGGTAAACACAACTCTTGCCCAGGCAGTTAAAGAAAAGACTGGTGTAGATGAGCTGTCCTTGACCACTCTTCACCCGATCTACGCATGTGTTGCCAGATATCACAAGATTCCTTGCTTTCATCTGCTTTTTAACCGGATCCAACTAGGCGCTAGAAATTATCCTATTGTTAAGACCGAAGGTTTGTTCGCGTATGAACAAAAGGGAATAATGAGGGAGATGCGATAGTGGAATTTCAGGCTTGATAATGAAGAAGGGGTTTGCCTTACAGAGAAACGAGTAGCTGGGAACAATGGGACCACAGAATCAACAACCAGGCATTCATATGAAGGAACATTGCCTGTAGAAATTTATGAAAAGGCCTGGGACAATGTTTACATTTTTGCTAACCCTGGTCACCTCCACTACCCAAAAATTAATGGAGCCTTACGACTCCGATAACACATCAGAAGCGCTAAGATTAATAACAAGTCCATTAGAAGGAGGCATTCTGACAAATGTACATGCAAGGAATTCAATGCTTCTTTTTTGAAAGGGGATGAGTTAAAAATTTTTGGGCTCCTTCATAGGCAAGGCCTATGGGTCTTGACCAATCACAGCCACGGTGCCAGGCCTTCTTAGACCAATGCCCTACAAGAATATCCAAAGACACACCTTCAGGGGTCGGACTATGGAAGAAGGGGGCATTTTCCAAAGAGAAGATTGCCAATGACAGCAGGAAAAACGACAGGTCTTTCGAAGAAAAGGGAAACGTTCTGAGTTTGTTCAGAACCTTCAAAAGAAGATTCACTGGAGGAAAGATGTAAATCTTCTTCCATTGATTCCAGTCTATAGCCATGGCGTCCGTGGCATAAGCCAGAGGGTCTAGGTTGGGAGCCACGTAGCAAGGGAGTTTGTGATTTGACTACGTTGCGAAGAGATCCACCTGAAGCCCCAGAACTTGCTGACAGATCCAATTGAATGACTGCTTGTCCAGGGACCACTCCGACTCTAGTGGGACTGAGCAAGATAGCGCATCTGCTATCACGTTCCTTACTCCCGCTAGGTGTGTGGCAGATAGGTGCCATTTATTCCTGGCTGCCAGTGAGAATATGGCTATCATGACATGGTTCACATGCCTTGACTTGGAGCCTCCCCTGTTGATGCAGTGTACTACTACTGCACTGTCTAACACCAGCTTGATGTGAGATTTCTTGGCTGGGTGAAGTTTTTTCAGGGTGAGGAACAGTGCCATAGTTTCCAATACGTTAATATGGAGCTGGCGGAATGGAAGGGACCAAGTTCCTTTTACCTTCTTGTACTGAGAGAACCCTCCCCAGCCGCTTAGTGATGCATCTGTGTGGATAACTAATGCCGGCGGAGGGAACTGAAGAGGAATTGACTTCGACAAATTCTTGACCTCCGCCCAGGGGCGGAGGCATTTGTGTAAGATCGCCGGGATAGTGGATAGCTTGTGCTGGAATCTGATGTTTGCTCTTGAGCGCCAGACGCGGTTTATGTCTTAGAGCTTTGCTTTTAGCAGAACGTCCGTTACTGAAGCAAATTGTAGAGAGCCCAGGATCCTTTCCTGGCTCCTCTGAGACGTTTGCTTGCACTTGAGAAATTGTCTGGTTGCTTTGGCTATTTCTCTTCTCTTCAACGACGGAATTGATAGAGTGTGTGAGTTCAAGTCCCACTGAATGCCCAACCACTGAAAGCGAGACTCCGGTGTCAACTGGGACTTGGTCTTGTTTATCTGGAATCCTAAGTGTTCCAGAAACTGGATTACTTTTGACCGTTGCTTTGGTATTCCTCGATGCTTGTGGCCCAAACGAGCCAATCGTCTAGATACGCAACTAACATTATTCCCTGAGACCTGAGTTCTTGAACCACTGTCTCCGCCAATGTTGTGAAAATTCTGGGGCCTACATTGAGCCCAAAAGGCATCACCTTGAAGGAGAATGCCTGGTTCCCTAGCCTGAAACCTAGGAACGGGCGGAAGTGTCTTGCTACTGGAACATGATAGTATGCGTCTGTAAGATCGATAGAGGTGGTGACGGCCCCACGGGGAAGTAAGGTCCGCACCTGCGAGATAGTCAGCATTTTGAACTTGTCGCAACGAATGAATAAGTTTAGACGGGACAAGTCTAGAATTATCCTTCGTTTGTTTGAGCCTTTCTTTGGCACGCTGAACAAGCGACCTTGAAACTTTAAATGCTTGACTCTTGACACTACTCCTTTCTGAAGGAGTTCTTGGGCGTACTTTATCAATTCCGCTGTTGGCTGTTGATAGAAGATTTTGGATGGAGGAGGACCTTTGGTCCAGCTCCATCCTAGTCCTTTGGACACAATGCTCTGTGCCCAGCTGCTGAACCTCCATCTGTGACGAAAGAGGAACAGTCTCCCTCCTACCTGAGGGTTCTCACTGGCTCGGGGAAGGGCGTGTCCCGCGCCCTCCTCGTAAGTGTTTACCTCGGCTGGATGCTCTTCTGCCGCCTCTCTGACGAAAGGCACCCCTATCCCTGCTACCCCTGCCGAACCTGTTGAAAGGTTGAAATGACTGGCCTTCAAATACTGGGTTGAAGGCCGGGGATACAGCGTAGGAGGTGGAGGCCTGGTTTTGAGGCTGAGCCACCAGCAGAAACTGTTGCTGAGGCTGTGACTTTGACGTAGATGGTTGCGGTACCTGAGATACTGGAACCGCTTGCATCACAGTCTGTTGCTGGGGAGCCTGGAACGGCTGGAATTTCGTAGGCTTCTTTGACTTTTTGGCTGAAGAGGTCGACTCGGATTTCCTTTTGCTGTATAATCCCCAGCGAACTTTCAGACTTTGGTTGAGTCTGGTAGCCTCACAGTGAACCGAGTTCACTACCAATTCTGGGAACAAATCAGCGCCCCAGATCGGAGCAGCCAATAATTTATTGGGCTCATGACGGATGGTGGCCTCTTGCAGGACGTTTCCGACAATTATGCCTTGCCACAATAAAGTCATATAAATCACATTGCACTGAATGCAATTGTGATTTGGCTATGATTTTTAACAGAGGTTCATCTACATACATCAGAGATGATACCTCTGTCATGACAAGTGTATTGAGGGATCTGGACAGTCTCGTTCGGGCGTCGAATTCAGCTTGAATGAGGCTGTCTGGAAGTCTAGGTAGCCTCTCACTAAATTGTGTGATGGCGCAGTCTGGTTTTAGTTTCCCGACCGAAAAGGTGGCCGGGAGCTCTGACCATAGATCTTACATTCCAGGGAGAAGGAGTGATGTAGGCTCCGTTTCCCAGAGCTGCGGCATTGGCTTGTCTCTCATCGCGGCCTGCATTGTCAGCTCCGTCACCTTCATAGTGAACGGGATGGGTGTTTCTCCGTCGACTACGAACATCGTGAAAGCGCTTTTAAATGCTTGGACCCTGGTGTTTATATAATCCCAATCCTCTAGGCTCCTAAGCTAATCGTGTTGGGCTTGATCCCGGGAGAGTATAACCGTCTCCTTTGGGATCTTGTCCTCTCTCCTCATGGCCGCCTCCATAAGGCGAGCATAACCAATGAAGGGGGATTGCAAATCTGCTGGATGAAACTCGAAGTCCTCAAGCCTTCGAGTTCCACAGTCCCCCAACGTCAGCATCCCGTCCTTGAAGGGAGCGTATGACGAGATCCTCCAGAGATTACTCGCTGTGTAAGGAGGGAGAGTATTATAGTCCGGCATGGCTTGGGCTGCCATGCCGGGCTGTGCAAGACCTGTCACGGGGTTCTCACGGAGACCTGTGATGAGGTTCTCCTGAGTGACCAGTCTCTCCGAAATAGCTTGGATTGGCTGGCCTGACTCCTCCAAAGAAGATGAGATCTGGGTGAACATCTCCTGGAACTTGTTTTGAACCAAGTTCCTGACCAGACTACCCATTTGCTGCATAATATTTGCCGTAAATAAGTCTGTGTCGAACGGAGTGGGTTCTAGCTTCTCCCTGGGGGTCCTAGGACGGGCTCCTGTCGAAGTCGAAGGCTCAGGGTTGGGTAGGAGCTGAGCCTTGTCCTTAGAAGACTTACTTCTGGAGCCCTTTGAATGAGAAGAAGTTCTAGGTTTCTCTCCTCCGGGATGGTGAGCCGGAGTTTTCTGAGAGCTACCTGAACTAAACTTCTTTGACAGAGTCTTGTGAGGCGTTTTGATTTCACGCTTCCCTTTAACCTTAGGGATCGCCTGGGTGGACTTCGGTCTGACCGATTGCCCCTCCTTGGTGAATCCCTGGAAAGAAGAAGAAGAAGCAACAGGAGAAGAAGATCTAGAATGACTCAAGGGAAGACCTTGAGCCCCTACCAAACCTGCCTCACTCACACTCCTACCTGCGGCGTCTACCGTCATGGGCTCGAGGTCCAGGTTGAGAGCTGCTACTTCTTCCAGGACTAATTGGTTACCGGGTTCCTCCGCAGCTAAAACGCCACCTGCTCTTGAATGGTGGCGATGTAAGGGGCCGCCGCCTCCGGGTCGACGTAGGAGGTCGGTTTACCGTCAGGGAAGATGAGAGCAGTGATTGTCTTGTCCAAGATGTAAGGCTGCCCCTCCGTCACGTTCCGACCAAACCCTCCGACCCAGGCCTTCAGAGTGGTTTGGGCGGCGTCCCTGACTGCTTGAGCACCCTGAAATAGAGGGTCAGAATTAATACTTAAGACTGCTTAAGATTAAATTGAATTACGTACAGTAAATGTTTTATCACCAAAAAATTATAAAGGCCAATAAAAGGGATTTTGACAAAGGAAAAATCTATTTCTGGGCAAGGGCCCGTGTCGCCCAGTGAAATGTTCAAAGGTAAATTATTGCTAACATACCAGAGAAAAAGCTAAAATGGAAATGTCAGAATATTCTGACTCGCTCATCTTATATAAAAGCTGTCGGTATGGTTTCTTGGGCGAGTGAAACCACTACCACGGGTCTCTTACCATTTAGATCCATCCTTCTTCAAAATCCCCCTACCTGAGAGGGCCGATGCAAGGCCTGCTCCCAGCTACGACTACTACTAGCACCCCCAATGCCACCACCAGCGCCTCTACCGGTCATCCTTGGAGTTAGCCAGTCAAGCTTGGGCCCAAGGGTGGGTAACAAAAGAAGGGTGGGATTTCACTGGGCGACACGGGCCCTTGCCCAGAAATAGATTTTTCCATCGTCAAAATCCCTTTTCTGGGCTCAGCCCGTGTCGCTTTGTGAAATAGTACCAGAGAAATGGCCACAAGCTTGAATAATGGATATAAAAGATATTGTAAGGATAAAATAAAAAACAATTAAAATTAAGTACTATAATCTAAAAGAGCTTATGAACTATAAATGATTATAATACAGACTTAAGATTAATTACGGTAATTTACATTAATCTTAAAGATAAATACAATATCACAAAAATAGTTATGTGTGAGTAATCCTAGCATAAAAATAAGGAAAACATCACAACTATGTGCACATATGGCACCTGAGGCATAGAAAAGGCTACATGGTGGCAGAACTGCAGGAAGGACGTCAGTGAGGCAGGTAGAAAGGAGATCTAGATCTAATTTGCTAATACTACTTAAGCAGTGTCAGGAGAAACTGTGTTTCCCGATGCCACTGCTGGAAATTTAAGAGCTTCTAAGGACTAATGGTAGTGACATTTGAACACTGTCGGAGGTTTCCAGCCTGTATACTTATTTGATCATCAAAATTCATGTGTTGAAAGTAGTTGACTGAGGTAGCTACTGCCCTAATATCGTGAACCTTGGGGAACGAGTCTGGGTTGGCTTGTTTAATAAAATATAATATCTGCTGCCCAATTCCTTTTAAGGAAATGGTGGCACCCTTTTCCCTCATGAATAAAGGGCCAGAGGATTTTATGGCCGTTCTGGTAAGATATGCTCTTAAGGCAGTAACTGGACATAAAGAAGGGTCCTGAGGAAGTGGGAGAATCTTCCAAGGGGCCCATCTCATTAGTGGATCCTCATTTTTAGCTAAAAATTGACGATCTGGAGAAAGTAAAACTTCTCCTGAAGGGAGAAATTCTATATGACCTGAGTCTCTAGATAGAGCCGACAGTTCAGACACCCTGGCTCCTGAGGCCAGACTTAGAAGAAATAATGTTTTCCTCAGGAGGGGCAAGAAGTCACATGAGTTGTTATCAGTATCTGAGGTCAGTTTGAGAACATCATTTAAGAACCATGTCACAGAATTAGACCTCTCTGATGGTCTGAGCCTAGCACAGGCTCTAGGGATAGATGAAAAATAAGAGTCTGTTAGATCTATTTTAAAACCAAACTGGAAGATCTTCTTTAGTGCCGATTTAGTAGTAGTAATAGTACTAGCTGCTAAACCCTTTTCAAATAATGATCTAAAGAAGGAAGTAGCCAGGTTGGTAGTCATGGTTGGAGATTCGGTCCCTCAGAAAAATGGCTAGTTTTTTAACAGCTGAGTCATATTGGCGAAGGGTCGATTCTCTTTTATCCGATTCTAGGAATAGGATGTTTTGAGGATCGATATCAGCATCCCTTTTTGCTGCGAACTTCATGAAGTCCATAAAGTTAGGGTTTTGAGAATTCCTGAGGAAGCGAACACAGTCTTCATTTGCACTAGTTGGGATAGTTTGGGACTGGGAATCCGTTGAGGCCGGAGACCCAATTCCAACAGGAGTGGGAACCAGTTGCTCTTGGGCCAATTGGGGGCTACTAGGGCTACTCGTCCCTTGAAGGTCCTGAGTTTGCACAATACTTTCAGAAGAAGATTCACTGGAGGAAAGATGTAAATCTTCTTCCATTGATTCCAGTCTATGGCCATGGCGTCCATGGCATAAGCCAGAGGGTCCAGGTTGGGAGCCACATAGCAAGGAAGCTTGTGATTCGACTCTGTGGTGAAAAGATCCACCTGGAGCCCTGGAATCCGTTGGCAGATCCAATTGAATGAACGCCTGTCCAGGGACCACTCCGACTCTAGGGGGACTGAGCGAGAAAGGGCATCTGCTATCACGTTCTTCACTCCCGCTATGTGTGTGGAGGACAGGTGCCATTTGTACTTGGCTGCTAGAGAGAATATGGCTATCATGACATGGTTCACATGGCTTGATTTGGAGCCTCCCCTGTTGATGCAGTGTACTACTACTGCACTGTCCAACACCAGCTTGATGTGAGATCCCTTGGCTGGTTGAAGTCTTTTCAGGGTGAGGAATACCGCCATAGCTTCCAGTACGTTGATATGGAGCCGGCGGAATGGAAGGGACCAAGTCCCTTGTACCTTTTTGTACTGAGAGTACCCTCCCCAGCCGCTTAGTGAAGCATCCGTGTGGATAACTAATGCCGGAGGAGGGAATTGAAGAGGAATTGACTTTGATAGATTCTTGACCTCCGCCCAAGGGCGGAGGCGTTTGCGCAGTATCGCCGGGATAGCGGACAGCTTGTCCCGGGACTTGTTGTTTGCCCTTGAGCGCCAGACGCGGTTTATGTCTTTGAGTTTTGCCTTCAGCAGAACGTCCGTTACTGAGGCAAATTGAAGAGAGCCCAGGATCCTTTCCTGGCTCCTTCGAGATGTCTGTTTGCACTTGAGAAATTGTCTGGTTGCTTTGGCTATTTCTCTTCTCTTTGACGATGGAATTGATAATGTTTGTGAGTTCAAGTCCCATTGAATGCCCAGCCACTGAAAGCGAGAGTCCGGTGTCAAACGGGACTTGGTCCTGTTTATCTGGAACCCTAAGTGTTCCAGAAACCGGATTACTTTGACCGTTGCTTTGTGGCATTCTTCGATGCTTGTGGCCCAAACGAGCCAATCGTCCCGATACGCAACTACCATTATTCCCTGAGACCTGAGTTGTTGAACCACTGTCTCCGCCAATTTCGTGAAGACCCTGGGGGCTACATTGAGCCCGAAGGGCATTACCTTGAAGGAGAATCCCTTGCCTGAAACCTAGGTATGGGCGGAAGTGTCTTGCCACTGGAACATGATAGTATGCATCTGTAAGATCGATAGAGGTGGTGACGGCCCCACGGGGAAGTAAGGTCTGCACCTGCGAGATAGTCAGCATTTTGAACTTGTCGCAACGAATGAATAAGTTTCGACGGGATAAGTCTAGAATTATTCTTCGTTTGTTTGAGCCTTTCTTTGGCACGCTGAACAAGCGACCTTGAAACTTTAAATGCCTGACTTTTGACACTACCCCTTTTTGAAGGAGTTCTTGGGCATACTCTACCAATTCCGCTGTCGGTTGTTGATAGAAGATTTTGGATGAAGGAAGGCCTTTGGTCCAACTCCATCCTAGGCCTTTGGACACAATGCTCTGTGCCCAGCTGCTGAACCTCCATCTGTGACGAAAGAGGAACAGTCTCCCTCCTACCTGAGGGTTCTCACTGGCTCGGGGCAGGGCGAGACCATGCCCTCCCCGTAAGTGCTTCCCTCGGCTGGATGCTCTTCCGCCGCCTCTCTGGCGAAAGGCACCTTTAGCCCTGCTGCCTCTTCCGAACCTGTTGAAAGGTTGGAACGATTGGCCTTCAAATACTGGGTTGAAGGCTGAAGAGACAGCAAAGGAGGTGGAGGCTTGACCCTGAGGGGTCAGCAGCAGAAACTGTTGCTGAGGCTGTGCCTTTGATGTAGATGGCTGCGGCACTTGAGAGACTAGCACTGCCTGAACTACTTGTTGTTGCTGAGGAGCCTGGAAAGGCTGGAATTTCCTAGGCCTCTTGGCCTTCTTGGACGAAGAGGTTGACTCCGGTTTCCTCTTACTGGAGAGTCCCCAGCGAACCTTAAGACTCTGGTTGAGTCTTGTCGCCTCATATTGAACCGAATTGACGACCGATTCTGGAAAAAGGTCGGCACCCCAGATCGAAGCCGCCAGCAACTTATTCGGTTCGTGACGGATGGTGGCTTCCTGCAGAACATGTTTCCTGCAGTTACGCCTTGCCACGATGAAGTCTTACAAATATCATTGTACTGTGTGTAAATGTGATTTGGCTATCAACTTGAACAATTACCGTAAGTAACGGCCAAAACCTCTGTCTTGACCAGAGTATTGAGTGATCTGGATAGTCTCGTTCAAGCATCAAACTCAGCTTGAATGAGACTGTCTGGAAGTCTAGGAAGCCGTTCACTGAACTGTATGATAGCGCAGTCCGGCTTCAGTTTCCCGACTGAAAAGGTGGCTGGGAGATCTGCCCATAGATCTTCCATACCAGGAAGAAGGAGTGACGTGGGCTCCGTTTCCCGGAGCTGTGGCATCGGCTCGTCTCTCATAGCGGCCTGCATCGTTAACTCCGTCACCTTCGTAGTGAACGGAATGGGAGTTTCTCCGTCCACTACGAAGATGGTGAAAGCGCTTTTAAACGCTTGAATCCTGGTATCAATGCAATCCCAATCTTCTAGGCTTCTTAGCCAGTCACGTTGGGCTTGATCCCGTCCGAAGATGACGGTCTCTTTTGGGATCTTATCCTCTCTCCTCATGGCTGCCTCCGTAAGGCAGGCGTAACCAATGAAGGGGGGTTGCATGTTTGCTGGGTGGAACTCGAAGTCCTCAATCCTTTGAGTTCCACAGTCCGCCGACGTTAGCATCCCGTCCTTGAAGGGGGCATATGACGATATCCTCCAGGGATTAGTCGCCATGTAAGGAGGGAGAGTATTGTAGTCTGGCATGGCTTGGGCTGCCATACCGGGCTGAGGTAAACCTGTCGCAGGGTTCTCCCGGAGACCTGCTATGAGGTTCTCGTGGTTTGCCAGCCTCTCCGAGATGGCCCGGATTGACTGACCTGACTCCTCAAAGGAAGAAGAGCTGTGAGAAAGCATCTCTTGGAACTTGTCCTGAACCAAGTTCCCTACCAGACTACCCATTTGCTGCATAATGTTTGCAGCTAATGAGTCTGAGTCAAAGGAACTAGGTTCCTGCTTCTCTCTGGGAGTCTTAGGGCATGCTCCTGTTGAGGTTGAAGGCTCAGGATCAGATAGGAGCTGAGCCTTGTCTCTGGAGGACTTTCCTCTGGACCCTTTTGAGTGAGAAGAAGACTTGGACTTCTCTGCTCCGGGATGGTGAGCCGGAGATCTTTGAGAACTGCCCGAAGTCGACTTCTTGGACAGCGTCTTCTGAAGCGTGTTTACCTCGCGCTTCCCTTTATCTTTAGGCATTGCCTGGGTGGACTTTGGTCTAACTGATTGCCCATCCTCAGAGAATCCCTGGAAAGAAGAAGAGGAAGGGAAAGGGAAGAAGATCTAGAATGGCTCAAGGGTAAACCTTGAGCCCCTACCAAACCTGCCTCACTCAACCTCCTACCTGCTGCCTCTACCGCCATGGGCTTGAGGTCCAAATTAAGAGTTGCCACTTCTTGCATGATTTCTTGGCTTCCGGGTTCCTCCAAAGCTTGCGCTACTTGTTCTTGGATAGCAGTGATGTAAGGGGCCGCCGCTTCTGGGTCGACGTAGGAAGTCGCCTTGCAGCCGGGGAAGACAAGAGCAGCCATCTTCTTGTCAAGAATATAGGGCTGCCCCTTGGTTACATTACGGCCGAATCCGCCGACCCAGGCCTTCAGGGTGGTTTGGGCGGCGTCCCTGACTGCTTGAGCAGTCTGAAAGAGAGGGTCAGTATAAATACTAAGCTGCTTAAGACTAAATTATATTATCAACTGTAATGATATACCACTTAGAAGAATTGCATATATATAGGCCAAAATTATATATGAGAAACCTGGTATCCGGGAAAGTACTTACTCGGGAGGTAACCTGATCCACCAATTCGTAGCATATGGAGCAACTCTCGTGATGCCAGATAGCTATCTCCCCATAGCAGATGGCGCAGACAGCATGAGTGCGGCAGACCTCGTGCCCACAGGGGTCCTGTAGGACAGCGTTACAGCCAGATTCCTGGCAGTGGGTGGCCTGTAAGTGAAGAGATACATGAGTATCAACACTAACTAGTTGGACTAAGTCCAAGAAGTGATATATCATAACACCGGAGTACACCGGAGTTACTTGACAGAATAAAGTTCGGCCTCTACTTGCTCTCCTGCCATGAAAAGTGATGGGTGTCCGATAGAACTGGTAAATTAGCTTTAGTGCGTCTCCGGTGTTGCCAGAGGACGGAAATTCACCGAAGCAGTTACCTAATCTATATGCCGGAACGAGGAGTACAAGAACGGCGGGGGAGGAGCAGGTGGGGGCCAGCAAAAAATGGCGGAGGAGTGTAACTCCGCCGTAAAAGATATCAAGATAAGTAGGTGGAGAACCCGGATATTGAGCGGGGACTCCGCCGACTTAGAAATATATAAAGAATGTAAATAATCAAAATTGAAACAAAGGTAAGCATGCACGAGGAATAAACATGTGGCAGAGCTTCTCTGCAGTCACCAAACCTGAGGTCTGGCGGAGCCAGAGGCCCCAGCCGCCGGAGCGGGATGGAGGGATGGTGACTCGGGGTGAGAGAGAGCTCGAATCGGGAACCGAGGAGGTCTGAGCACAGCCGAGCCAGGTGGCCAGCCGAGACCCGACCGCACAGGGGAGCCCCCTCGGTACCGAAGGGTGAGAGCGGTACGAGCCAAGCCAGCGTCGGATGTCCCCCATGCTAACTCCCGTATCCCCCACGTGGAGAGGGGGAAGAAGGGAGGGAGCTTGGATGGTTACCAGGGGCAACGGGAACGAGCAGGACTCCCTCCCCTAGAGGGAGGAGGAAGCGTGGGGAACAGACGCCGGGTGGCTCATGGCGATCGCCTGGCTCGTCACAAATGTGGTGTGAGCCACGCGGTGAGACAGGCCAGGCGGTCTGAGGTGGCCTAGGCTACCTCTAACCATCTCAAAAGCATGAATATGAAACAGCCTAACACAGCACGGGGAGGAAACAAAAATAAATAGAACAAGAGAAAGCAAAGTCCTGGAGAAGCTAGCCGAGCCAACCAAGAAGGGAGGACGACTAACGACTCAGGGAGCTGGCCTATGCCGATACGTAGGAACGGAGGGCGGTAGTCAGGACTAAAAGGAAGGACATATGTCCTAAGGGAGCCTAACACAGACCTAAAACAAAGGAACATGCATGCATGAACACTGAGCTATGGAGCAATGTAGGCTACGCACTCAAGAGAGCTTAAGGAACCCCCGTGAAAAGCTAAGCATAAAATAACATGGTAAAGCTGCAAAAATATAATGTAAAATATGTACTGCTAAAATATTCAAGCTGCAACGGTATAGAGGACTGAAGAAGCACGAAATAATGAAACACATGGGGCGAGCTGCACCAGGTGACTCGGCAACAAAGCCTAAGGGGACGCCGTCTTATAACCTAAATAAATTTGGTTAAACGGGCCCCTGGCTTGCTAAAATTAGGTGAAACACTTCTAGCAGTACTTAACTTAGATGCAGCGATGGCTTGGCGTTCCATGATGAGGTAAATCTAAAAGGAAAGCACAAAAACACAGTGAAGAAAACACACGTGTGGACTGGATGGTGCTAACTAAAAGGATGACCGGCAGAGGCGCTGGTGGTGGCGTCGGGGGCGCTAGTAGTAGTCGTAGCTGGGAGCGGGCCTTGCATCGGCCCTCTCAGGTAGGGGGATTTCGAAGAAGGATGGATCTAAATGGTAAGAGACCCATGGTAGTGGTTTCACTCGCCCCAGAAACCATACCGACAGCTTTTATATAAGGTGAGCGAGTCAGAATATTCTGACATTTCCATTTTAGCTTTTTCTCTGGTATGTTAGCAATAATTTACCTTAGAAATGTGTGCTAAAGGGACATTTCCCGAAGCGACACGGGCTGAGCCCAGAAATTATGTGTGACAAGGCTTAGTATCCGGAGATGTACTTACTCCGGAGGAGACCTGGTCCACCAGCTCATAGCAGATGGTGCAACTCTCGTGGTGCCAGACTGCCAAATCACCAAAGTGGATGGCGCATGTAGCGTGGGTCCGGCAGACCTCGTGCCCACAGGGGTCCTGGAGGACAGCGTTGCAGCCCGACTCCTGGCAGTGGGTAGCCTGTAAGTGAAATGATACATGAGTATCAACACTAACTTGTTGGACTAAGTCCATGAAGTGATATATCATAACACCGGAGTGCACCGGAGTTAATAGACAATTTTAAGACTTGGTCTCTACCTGCTCTTCTGCCGTGTAGCGTGGTGAGTGTCCGATAGAGTTGGTAAAACTAGAATCAGTGTGTCCCCGGTGTTGCCAGAGGACGAAAATATCACCGACACAGAAGTGCCTAATCTATACGCCGGAGCGAGGAGTACGAGGACGGCGGGTGAGGAGCAGGGGGGACAAGCAATTAATGGCGGGGAGGATGACTCCGCCGTAAAATAGTATTAGAATAAGTAGGTGGTGAACCCGGGTGGTGAGCGGGGTCTCCGCCGACTTAGCTAACATAAAGGATGTAAGTAATAAACGTAAACATGCAGAAGGTAAAAACGGATGGTGGAGCTCCTCTACGGTCACTAACCCTAGGGCCTGGCGGTGCCGGAGCCCCTATCCGCCGGAGCGGGAAGGGTGTTGACTCGGGGTGAGAGCTCGGCTCGAGAACCGAGGAGATCCGAGCGTAGCCGAGCCTGGTGGCCAACCGAGGCTCGGTCGAGCATGGAACCCCCCCAGTACTGTAAGATGAGAGCGGTACGAGCCGAGCCAGCGTTGCGTGTCCCCCTACTAACTCCCGTATCCCCCCCATGGAGGGGGGAAGAAGGGAGAGAGCTCAGATCGGTCGCCAGGGACAACGTGAACGAGCGAATCTCCCCCCTGGAGGGGGGAGGAAGCATGAGGGACTGACGCTGGGTGGCTCAAGGTGATCGCCTGGCCTCGTCGCAGTTGTGGAGTGAGCCACGCGGTAGACAGACCAAGCGATCTTAGGTGGCCTAGGCCATCTCGAACCATCTCGAAAGGCATGAATACAATAACATCCTAGCAAAAACACGGGGGAAGGGAAGAAAAAACGAGGATAAGAGAAAAAATAGTCATGGAGAAGCTGGGTCGAGCCAACCAAGAAGGAAGGGCGACTAGCAACTCAAAGCAGCTGGCCTATGCTGATACGCAGGAACGTAGGGCGGTGGCCAGGGTGGCTCAGGACTAAAAGAAAGAACGTACGTCCTAAGGGAGCCTATCATAGACCTAAAAACAAAGGAACTTGCATGCATGAACTCAGAGCTAACAGGAGCGATGTAGGCTACAAGCTCGCGAGAACTCAAGGAAACCCCCGTGTAAGAAAAAAGCATAAATAAAAGTAATGACACGTCAATAATGCACAACCATAGTAATAAACATGTACTGCTAAAATATTCGAGCACCATCGGTATAGGAGACCGAAAGAAGCCCGAAATAATGAAACACGTGGGAGCGAGCTGCGCAGGGCGGCTCGGTAACAAAGCCGTCCGGGACGCCGTCTTAAAAACCGAAATAAAAAGGAATGGGCCCTTGCCCGGCTAAAATGACATGAAACACTTCTAGCAGTACTTAACTTGGATGCAGCAATAGCTTGACGTTCCATGGTGTAAGATAATCCAAAAAACAAGCACAAAACACAGAGCAAGAAAAAACACGTGCCGTCTGAGTGGTGCTAAAGAAAAGGATGCCGCTAGAGGCGCTGGTGGTACCGTCAGAGGAGCTAATAGTAGTTGTAGCTGGGAGTGGGCCTTGGATCGGCCCCTCTCTGATAGAGGGATTTCGAAGAGGGATGAATCTAAATGGTAAGAGACCTGTGGTAGTGGTTTCACTCGCCCCAGAAACCATACCGACACCTTTTTATATAAGGTGAGCGAGCCAGAATATTCTGGCATTTCAATTTTAGCTTTTCTCTGGTATGTTTGCATTAATTTACCTTAGAAATGTGTGCTAAAGGGACATTTCACTGGGCGACACGGGCCCTTGCCATTTTTTTTAAAAGTCAAGAATAAATATATGTAGGAAATATTACAAACAAGTGTGTGAAAAATAGCTGATGTCTTTGCACAAAAGGTAAGAGACAAAGCCCATTGTCAATACGAATCTTGCTCGAGACCACATGCTTCCTTAGAATCTGTAACCTGCACTACACATATCTTATGCCTCATACGTCCATTCTTCCTTCGAACTACTGGAAATGTAATCGTTCTTTGTTTACCATATCTAGTGACTGGTGTGGTATAGAGGAAGGAAGCATAGGATTTTTTCCTATTATCTCTTCGTCTTGTAAGAAGGTGTCGAGTCTTGCAGAGCCAGGGGATGCAATGCACCTGAAGCAGCCACCACTTGCAGTGGATGGGTTGTTGATTTATCTCTGTAGGCATAATTTTTATATCGTTGCTTTATTTTGGTGCTGCGCTCAGGCCATGGCCGGGCACCTATCATGCTTTGCTTGCCACCGGAGTACTTCCTTTGATGCAAAGTAGGAGACAGCCTCTAGCTAAACCACCACGCCACTTAAGGTTAAGATGAGCACAAACCAGTGAAATTATCCCAGTAGCTCTCTTAACTGATAAGGAAACGACAAGCATTGTGTTCAATGCTAGCAGTATTTCTGTTTCAATTTATTGCATATTTTGAAGTAGTATGTGTCCATGTCTCCCACCTCTTTCAATGTGGGAATCAGCTGTGTAATTACTGGGAAAGTTACATAAATTAAGAATGACATTTTTATAGTAAAACAAAGTTTTAATTTAGTGCTTTCCCGGGAATTACATGATCAGAGCCCTCCCTCCTCCCTTCTGATGGACATAAGGCATGAACAAAACTGAGTTTGCTGCTCATAGTCATTCCTATTCTCCTGCTAATGGGCAGGACTAGTTGCCTACACAATAGTGTGAAGTGTTATCCACAAAATTTTGAATTCAAGCTGCCGTATAAATGGAACTTATAGTCGTGTAATTACTGTGTAAGTATAATTAAAGCTTTTGTTTGATCATAAAATGTAATTTCTGGGCTCAGCCGTGTCGCTCCCGTGAAATATGTCACCAAACTTAAAAATAACAGGGGGGGGGGACGGTGGATAAATGGCGAAGCACGAAATAAAGAAACGTGCTCAAATGAAGACCCCCGTGAAAAACATGAAAATAACAAATCATAAACGAAAATAGGATTGACTAAAAACTGCCACCCAAGAAATAAATAAATATATGTACTGAAATATCACATGTTACAAGCAGAGAGGAAGACCACTCAAAATCGGTACAATTCAAGGATAAGCCGTACAGGCGACTTGCCGCCCGCCCGCTACTTATAAGTGACGCCTAATAAAATCCTAAATAAAGGCAAAACGAAAGGCAAATTCACTCTCTAAATATTGAAAAAGGGCGGAACCAGTACTTAACTTGGGTGAAGAGGTAGATTGACGATCCGTAACCAAGAATAAAAATAAAAGAACAAATAGCTATATTCGAACGTACGAACACGATATGGCTATCGAAAAGTATGACGTCACAGACGCCTTCAACGGGGTAGCTAGGTGTGACCTATGGGTCGGCTCCCCGTATTTAGGGTCTTTTGATGAGGAAAAGGCTAATTGGAGGGGTTGCTGTGGTAGTGTTTAACACTCCCCCCAGTTTTATACCGACACCTTTTATATAGGTGAGCGAGTCAGAAATAGTGCTAAAGCAGACATATTTCACTGGGCGACACGGCTTCCTCGCCCAGAAATAGATTTTTCCTACGTCAAAATCCCTTTTTTATTTTGTAATATTACACATTTGTGATTACTGCTCCATTCTTCTTTAACTTTACAGACTAGGCTGATGACACCTTTTGCTTTCAGTCTTCTGCAGATACAGTTCATGTCTTTTATTCAATTCATGGCACAGTTTTTCATTTTTATACTTTTTTATAAGATTTGTATGGAAGATTAGTTGTATTGATTTCATTCTTTCAAGTTAAAAGAGATTAAAAAAAAAGTAATCTTATCTTCTCTTTGATAGTCTTTAGTAGCAGATGTAGCAGCCATGACTAAAGACCATGACTGGACTCAAGAGGAAAAACTTCATCTTGAAGCAGAAATAATTAAAAGGACTGCTCCTCCACTCAATCTCTCTCCATCTCCTATGGTGGCTATTATTAATAACAAATTGCACCAAAGAAAATATAAATTCTCAACTGTACCCATAAGAAGAGCTGCCAGAAGGTGTAGTCAGGTGAGCATATCAAAAGGAGGTGTATGATAATATATGTTTTACAGATTACTATACGGGCATGAATAACGTATAACTTGTGATGGAATAATTCTGCAATGAATGAACAGTTATAGATTTTACTTAAATTTTGCTAGTTTCCATACAAAGACATACATATTTTTATGCATGTAGTAAATGTCAGTTTTTTTTTAGGTTGCTCAAAATAGACAGAAGAAATTTGAGGAATGTGCTGCTCCCAAATGTCTAAGGCTTCATAATTTCTTGAGCTCCAAGAAGGATAAAAGACCAATTCCCAAAACCCTTACTAAACCAGTAAGTTTTACTTTCAGTGTCCTGTGCATGGTATCTTTATGGTTGTAGTTAGATGAGACAGATGCATGGGTATTAAAATTATGTTTTGTATATGTAACTTACCAAGTAATTACATAGCTAAAAGTTTAAAAGTACTGGCAGCTAAAAATTCTGAAATTTGCAGTAGTGATTCTTTTGTTTTTAGAGTGAAGGTAAAAGGCCACACCCACTTTTGGGAAAGAGAGGAACAACTGAGCAGAGAGAATCAATTTGTTTATGCTGGATCTTGGCGATGGTCGTGACCAGCAGCGATGTTTTGAAATTCTCTTAATTGAATTTTATGGAATTACTATATCGCAAATTGGTGAAGTATTTTATAGATATAGTATAAGATTTCCCCTAAATTTTGACATAATTAATGATTATAGATAGGGACTTGCTTTTGACTTTTGAGTTTAAAGATGTCTGACACAAGTTCGATGAGTGCTGCAATACTAGACTTACTTCAGCGAAGTATGATTCGTACACTAAATGTACACCTTGCAGGAGACAAGTATGTTCAGCTAGTTTGACTTGTGATAAGTGTAATGATTGGGGAAGTAAGGATTGGAAAATCTTGAACTCTCATTTGAATAAGCTAGAGAAAGACAGAAAGAGAAAAGCAACTGCCAGGGAAAAGAGTTTAGCTAGTCAGGAATCTGTTAATTCTCCTGTTGAATTACCTATTGTTTCTCTCTATGCTTTGTCACCCATTAATAGTCCTGCCTCTCTTCCGACTAACCCTGAACCCAGATCCCACACTCCAGAACCCAAGCCATTGCCATTTTTGAGAAAAAATTTGACATGTTAGTGAACACAGTAGCTCAAATTGGGGCTTCTTTAAAGGCTTTTATGGAAAATAAAAGCATTGTGTGTGATCATGAAATGGCAATGAAGGAGTGAGTGATCGTGAAGTGGCAGTGGAGGAGCTGGCTACTCGTCCCCCCAATTCTCTTAGGCAAAGGTCCCTAGCATACTCCCCCGCACCAGGGAGAAGCTTTACTGAAAGCCCAAGGGAGGTTTGTGGGGTCTGCCTCTGGGTAGCCGGCCCCTCAGTCTCTCCTGCCGTAAACGCTCAGGTGTTGACAGTGGAAAGGTGTGTTTCGTGAAACACTCTTTCGGCTAGTTCTGATGATTCGAGTCCGGAACAGAGGCGCCAATGGCACAACAGTGGTAAGTCAAAACCATTGAAAAGGTCAGCAGAAGTACCTCGCACCCCTCAGGTACATTGTAAGAGAGTGAGAGAAACTGTTCCCTCGTTTAGTTTTTGGGACGGCCTGGAGTGTTTTTCCAATGAGCATTCAGATGAACATCAATTGATAGTGAGACGCAAACGTGCAGTAAAACCTGTAGATTTAGGTAATGAAGTTCCTTCCGATCAACCCCTTGTGTCTAAGCGCCAGCTGGCACCACAGCAAGATGCTCTGATTGAGCCCCCCAAGCAATTTTATGCTCCTGAGTGCCCACTTGCACCCAAACATCCACAACTTCTGGGCACCCACTTGCGCCTGAGTACTCTCTCACTCCTGGATGGTCTTTGACGCCGGAGCTTCCCCATCATAAACCTGGATTAAAGCCTTCTTGTACAGCAAGACAGTGTTAGTCCTCGCTTTTGGATGATTGCTCAGAGTCAGCTAGACACTCCTCTTGGCCTTTGAATAGAGCTTCTCTCATCAAGAGCCAATCAGTGAATACTGGGTTTGTAGCTCCTGGCCTTTACAACAACCTTCAGGCTTGTTGGATCCTTCTCTCACACCGATTAAACAGCCCTTGGATGATGACATTTTGAGTTGTTTAAAGAAGCTGTCCATGACTACCAGGGACTTAGCAACGTCTCTGATATCTTCGGTAGAGGAAGAAGAGGAAGTGGAAGAAGACACTCCTCCTGCAGCTCACGCAGCTTTATTGCACTACTTACTACAGAGCTACCCAACTTACTTCTCTCTTGCAACTTCTTTGTCTCCAGTGTCAATTGAGCAGTCGTCTTGCAGACTCTGCTCAAACTCAGATGGTGCTTTCTATTTCAGCTTGGAAGGCTGTCAGAAAAGTGGAAAAATAGATGTCAGAGAAGAGAGAATTGTGTAATTATAACTTTGTAGGTAGTTGTCGACTTAAGACTATGCAAGTTATGACTGATTGACTTTACAACCACCCACAACTAAAATGACTGGGAAGTGACGTGAGCAAGAAAGAGTGGTGTCCAGCTGAATGTATGACAGTTTTTTTCAAGCTCCCACCTCTCCACACATGCAGCTCACGTTTTGAGTAGCTAATGACTATTATTGTGCATCGGCAACAAGAATATAACTCCTGTAATTTTATGCCATCAAACACAACTGTAGATAAATTTGAGAGGGAATCATTTTAATCAAAACTTCAGGTCTTGAAAGAACACATTTTACTGTTGTTCTCACGCTGATAAAGGTTAAATAACGTAACAGTAAAGCTCGTACTACAATGAAATCAAGTGAAAATAGTGAACGGAATCGCCTAATATTTTTACACAATAAACATGCCCACAACGCAATATCTTAACGAAAAAATCATTTAGTTCACGAGACATATTAACCCTTTAACGACGAAGGGGTATTATAAAAATCGTCTCCCGTAAGGCGGGGGGGGGGGGGGTCTCGGAGTGAGCGCCGAAGCGGAAAAAATATTTTTTTCAAAAAATCACAGTGCGCTTAGGTTTAAAGATTAAAGAGTTCATTTATGGCTCCTTTTTTTGACATTGCCTGAAGTTTAGTATGCAACCATTAGAAATGAAAAAAAATATCATTATCATATATAAATAATGCAATCTATGATAGCGCAAAAACAAAATTCCATATATAATTGTATTCAAATCGTTCTGTGAGCAAAACGGTTAAAGCTAACGAGTTAATTTTTTTTCGTTGTATTGTACACTAAATTTTGATCATTTTGGTATATAACACATTGTAAAAAGCAACTCAGACAAAATATTATCACAATATGATGCATGAATTTGTAACGTGCGGACATAAAAAAATGTTTTTTGTAAAAATTCACCATAATTCGAAATATTGTTCTTGAGACTTCCAATTTGTATCAAAATGAAGATAAATGATTGAATATTACTATACTGTAAGAGTTTTAGCTTAAAATTGCAGTTTTCAACCATTTCGGACGAGTTAAATTTGACCGAATGTCGAATTTTGTTTATATATTTTATTTATATTCAAATATTTCAAAAATGAGGGAAGCTACAACCTTCAATTATTTTTTGTTATATTCTACATGAAATTGTGCACATTTTCATATATAAAACTCTATGAAACACCTAATATGAAATGGAGCAAATATTACGAGAATGCGATGTATGCATTTCGGAGATTTGCGGCGGAGAATCCGCGCGCAGAGGGAAGGAAAGTTTTTTTTTAAATTCACCATAAATGTAAATATTGTGCTAGAGACTTTGAATTTGTTTCAAAATGAAGGTAAATGACTGAATAGTACTAGACTGTAAAAGTTTTAGCTTACAATTGCGTTTTTTGACCATTTCGGTAGAGTCAAAGTTGATCGAACGTGGTTTTGTTTTCTATTTATCGTGGTTTATATGCAAATATTTTAAAAATGAGAAAAGCTACAACCTTCAATTATTTTTAGTTGTATTTTACATAAAATTGCACACATTTTCATATATAAAACTTTATGTAACGGCTAATTTAAAATGGTGCAAACATTACGACAATCTGACAAAAAAATTTCTGACTTTTTTCGGAAGAGTTACCTTGCAGACGTAAGGAAATTTTTTTTTTCATAAATTCACTATAAATCGAAATATTGTGCTAGAGACTTCCAATTTATTGTAAAATAAAGGTAAATGATTGAATATTACTAGAATGTTAGAGTTTTAGCTTACAATTGCTTTTTTTTTAACATTTTGGTTGAGTCAAATTGACCGAAGGTTGAAATTTTGTCACGTATCGTGATTTATATGAAAATATTTCAAAACTGATAAAAGCTACAACCATAGGTTGTTTTTGGTTGTATTCTACATGAAATTGCGCATATTTCCATATATAAAACTTTATGTAACGGCTAATTTAAAATGGTGCAAACATTACAACAATCGGACGAAAAAATTTATGATTTTTTTGGAAGAGTTACCGTGCCGATGTGAGGAAAAAGTGTTTTTTCATAAATTCACCATAAATCAAAATATTGTGCTAGAGACTTCCAATTTGTTGCAAAATAAAGGTAAATGATTGTATATTGTGCAAAATAAAGGTAAATGATTGTATATTGCAAGAGTATAAGAGTTTTAGCTTACAATTGCGTTTTTCGACCATTCTGGTAGAGTCAAAGTTGACCGAAGGTTGAAATTTTGGCACTTATCGTTATTTATATAAAAATATTCCAAAACTGATGAAAGCTACAACCATGAGTTGTTTTTAGTTGTATTCTACATGAAATTACACACATTTTCATATATAATACTCTATGTAACGGCTAATGTAAAGTGGTGCAAAAATTATGTCAAAGTGACGAAATAATTTCCTAGATGTGTCGCTGATGTTTTTTAGTGCGAGAAGTAAGAAATTCATGCTTGCGCGCCTGCGTAACGATTGTAAACAAAACAACGCCTTGATCCGTGAGCTCCCAGTATCGCCCAAGGCACGTGATTCAAAAGTTTTTGCTTGGTAGGCCTATAAGTATTTTTCCGCAAATTTTTAAAAAACTTTTTTATATCGACGTACCATACGTCCAATCGGCACCCAACAGACAATTTATGGCGACGTATAATACGTCCAATCTGCGTTTAAGGGTCATATTCCTATTTCGAATTAAAAACACATCGTATATTGACAAATTACCTTGTCTCATATACTAAGTAAAATATCTAGATATTTTATGCTAACTAGAAGTAAGGCAATTAGCTCCGAATTGAGTTAAATGTGGCGAAATAAACTCGTATTCGCAATTAGCTGATTTCCAAACCAAAACATTGACCGATTTGTTAGTATTTAACCCTTAAATGCCGAAGCGGTAATTTAAAAATCGTCTCCCGTATGCCAGCGCGTTCGCGAGTGAGTGCCGAAGCGGAAAATTTTTTTTTAAAAAAAATCACAGCATGCTTAGTTTCCAAGATTAAGAGTTCATTTTTGGCTCCTTTTTTTGTCATTGCATGAAGTTTAGTCTGTAACCATCAGAAATAAAAAAAATATCATTATCATATATAAATATTGGGATATATGACAGTGCAAAAAAAAATTTCATATAATTGTATACAAATCGTGCTGTGAGCAAAACGGTTAAAGCTAACGAGTTAATTTTTTTTTTGTATTGTACACTAAATTGCAATCATTTTGGTATATACCACATTGTAAAACGATCAAGGCAACACAGAGAAAATATTATCACAAAATGATGCATGAATTTGTAACGCGCAGACTTAACGTTTGTTGCAAAATGAAGGTAATTGATTGAATATTACTAGACTCTAAGTGTTGTAGCTTACAATTGCATTTTTCGACCATTTCCGTAGAGTCAAAGTTGACCGAACATGGTTTTTTTTCTATTTATCGTGATTTATATGCAAATATTTCAAAAATGAGAAAAGTTACAACCTTCAATTACTTTTTGTTGTATTCTACATGAAATTGTGCACATTTCCATATATAAAACTTTATGTAACGGCTAATTTAAAATGGTGCAAACATTACGACAATCGGACGAAAAAATGTCTGATTTTTTCGGTGGAGTTACCACGCGGACGTAAGGAAAAAGTTTATTTCATAAATTCATCATAAATCAAAATATTGTGCTAGAACTTCCAATTAGTTGCAAAATAAAGGTAAATGATTGAATATTACTAGAATGTAATAGTTTTAGCTTACAATTGCTTTTTTTGACCATTTTGGTCGAGTCAAAGTTGCCTGAAGGTTGAAATTTTTGCACTTATCGTGATTTATATGAAAATATTTCAAAACTGATAAAAGCTACAACCATGGGTTGTTTTTTGTTGTATTCTACATGAAATTGCACACATTTTCATAAATAAAACTTTATGTAACGGCTAATTTAAAATGGGGCAAACATTAGGACAATCGGACAAAAAATGTATGAGTTTTTTCGGAAGAGTTACTGCGCGGACGTAAGGAAAATGTTTTTTTTTTTCTATAAATTCACCATAAATCAAAATATTGTGCTAGAGACTTCCAATTTGTTGCAAAATAAAGGTAAATGATTGAATATTACTAGAATGTAAGAGTTTTAGCTTACAATTGCGTTTTTTGACCATTTTGGTAGAGTCAAATTTGACCGATGGTTGATATTTTGGCACTTATCGTTATTTATATGAAAATATTTCAAAACTGATAAAAGCTACAACCATGGGTTGTTCTTAGTAGTATTCTACATAAAATTGCGCACATTTCCATATATAAAACTTTATGTAAAGGCTAATTTAAAATGGTGCAAATATTACGGCAATCGGACAAAGAAATTTGATTTTTTCGGAAGAGTTACCGCATGGACGTAAGCAAAAAGTTTTATCATAAATTCACCATAAATCAAAATATTGTGCTAGAGACTTCCAATTTGTTGCAAAATGAAGGTAAAGGATTGAATATTACTAGAATATAAGAGTTTTTGCTTACGATTGCATTTTTCGACCATTTCGGTAGTCAAAGTTGACCGAAGGTTGAAATTTTGGCACTTATTGTTATTTATATGAAAATATTTCAAAACTGATAAAAGCTACAACCATGAGTTGTTTTTTGTTGTATTCTACATGAAATTGCGCACATTTTCATATATAATACTCCATGTTAACAGCTAATATAAAATGGTGCAAAAATTATGTCAATGTGACGAAATAATTTCTGAGATGTGTCGCTGATACTTTTTAGTGCGAGAAGAAAGAAATTCGCTCTTGCGCGCCTGGGTAACGATTGTAAACAAAACAACGCCTTGATCCGTGAGCTCCCAGCATCCCCCAAGGCGCGATTCAAAAAATCGGCACCCAACAGACAATTTATATCTACGTTTAATACGTCCAATTGGCGTTAAAGGGTTAATATGATAAAATAATATGAGAATACATACAATATTATTGGATATAGTTATGTACAACTTTTTAATAAAAGATTCACAGAAAAAATGCATATTCATTGTGTTTTTATTTCATAAGTATAAGTAGCCGTTAGCAGCCTGAGATCACGCAATTAGGTATGCCTTTGTCGGTCCAGTGATTCCCGTTTTGTGTCCAATTTTTTTTGCAGATATATCATAGTCAGAATGCATTGAACCTCTAAAATTGGCCTATATTAATAAGTTACTAAATTATATCATAAATATAGTATATAGTAGAATACTGTAGGCTAGGCTACTGTATTCATATATAAGGGATTTTTACGAAGGAAAAATCTATTTCTGGGCAAGGGCCTGTAATTAGCAATAATTTACCTTAGAAATGTGTGCTAAAGGGACATTTCACAAAGTGACAGAAATGTGTACTAAAGGGACATTTCACAAAGTGACACGATCTGAGCCCAGAAATACGGTATATGTACCATGATATCATCATCATCGTATATGTGAGGCTAACTGGAGAATTAGCTGCAATTAATAACTATTATGCCATATATGTATATAAAGTATGCTGTGTAGGCTAGGCTACCCTATATGTAAAGATGGGACTGATTACCCTAGTGTAGGCTAGGCTAGTATAATATTCTTACAGTAAATTAACATGGGCTGACTTATGTCCAATTCATCTTACGACTGGTTGGTTGTAACCAATTGTGGTCGTAAATTGACAACTAGCTGTAGTTATCCACCATCTCGGGTTTTGAAAGGAAGATACTCATATTACATGACAGGAGAAGTTTCTTCCTTGGGTGTGGCTACCTCCTTTCAAGGGGACTTTTCCAGTCTCATCAACTGGCACAGAGGTCAGCCTTTTCTGCAGGTTTGTTCCTGCAGGTTGTAGTGGGAGGGATTTCTTGTGAACTACAGAAGAAGTCTACTCAGGATTCACTTACAAAATCATCCAGACGACCTAAGGAAATGCATGTTTCAGCCTTTAAGTGTTCATCTCCTTTGCAGTCCTATCCTTTTTGAGGAAGGGGTCAAAGACCTTCTGGTATCAACAGATCTTCAAAATCTATTGATAACATCCTATCCTCTTGACGGATGGCTGCTAAAAATCGAGCGTGTTATTTCTATTTTGAATTTCCTTTTTGGATGACTACCAGACGTTGCTAAGTCCCTCATAGTTGTGGACGGCTTATTTCGAAACTCAAACTGTCATAGAAGGCGATCTGTGGCTCTACTGCCCTGTTTACTGGTTAAGATGAGTGCGATACCAGAGGCATTATCATGATGCTGCTGCTCTCTTGATAGGTAAGGAATCAACTGTCACCTTGTGAGTGTTAGCAGAAATTTCTTTCTCAGTTCATTACTTTTATTAACATTGTTTGGGAATAGAATAGTTCATGTATCCCACCTCCTGACAATGTGGGAATCAGTCATGTAATTACTTGGTAAATTACATTTTTATACATTCAACTTACCTGTCAGATATATACATAGCTTTTACTCCGTCGTCCGACAGAAATTCGAATTTCGTGGCACACGCGGCAGGTAGGTCAGGTGATCTACCTCCCCGCCGCTGGGTGGCGGGAATAGGAACCATACCTGTTTTCTAATTCATATTTTTTCTGTCGCTTGGAATGTAAACAACGTTTGCAGTTTCCTCCTGATGGATTTTCGTGTTTCATCGCATCGATCGTCCTGGCTAACTTTTACAGGGAAGTAATGGATCTTTTGGTTCGGCATAACGCTTTTGTTAACTTTTAGAATTTTTTTTTGGATAAAATTAACTTCGAAAATTTAGAAGATTAGTGACCGTGTAACTACCGAAGTTTTTCGGTAGACCACTCGTCCACTTTCACGAAAGTGAATTACGTATACTTTCATGAAAGGGAATTACTTATATTTATTCATTAATACAAATAAGTGTTAGAGTTTGATTGAGGAAATGTATGTCTTTCTTCCTAGTTGGGGAAGTCAGAAAAGTAACTATCCTTTAGAAGCTTTATTAGCTCTTGTGTTAACGAGCAATTATAGTAGTAACAGTACTAGTAGTTGTTGCATCCTCATCACCTTCTTACTCCGCAGAATCTACAATCTCATATTTGCAAATTGTAGACTTTGGATATAGTTCGAATGCGAACTCTTAGAACGTAAGAAGTGAATATAGTCCGTTCCCCCATTACAATGAGGGTGCGTTCTGATCGGCTCTGTCTCGCTCTCAGGTCTAGACCTCTTCCAAGCTCACAAGCCCAGAGGAGAAGGAATCGTCGAAAAAACCGTAAGGAGGTTTCAGAGAATCCCCACCGGTCAAGGCGTCCCCTCGGCAGGTTCTGTAGAGCGTCCCAGACTGCCAGGGATAGCCATTGGAAAGGCATCCTAAAACAAGTGTTTTCTCCCCTTTTTATGCGTACGGTTCCTCGATGGATAGAAGAACTTCAAATGAAATTGGCGAAGATCCTCGGATAATGCCTTCTGGTAGAATTATTCAAAATTAGAATGACCATTAATCGATCCACCTTTTCGGAATCAGGCGACGATTTAGCGCCTTCTAATATTAGAGGATCATTCGATAACATTTGTGATAAAGTCATTGTTCGAACATTTTTTTTTTCGCACTAGACGAGAGCGCTATCCCAATGGGGGTATGAAATTGTTATTTCAACATAATTTGATTCCCCATCGGTGCATTTTTAGATATAGAATCTATTATGATGAGAACGATTTAGATTGTTTGTCAATCGAATGAATTATATGGATCTCGTTGAGTGATAAAGCATTATGGTATGACTTTTAAGCTTCTAGCTCCTACCATGCTTAGGACAAATCGCCTTAGGTACTACGGTATGGCAAGGAATAGACACATACGAAATTTATGCTATAATGGTCAAGTGAAATCCTTACAAAATTTTCCTAAATTAATACGGTTTACCTTAATGTAAACAGTATTATAGAGGATTTCTATTAAGTCGAGTATGAGTTATATGATGCTATCGTGTCTTCGAGAAGTGATCGGAGAAGCATATCGTTATTGGTGATTGAGAGTAGGATAGAACATTTTCTCGTGTTAGAAGAGGTTTCCATGAATTACCAGTACCCTTCTAGGACTTTCCTAGGAAGGAATAGGTTTAAAAGAATTGTTTATACGACACCTAATTTAGTTTCTAGACTTGTCGAAGTCTCGTTAGCTTAATTATGCTTATATAAAAACAAATTCCTGAAGTTCGATAATGATTTATAAGATTCCTTTATTTAATGGAGTAACTGGCAACTATGGAAAGAGAAGGCCAGACTGCTTTCGCTTTGAAGACCAACCAACGCAGTCGCAGTACCATCTTGTTCTCAGTCGTGAGAGGTCGTTTACAGCTCTCTCTCTCTCCTGCGGAATGGGATAACTAACCGTATCTCTTCCCTACAATCGTGTCTTAGCCTCGGATTGAGGGAATACTGAAGCTATCATAAAAAGGGATTTTTGACGTAAGGAAAAATCTATTTCTGGGCGATTGGCTCGTGTCGCCAGCGAAACTATCCTTTAATCTATTATTTCTAGGGTAAATGTACTAACACATACCAGAAGAAAAAATAAAATAAAGAAAAGGTCCAGTATAACTTGACGTCGCTCAACGACCTCCAAGAGGGTGTCGGTATGAACACTAAGGCGAGTGAGACCACTACCACGAGCCAAAAATGCCAATAGAAATCTCCACTACAAAACCCCTCCAAGAGGAGAGCCGACCCACAGAGTGAGCAGCTCGTACTACTACTACTCCATCCCATGCTGCCGACTGCTGCGCCTCTGGTGGCCATCCTGAATTTAGCAGGCAATCTTGGGCGAAGGGATGGGTAGGGTGGGATTTCGCTGGCGACACGAGCCAATCGCCCAGAAATAGATTTTTTTCCTTACGTCAAATCCCTTTTCTGGGCTCAGCTCGTGTCGCTGCGCGAAATAGTACCAGAGAAAATAGCACAAGATTGTAAACAAAAGTAATAAAATAATCAAGAAAAGGTCTCAAATAAAAGAGAAAATAATATAAAAAAGAATATAATTGCTAAAAAGATACAAATACACAGTTATACAAATTAGAAATATGCTTAAATTACACTTAATTCTAATCATGTTTCTTATCATAAGGTAATTTACATATGTACAGAGGTAAACTGGTTTACATGTAACAAATGGTATCTGTGTAAAGGCATGTATCAAAAATATAATAGCAATTAAAATAATAACAAATGAACAATTAATCAGCAATGATAATATATAAGGAATGTATATGACTTAATTACAAAACCCGTAACCATTATAAATAAGATGTATCCCCTATCATAAAAATAAGGGGGGTAACATCCATGAGATCAATATCTATAATCATCTGTGAGTGTCCCTAAGCAAAAAATAAGGGGCACCCCCACCCACTACATCATCATAAAAGCAGCTAAGACACAAGGTGAATGTAAATGAACACGGCAGGGAATAGACGAACTGTTTGGGTGAAGGCCAGGTAGAAAGGAGGACTGAATCTTCTACTACAAATTAACTAGAGTCAGGGGAAACTATGTTACCCGCTGCTTTACTGCTGAAAATTTCAAAGCTTCCAAGGACAATTAAGGTAATGACGTTTGAACACTGTCGGCGATTTCCATCCGGTATAACTTTTTTCAACTCATCGAAGTTCATGTGTTGAAATAATTAATTGAGGTGGCTACTGCCCTGACATCATGTGCTTTCGGGAAAGAGTCAGGATTGGCTTGCTTAATAAAGTAACAGGATTTGTTTGCCTGATGCCTTTAATGGATAAAGTTCCACCTTTTTCCCTCTTAAAGAGGGGACCCGATGAAGATGAGAGTCCTGGACAGAAAGGCTCGTAAGGTTGTAACTGGGCAAAGAGATACATCTTGTGGAAGGGGTAGTACCTTCCAAGGTTCCCACCTCATCAAAGGATCTTCATTCTTTGCTAAAAAGAAAGCTACGTTCCGGAGAAAGTAGGACTTCCCCTGTAGGAAGGAATTGAATATGATCCGGATCTCTGGATAAAGCCGACAGTTTCTGAATTCTTGCTCCTGAAGCTAAGCTTAATAAAAATAGGGTTTTTCTTAAGAGCATTATAACGAGCATGTGTCACTATCGGTTTCTGAAGCCAGTTTTAGAACATCGTTTAAGAACCATGAAACTGACGTAGGCCTTACAGAAGGTCTAAGTCTAGCACATGCCTTAGGAATAGACGAGAAGTAGGAATCCGTCAAGTCTATGTTGAACCCAAATTGAATTGAAAATATCTTTTTTTCAAGGCTGACTTGTTTGTCGTATCGTGCTAGCTGCTAAACCTTTTTCAAATAAGGATCTGAAAAGGATATAGCTGAATTAACTGTCATGATTCTAACTATCTGATTCGCTCAAGAAGATTGCTAACTTTTTGACAGCCGCGATCATACTGTCTCAAAGTTGAATCCCTTTTATCGGATTCCAAGAAAAGAAATATTCTGAGGGTCAATATTCGCATCTCTTTTTGCCGCAAACTTCATGAAGTCCATAAAGTTAGGGTTTTGAGAATCCCTGAGGAAGCGAACACAGTCTTCGTTTGTACTGACTGGGAGAGCCTGGGATTGGGGATCCGAAGAGGACGAAGGCCCGCCAGCTCCAGAATAGGGGATACCAATTGCTCTTCGGCCAGTCTGGGGCTACTAGAGCCACTTGACCCTTGAATGTTCTGAGTTTGTTTAAAACTTTCATGAGAAGATTCACTGGAGGAAAGACATAAATCTTCTTCCAGTTGTTCCAGTCTAGAGCCAGGGCGTCCGTGGGCATAGGCCAGAGGGTCCAGGTTGGGGCTACATAACACGGCAGTTTGTGATTTGCTTGAGATGCGAAGAGATCCACTTGTAGCCCTGGAACTCTTTGAAGGATCCATTGGAACGAACTGTTGTCCAGTGACCATTCCGACTCTAGGGGCACTGATCGGGATAACGCGTCTGCTATGACGTTTCTCACTCCAGCTATGTGAGTGGAGGAGAGATGCCAACTGAACTTGTCTGCCAGGGAGAAGATGGCTACCATGACATGATTTAGATGACGTGACTTGGAGCCTCCCCTGTTTTATACAATGTACTACCACTGCGCTGTCCCCAGAACTAGCTTTATGTGGGAGTACTTTGGTGGGCGTAACCTTTTTTAAGAGTCAAGAACACCTGCCATTGCCTCCAGTACGTTTATATGGAACTGACTGACTGAGGTGACCAAGTTC
The DNA here is from genome assembly GCF_015104395.2 of Macrobrachium nipponense. Lineage (NCBI taxonomy): Eukaryota > Metazoa > Arthropoda > Malacostraca > Decapoda > Palaemonidae > Macrobrachium > Macrobrachium nipponense. Next base: position 53,751,145 of record NC_087210.1, on the reverse strand, counting down.
CTTGAACCTTTTTGACCTGGGAATACCCTCCCCAACCGCTTAAGGACGCGTCTGTGTGGATGGTGATCCCTGGTAGGAGGGACTGAAGGGGTACTGACACTGACAATTTCTTGACTTTCGCCCACGGCCGAAGTCGATTCTTTAGATCAGAGGGACTGAGGATAGTTTGTCCCTGGACCTGACATTTGCTCGTGAGCGCCAGATTCTGGTTAGGTCTTTCAGTTTGGCTTTTCATTAAGACGTTTTCGTCACTGATGCAAACTGAGAGAGCCCAGGATCCTCTCCTGAGCCCTCCTTGACGCCAGTTTGTGACTTAGAAATTGCTTGACTGACTTCGCTATTTCTTTCCTTTTGTTGATGGAATCGACAGAGTATGGGAGGATAGATTCCATTGAATGCCCAGCACTGAAGTTTGACTCTGGAGTGAGTCTTGACTTGGTCCTGTTTATTCTTGAAGCCTATATTCCAGGAACTGAATCACTTTCAGTGTAGCTCTGTTGCATTCCTCGACTGTTGAAGCCCAGATCAACCAATCGTCGGAGATACGCTACTACCATAATCCCTTGTGACCTAGTTTTGTTGCACTACCACTTCCGCTAGTTTTCGTGAACACCCTGGGTGCCACGTTTGAGTCCGAAGGGAACTACCTTGAAGGAGAATGCCTGGTCTCCTATCTTGAAACCCAATATATGGACGGAAGTGTCTTTGCAATAGGGATATGATAGTAGGCGTCTGTAGATCGATAGAGGTGGTGACGGCCCCACGGGGAAGTAAGGTCCGCACCTGCGAGATCGTGAGCATCTTGAACTTGTCGCATCGGATGGCTAAGTTTAAGCGGGACAAGTCTAAGATTACCCTTCTTTTTGTGAGCCTTTCTTTGGCACGCTGAACAAGCGACCTTGAAATTTTAACCTCTTGACTCTCGCTATAGCTCCTTTCTGAAGGAGGTCCTCTGCGTACTCTGTCATTCCTTGGAAGGAAGTTGACGGAAAGGTCTGGATGGAGGTGGGTTCGTCAACCAGCTCCAACCCAGGCCTTTTGACACTATGCTCTGAGCCCATTCGCTGAAGTTCCACCCGGTGGCGAAACCGTGAAATCACCTCCCTCCTAACCTGAAGTTCTTCATTGGTTCTGGTAACCGCCTCGACCTCCTCTGAAGTGCTTTCCCCTATTAAAGGGCCTCCCGACCCTCTCCCACGAAAGGAACGCTTACCTCTGCCTCCCTTACCCGAGCGGATCATACTTCTGTGAAGCTTGACTCTCGAAGGCTTGATTGTAAGCTGGAGAGATGGCGTAAGAGGTGGAAGGGCTGAGGCTGAGGGGATTATTCACATAAATTGGTTTGTGATTGAGCCTTAGAATGGAAGGTTGGGCTGTCTGCACTAAGGGCACCGCTGGAACTTGCTGAGGAAAGCGTGGCTGCTTTTTCTGGTAAGGATGGAAACGCCTAGGTTTCCTCTGTCCCTTACCTTTAGGTGTTAGGTCTTGCCTCCTCTTGAGCCGTAAGGCCCCCAACGGTCCTTAAGGCTTTGGTTCAGCCCCTCGTAGCCTCTGACTGGACTTCCTTCACCATAGCTTCTGGGAAGAGATCTGCTCCCCAGATGCTAAGACCGAGAAGTAACCTATTCGGCTCATGTCGAATGGTTGCCTCTTGTAGGACATGCTTCCTACAATTCAAGTTCTAGCAGTGGCAAACTCAAACATATCCGACTGTACCGTTTGAGTCAGGGCTTTGGTCATGAGTTTAAAAAGCGGTTTCTGAGCCATAGGCTATGGTTGCTACCTCGGACATAGCCATAGAGTTAATTGACCTGGCTAATCGCAATTTCGCGTCAAATTCAGCCTGAATAAGGCTATCTGGGAGCCTGGGTAGCTTTTCACCAAACTGATCCATAGCACAGTCAGGTTTGAGTTTGCCAGCTGAGAAGGTGTTCGGCAAGTCTTCCCACAATTCTCCGGCCGAGGGGATGCAACGGAGATGTGGGATCTGCTTCCTTTAATTGAGGCATGGGTTCCCCCTTCTGGGCTGCTGGATGGTAGACCTCGCGATCTTTGTCAGGACGGGAGCGGGGTACTCTCCTCCTTATTGTGAAAATGGTAAAAGGGACTCTTAAAAGGTTGTATCTTGGTATTAAAGAACAATCCATGTCCTCTAAACACCTGAGCCATTCTCTCTGAGCCTGGTCTCGTGAATAGAGGACTGTCTCCTTTGGTGGTATCCCTATCATCCCGAACCATGGCTGAAGCTGTAAGCCTTGCGTAGCCTATGAACGGAGGCTGGAGGTCTTCCGGGTAGAACTCGAAGTCCTCTATCCTTCGAGTTCCAAATTCCGGTATAGAAATGAGACCGTCCTGGAAGGGGGGTGGGGGGCGTTATGACGCTACTCTCCATGGATTGTTCATCGAGAACGGAGGTAGCGAGTCATACGGAGGAAGCTGAGTTCCACTCGTATTGGAAAGTGGAGGAGAGGCGCTAGAGGGGCTTCTCTCCAGTCCGGCTATAATGAGTCCTGGGAAGTAATCCTATCAGACAACGAGAGATCATTTGTTCCATGCTACTCTTTAGGGACCCACCCACAGGTCGCCCACCTGTTGCAACAGGCCAGCATTGGAGTCCAAGGCCGGAGCTGCTGCGGAGGTGGAGGGTGGCTCTGAATCGGAACCAAGGGTAGCGGAACTGGTGACTCTGCCGGGGGCGAGATCTCTCTCTGGAGGATTTACTCCTCGAAGACTTAGAGCCGGAGCTAGAAGCTTTAGACCTGTCTGCTCCGGGATTCCAGCCGGAGACCTTAACGCGAGGAGGATGACCCGCCGAAGCCGTCTTCTTAGACGACGACGACGTCTTAGACAAGGATTTCACTGCTTGACCCTTGACCTTAGGTCTAACCGAAGCGTCAGGAGGAGTATACAGTTTCATCACCTGTAAAGCCTTGGAAGGATGGAGAGGTTGCAGGAGTAGAAAGAAACAGTTACGCCCAAGGGTGACCCTTGGGTGTCCACCATACCTACCTCGACCAACAGGTCGTCTACAACCTACCATAGGTTCTACATTAATTATCTAGCAAGTCGCGACATCCGTGGAGATAATCCTGGTCTTGGTCAGTTAATGAGGCAGCAGCTGTTGTTGGATGAAGGCGATAGTCGGGGCCGCCTCTACTGGGTCGACGTATCCTGTCGCCTTGCCTCCGGGAAGATTAACGCAGCGCCAACCGCTTCTCTAAGATGTAAGGCATACCCTTGGCGGCGTTCTTCCAAAAAACCAAAACCGCCGACCCAGGCCCGCAGGGTTTGCAGTGCGGTATCCCTCACTGCCGGAGCCTGGAAGAGAGGGCGTAGATTAGATTTAAGAATCACTTAAAACTAAACTTAAAGTATAACTTAAACTTAGATGTCTTAAGTTAAAGTGAATGATGAAAACTTAAGCACTAAAACAGAAGCGGAGCAGCTACCGGAGATGGAATACTTACCCCTTCTAAAAGCTGGCTCACCAGATCGTAACATATGGTACACGTCTCATGGTACCCAGACCTGGATGTCCCCGTGCAGAGTCGCGCATGGAGCATGGGACCGGCAAACTTCGTGTCCCACATGGGTCCTGAAGTGTGGCGGCGCATCCCGGATGCTCACAGTTGGTGGTCCTGTAAGTTAATCTAATAACACTTAAATCTAAAACTCAGACGAACCGGACCAAGTCCAGCGCGTAGCGGAGTGTAGTAACTCGGCAATACGGTAAGGTTAGCAGGGACCCACTGTATGTTCCGGTCCACTCTACTGGGTGGACTACATCTTTCCGCTGGATGCCAGGACTCCGATCATGAAAGGAGCCCTAGTAAGGTGGAAAGAGTGAGAAGACATACAGGCTCGAGCGAACACGGAGCGACAAGGAAGCAACGGATGGGGGGAAAGGCCAGTACCCCCCACCACATTACCACCCCGGCCGGACCGAGAAGCCGGAGAGGTCGAGTCCAGTCCGTCTGGGTCTGTCCCGCCTCCCTGGCCCCTCCGCCTGGGGGGAGAGAGTAAGCAGGCTCGGGTATGTGGAGCGAGCATGGGCAGACCGACCCACCCTCCCCGACTCTATGGAAGAGCGGGAGGGGGAGGTGACTGGGCAGAGGGCGTCTGGCTGACTCGTGATCGCGTAGTGACCACGAGGCGTAAGACCAAAACAAAACAACTAAGCCTAGGACAAACCAACTGATCAGAGAGATGCTATCGGAAGCAACTGAACTGAAAAGCCGTAGCATAAAGGCCCACTGGGCCAAACCAACTGATCAGAGAGATGCTATAGGGAAGCAACCGAACTGATGAGCGGTAGTATAGGCTCAATGAGCCAGGACCTAGGCTAAGCCAGACGCCTAACTAACCCTAACCATACAAAATACATGGTATAACAAATAAAATTAAAAGAAAGAAAACATATAGTAGGAGAAAAATCCAGGAGTGTACGACTAACCCGAAGGAAAGTCTACCACTCAAAAGCTAGTCAGAGGCCGATACTAAGAGCCGGGACTAGGGTCTGGAAAGAAGAAGCCTACATAAGGTAAAAGACATGCATGCATGACAAACCTGAGTAGACAGTACCCTAAGTAAAACGGATAATCAAAATAGAGTGTACGTAGATAGGGGATGTTCTAGGGTATGGGAGACCAAGAACGAACCCGCCATGAGGCAGAACCATGCTGCCATGCTTCCGACCCAGAGTACGTATTTATACCTAAAAAACGGCAAAAAATACTGTCCTCAGGGCCGGAAAAAACCAACTAACCATAAATACTGAGTACTTAACTTAGCTGCTGCGATAGCTGCACGCTCCATTATAGATAAATCCAACGAAAGGGCACAAAAAACACAGAGAGAAAAATAGCACGTGTGACTCGTGTGCGCTAACTGAAAAGGATGGCCACCAGAGGCGCAGCAGTCGGCAGCATGGGATGGAGTAGTAGTAGTACGAGCTCACTCTGGTCGGCTCTCCTCTTGGAGGGTTTTTGTAGTGGGAGATTTCTATTGGCATTTGGCTCGTGGTAGTGGTCTCACTCGCCTAGTGTTCATACCCCGACACCCTCTTGGAGGGTGAGCGAGTCAGTTATACTGACCTTTTTCTTTATTTTATTTATTCTCTGGTATGTGTTAGTACATTTACCTAGAAATAATAGATTAAAGGAGGTATTTCGCGCAGCGACACGAGCTGAGCCCAGAAATAATATAGTGTCTGCCTTTTTGTTAGGAATCTTTCATAAGAAGGATATTACACCTTTCAATGCTGTTTACCGTAGGTAACATGATTAAAGGATTCTAATGCAGCAGAACTATGATATTATTTTATGCATACTTACGAAGCATGGCTTATTAGAATACATACTTAGTGAGAAGAAAGATGTAATAGAGATTCACTTCAAGACTACGGTATGGTTAAGGTCCTTTCGAAAAAGGACACAACCGTATTTAGAATCGGATATTGCGCAGAGTTGTATGAGTCGGATGGGAAACATTCTTTTAGTGGGAAATGGTTTCCCTGAATGGATTATACTACGTATAGAAAAGTTTTTCATAATAAGAACGGAATTAACATATGAAAGGATGTCGGGTACCATAAAGACACAGATGTTCTGCACATAACATAAAGATAATTAGTAGAGGCGCCAGCCTGGCGCAGATGCGCCACCCTGGCGTGGGTTGCGCCGGCCTGGCGCAGGTGTGCCACCCTGGCGCAAGTGCGCCACCCTGGCGCAGGTTGCGCCACCCTTGCGCAAATTGCGCCAGCTTGGTGCAATAAGCCTAGAGCACCATCCAAAATATTTCTCGTTTGAGCGAGTTATTAAATAAAAGCAATACAAGAATTTGCGAGTCCGTGAGAACCTCGATCGGCGATAATAACTGTTTAAGTATGTCTAACATTTATTGCAAAGAGTTGTGAGAACCTTGCGAGAAGTCTTCTTCATAGTTCTCTTAGCAAGAAGAAGCGAACAGTCTTCCTGTAGACTGCTTCCTTTTCCTCAAACCATGCCATAAGGAATCATAAGCGCCAGCCAGACGCCTGGCTCTAACTAGAAATAATTAGTTAATAGATATACCTTAGAGCAAATTATGCTTTCCTACATAGAGCTGGGAAGTTACTCAGTCCCTCGCACTGGAGTGGTCCTTCTCGTTCAGGAAAAAAGGGGGGGGGGGATACGGAAGAATTAACCGAGGAAAGAATAATTCCCCTTCCGATATACTCGTATTAGAGGAAAATTGAGAAGAAACATCCAACTATGGAAGTACTGTAGAATTACAGGATTCTTACAGCACCTCTTCTTATTTTGATATCGAGATTTTCCTGACCAAGGTTGCGAGTAATAGGCCATAAAGGCTCCACCAGGCTTTAACCAACAATAGGCTTTAACCAAGGCGCTAGCGCCAAGCTAGGCGCGAGGCGTCAGCTAGGCGCGAGGCGTCAGCCAGGCGCGAGCGCCAGGCTTTAACCAGGCGATAGGCGCCAACCAGGCGCAGCGCCATCCAGGCTGCGAGGCGTCAGCCAGGCGCGAGGCGTCAGCCAGCGCGAGCGCCAGCCAGGCGCAAGATATCAGGATCTCCAATTTCTCAGTATTTGGAGATAGACTTTCACAGTTGTCGCACAGGCGGTCGTGGCCCTTTGTCAGGATTAACTGAAATTGCGGAAGTCTCTAACAAGAACAGACTTCTCATGTCAGGTAACATAGTGGTCGCGTGAGCGACTTCTTTCCTGGCAAGAGGAGTTGTTTTGGGAGAAACTCTTTTTGCCAGATCAACCCTCTACTGACAATTATTCTAGATATCGCACAGGCGAACGTAGTACGTGTCAGGATAAGTGGGTTCTTCTGCTTTATAGAACCTTTACATGGTGAAGAGAACTGATATCTTTAGAGGTCTCTCGCTTTCCTCAACCTTATGAGACAAGGATAGAAAATATATCGGACTCATAAGTTAATCTGGGTGCAGGTTTTTAGAAAGACCTTGGCAACCCCTTTTTTTCCTTTTTTTTTATTGCACGTTTCGGCTAGTTCCTTGAACCATGCAGCTCCTCTTTCTCCTCTTTCATTGTTATTAACAGGATGGTATATTTATCCTACTCCCATGTAAACATATAACAAGGAAGACCTTGTAATGTTTTTGGTACTGAAAAAGACTCGTAGGAGCTCTCAGTATTGGGTGAGAGGCTCTTTCAAGTATCTGAACCGTACATTACGGCCTGATGTCCTAGGATAGGAACTCTTGAATGATTCTCCTCGATCCTGGATCAGTTAGTAGGAGAATAGGATAAATAATTTGTTTTGCAGAATAACGATGATAGAATTTTTTCCATTCTCTCGTTGCCCAGGCACAGGACAGGAGAAGATATAAGAGAGAGGTAGCAATATACGCCATCTTTATGTTATAGAAGGGGAATAAAATTTAGTCTTTTCCCTAAACGTATAAACTCTTTACAGAATGTAGACAAAGGGCGTCAAAGAAAGAGAGGATATATGTTATGCCTCATTTTAGACTTTGTGAGTTGGATTCTCAGAGGTCACGTTCTTCTCACAGCAGGTTTTGGAAGTCTTTTCCAAGACAGTCTGAATATTCTTTCAACATCTATTTTAAATGGACCTTAACAACCTCTCCACTCTGAGTCTGTCTGCGTGCAGACTGACCAGAAGTGGACATGAATGAGAGGATGTTTCAAGGTAAATGACAGTAGTCATGGATAAGATATATAATTACTGCAGATCGTGCTTGAGGGAATGAGGAAACTGTCCTCTTCCGATACCTCTGTGAACCACATAGCGGTTTTTTCTTCCCTTTCAGAGGGAAGAATTACCTTTGTATATATCTGCTATCAAAGAACGCAGTAAAAGGCTATACTCTGTCTCTATAAAGGGAATTGGAGATAGCAGAGCATTAAGATCTTCGGGATCTTACACAATACCTCTATACTACAAGACTTGGAGATCTTATATTTACAATGGGATCCTATTTGGGCCTCAGATTCCGTGTTCTGACAAGATGGAACTGCTCCTCATCAATGTCTCTCTTGGTACTAATCGACCAAAAGGACGAGTGAGATTTTGGGCTTGGAATCTGGATCAAATTCTAGAAAGACTCGGCAATGGGTTCCTGCCAGCATGGTATGTTTGGCAAAAGAACTATAACCTTTTATTCCTGGATCAATGCTTCAGATAAAGGATTCGTTGTCCAGGCAATGTATTTACGTTGTTATCTACAAAAGAAGATAAGATTTAAACGTTTGCTGACAGAGTCTTTGGAATACGATGAGGGCTCAAACACTACTTCCCAGAAGGTCGAAGAGATATATTTAAAGAGCTAGAAATCGGGAATCCTCCCAATTTCAGCTCAGTCTCTCCTTAAACTTCCAGGCTCTTTCCCTGCCTTCGTGCAAGGATAGGGAAGATTTTGCAACGAGAGAACTCGTCAACATGTGGAAAGATTGCTCGTTAGCAACTGAAGTATCAAGTATGATCCTCCTCGGAGGAAGACTGGTCTCTCGGACTATTAGATTTCCTATCGTCTACTGGATTGTAGCCGACTAAAATTACCTCCCCTTGTTGCAGAGGCCATAAGCTCAAAGTGAAAGAATTTCTTCCACCCTTTCCTTTCTCCTGATAAACGATTGTGGATGTTCAGACTTTCGGACAATGTAGCGCCAATCAGGCGCCAAATGCCAAACAGGTGTAAAGACGCCAGAGCAAGACAGTCCAATTAAGGGATTTTGACGTAAGGAAAATCTATTTCTGGGCGATTGGCTCGTGTCGCCAGCGAAATATCCTTTAATCTATTATTTCTAGGGTAAATGTACTAACACATACCAGAGAATAAATAAATAAAGAAAAAGGTCAGTACAACTGACTCGCTCACCCTCCAAGAGGGTGTCGGTATGAACACTATGGCGAGTGAGACCACTACCACGAGCCGAATGCCAATAGAAATCTCCCACTACAAAATCCCCACAAGAGGAGAGCCGAACCACAGAGTGGGCAGCAACTACTACTACTCCATCCCATGCTGCCGACTGCTGCGCCTCTGGTGGCCATCCTGAAGTTAGCAGACAATCTTGGGCGATGGGATGGGTAGGGCGGGATTTCGCTGGCGACACGAGCCAATCGCCCAGAAATAGATTTTTCCTTACGTCAAAATCCCTTTTCTGGGCTCAGCTCGTGTCGCTGCGCGAAATCGTACCAGAGAACTAGCACAAGATTGTAAACAAAATTCAACAAAACAAAAAAGAGGTCTCAAATAAAAGGTAAAATAAAATAAAAAAGAATATAATTGCTAATAAGGATACATATACACAATGATACAAAATAGAAATATGCTTAAATTAAACTTAATTCTAATAATATTTCTTAACTTAAGGTAATTTACATATATACAGGGGTAATATGGCATATATGTACCAAAATAGTATCTGTGTAAAGATATGTATCAGAAATCCAGAGCAATTAACATAATAAGTTGAACAAAACAAACTCAACAATAATAACATATAAAGGAATGTATATAACTTAATATACAAAACCCGTACCATTACAATAGATGTATCCCCTAGCATAAAAATAAGGGGATGACATCCAAGAGATCAATATCCACAATCAATTGTAGTGCCCCTAGCAAAAAATAAGGGACACCCACACTCATCATAAAAGCAGCTAAGACACGGAGGTAACCGTAGATGAACAAGGCAGGAATAGACGAACTGTTGGGTGAGGCAGGTAGAAAGGAGGACTGGATCTTCTACTAAGATTAGGTAGAGTCGGGGGAAACTATGTTTACCCGCTGCTACTGCTGAAAATTTCAGAGCTTCCAAGGACTTTAAGTAATGACGTTTGAACACTGTCGGTGATTTCCATCCAGTATACTTTTTCAACTCATCGAAGTTCATATGTTTGAAATAGTTAATTGAGGTGGCTACTGCCCTGACATCATGTGCTTTTGAAAAGAGTCAGGATTGGCTTGTTTAATGAAGTACAGGATTTGTTGCCTGATGCCTTTAATAGATAAAGTACCACCTCCCTTTTTCTCTCTTAAAGAGAGGACCCGATGAGGATGAGGAGGTCCTAGACAGAAAGGCTCGTAAGGTTGAAACTGGGCAAAGAGATACATCTTGTGGAAGGGTAGTACCTTCCATGGTTCCCACCTCATCAAAGGATCTTCATTCTTAGCTATAAAACTCCGTTCCGGAGAAAGTAGCACTTCCCCTGTGGAAAGGAACTGAATGTGATCCGGATCTCTGGATAAAGCCGACAGTTCTGAAATTCTAGCTCCTGAGGCCAAGCTTAATAAAAATAGAGTTTTTTTCTTAGAGCATTATAAACGAGCATGTGTCATTATCTAGTTTCTGATACTGACGTAGGCCTTACAGAAGGTCTAAGTCTAGCACACGCCTTGGGAATAGACGAGAAGTAGGAATCTGTCAGTCTATGTTGAAACAGCAAATTGAAAATCTTTTTCAAAGCTGACTTGTTTGTCGTAATCGTGCTAGCTGCTAAGCCTTTTTCAAATAAGGATCTGAAAAAGGATATAGCTGAATTGATGTCATGATCCTAATATCTGATTCTCTCAGGAAGGTTGCTAACTTTTTGACAGCAGCATCATACTGTCTCAAAGTTGAATCTCTTTTATCGGATTCCAGAAGAGAATATTTTGAGGGTCAATATTCGCATCCCTTTTCGCTGCAAACTTCATGAAATCCATAAAGTTAGGGTTTTGAGAATCCCTGAGGAAGCGAACACAGTCTTCGTTTGTACTGACTGGGAGAGCCTGGGACTGGGAATCCGAAGAGCGAAGACCCAGTTCCAGAATTAGAGGGTACCAATTGCTCTTCGCCAGTCCTGGGCTACTAGAGCCACTTGACCCTTGAATGACCTGAGTTTTGTTCAATACCTTCATGAGAAGATTCAACTGGAGGAAAGACATAAATCTTCTCCCAGTTTTGTTCCAGTCTAGAGCCAGGGCGTCCGTGGCATAGGCCAGAGGGTCCAGGTTGGGGGCCACATAACATGGGAGTTTTGTGGTTCGCTTGAGATGCGAAGAGATCCACTTGTAGGCCTGGAACTCTCTGAAGAATCCATTGGAACGAACTGTTGTCCAGTGACCATTCCGACTCTAGAGGTACTGATCGGGATAGAGCATCTGCTATGACGTTTCTCACTCCAGCTATGTGGGTGGAGAGATGCCAACTGAAACTTGTCCGCCAGGGAGAAGATGGCTACCATGACATGATTTAGATGACGTGATTTGGAGCCTCCTCTGTTTATACAATGTACTACCACTGCGCTGTCCAAGACTAGCTTATATGGGAGTACTTTGGCGGACGTAACCTTTTCAGAGTCAAGAACACTGCCATTGCTTCCAGTACGTTTATGTGGAACTGACGGAACTGAGGTGACCAGGTTCCTTGAACTTTCTTGAACTGGGAATATCCTCCCCAACCGCTTAATGAAGCGTCTGTGTGGATGGTAATTCCTGGTGGAGAAACTGAAGGGGCACTGATCACGATAAGTTCTTGACTTTCGCCCACGGCCGAGTCGATTCCGTAGAATCAGAGGGACTGAGGATAATTTGTCCCTGGACCTGACATTTTGCTCGTGAGCGCCAGATTCTGGTTAGTCTTTCAGTTTTGGCTTTCATCAGGATGTTTGTCACTGATGCAACTGGAGTGAACCCAGGATCCTTTCCTGAGTTCTTCTTGACGCCAGTTTGTGACTCAGAAATTGCTTGACTGACTTCGCTATTTCTTTCTTCTTGGTTGATGGAATCGACAGAGTATGGGAGGATAGATTCCATTGAATGCCTAGCCACTGAAAGTTTTGACTCTGGAGTGAGTCTTGACTTGGTCCTGTTTATCTTGAAGCCTAGATATTCCAGGAACTGAATCACTTTCAGTGTTGCTCTGTTGCATTCCTCGACTGTTGAAGCCCAGATCAACCATCGTCGAGATACGCTACTACCATAACCCCTTGCGATCTTAGTTGTTGAACTACTACTTCCCGCCAGCTTCGTGAACACCCTGGGTGCTACGTTGAGCCCGAAAGAACTACCTTAAAGAGAATGTCTGGTCTCCTATCTTGAGCCCAGATACGACGGAAGTGTCTTGCAATAGGATATGATAGTAAGCGTCTGTAAGATCGATAGAGGTGTGACGGCCCCACGGGGAAGTAAGGTCCGCACCTGCGAGATCGTGAGCATCTTGAACTTGTCGCAGCGAATGGCTAAGTTTAAGCGGACAAGTCTAAGATTACCCTTCTTTTTTTGTGAGCCTTTCTTTGGCACGCTGAACAAGCGACCTTGATTTTAACCTGTTGACTCTCGCTATAGCTCCTTTCTGAAGGAGATCCTCCGCATACTCCGTCAATTCCTTGGAAGGAAGTTGGCGGAAAGGTCTGGATGGGGGTGGGCTCGCTAACCAGCTCCAACCCAGGCCTTTTGACACAATGCTCTGAGCCCACTTGCTGAAGTTCCACCGGTGGCGAAAGTGAAACAGCCTCCCTCCTACCTGAAAATCCCTCATTGGTTTTGGTAGCCTCCTCGGCCTCCCTCCCCTGAAATGCTTGCCTCTATTAAAGGGACCTCCCGATCCTCTCCCACGAAAGGATCGCTTACCTCTGCCTCCCTTACCCGAGCGGTCATACTTCTGGAAGCTTGACCCTCGAGACCTGATTGTAGGCTGGAGAGAGAGCGTAAGAGGTGGAGGGTTGAGGCTGAGGGTGGAGATACATAAATCGGCTGCGATTGTGCCTTTGAGGTAGAGGGTTGGGCTGTTTGCACCAAGGGAACAGCCGACCATGCTGAGAAAAGCGTGGCTGTTTCTTCTGGTAGGGCTGGAAACGTCTGGGTTTCCTTTGAGCCTTACCCTTACCGGCTTGATCCTGTCGTCGCTTGCCGTAAGACCCAACGTCTTAAGGCTTTGGTTCAATCTCGTAGCCTCTGCCTGAACCTCCTTCACCATCGCTTCTGGGAAGAGGTCTGCTCCCCAGATGCTTGATGTAAGCAACTTATTCGGCTCGTGCCGAATTGTTGCTTCTTGTAGGACTGCTTCCTACAATTCGTCCTAGCAATGGCGAACTCAAACATATCCGACTGCACCGTTTGAGTCAAAGATTTGGTAAGAAGCTTAAAGAGTGGCTCCGATCCATAGGCAATGGTAGCCACCTCGGTCATAGCCATGGAATTAATAGACCTGGCTAACCGCGATTTGGAATCGAATTCCGCCTGAATAAGGCTATCTGGAAGCCTAGGTAGCTTCTCACCAAACTGCTCCATAGCACAGTCCTGTTTGAGTTTGCCAGCTGAGAAGGTGTTGGGCAAATCTTCCCATAATTTCACGCGGCTGAAGGAAGTAAAGGAGACGTAGGATCTGCTTCCTTCAGCTGAGGCATGGAATCCCCCTTCTGGGCTGCTGGAATGGTGGTTGTCGCGATCTTTGTCAAGAAAGGGAGCGGGGTACTCTCTTCCATCGTAAAGATCGTAAACGGACTCTTAAAAGGTTGGATTTTCGTGTTGGAACAATCCATGTCCTCTAAGACACCTGAGCCATTCTCTCTGAGCCTGGTCTCGTGAATAAAGGACTGTCTCTTTTGGTACCTTATCGTCCCGAGTCATGGCTGAGGCGGTGAGCCTGGCGTAGCCGATGAACGGAGGCTGAAGGTCTTCCGGGTAGAACTCGAAGTCTTCAATCCTCCGAGTTCCACATTCCGGGATAGAGATAAGCCCGTCTTGGAAGGGGGCGTATGACGCTACTCTCCAAGGGGTTTTGTTGTTCATTGAGAACGGAGGTAGAGAGTCTACGGGGGTAATTGGGCTCCCCCTGTGCTGAAAGGTGGAGAAGAGGCTAGTGGAGCTTGGCTCAGTCCGGCTATAATGTTGTCCTGAGGGTGATCCTATCAGACAACTGGGAGATCATTTGTTCCATGCTGTTTTTCAGAGAACCAACCAGATCGCCCACTTGTTGCAACAGACCAGCGTTGGAGTCCAAGCCGGAGCTGCTGCGGAGGTGGAAGGGTGGCTCTGAACCGGAACCAAGGGAAGCGGAACTGACGACTCCGCTGGAGTATGAGATCTCTCCCTGGAGGATTTACTCCTAGAGGACTTAGAGCCTGGACCCAGAAGCTTTAGATTCTCTCTGCTCCGGGATTCCTAGCCGGAGACTTACGAGAAGAAGATGACGCCGACGCCGACTTTTTAGACGACGACGACGTCTTCGTCAAGGTTTTCACTGCTTGACCTTTGACCTTGGGTCTAACGGAAGCGTCAGGAGAAGTATATAGTTCATTACCCGTAAAGCCTTGGAAGGATGGAGAGGTTCAGGGGTAGAAGATCCAGTCGCACCCAAGGGCATCCCTTGGGTGTCCAACGTACCTACCTCGACCAACAGGTCGTCTACACCTACCATAGGTTCAACATTAATATCAAGCGTCGCGACTTCCGAGGAGATGTCCTGGCCTTGTCCGTCAACGAGGCAGCCAGCTGTTGCTGGATGAAAGCGATAGTCTGGGCCGCCTCTGCTGGGTCGACGTAGCCTGTAGCCTTGCCTCCGGGGAAGATTAGTACCGCCAACTTCTTCTCAAGAATGTAGGGCATACCCTTGGCGGCGTTCTTCCCAAAACCGCCGACCCAGGCCCGCAGGGTTGCCAGTGCGGTATCCCTCACAGCCGGAGCCTGGAAGAGGGGTATTGATTAGATTTTAAAGATTAACTTAAAACTAAAATCAATTTAAAGCTTAACTTAAAATTATAGGGGCTACAAAACCCCATGAATTTTATCTTAAGTTAGGGATTAATGTAAAAACTTAAGCACTATAACAAATGAAGACCAGTTAACGGAGTTGGAATACTTACCCCCGTCTAAGAGCTGGCTCACCAGATCATAACAAATGGTACACGTCTCGTGGTACCAAGACCTGGATGTCCCCGTGCGGAGTCGCGCATGGAGCATGGGACCCGGCAAACTTCATGTCCCACATGGGTCTTGAAGTGTGGCGGCGCATCCCGGATGCTCACAGTTGGTGGTCTGTAAGTGAAAAGACACATGAGTATCTTAAAGACTATCACTTACAGGCTAAAGGACAGAAGAACTCGTTGCATGCCGAGCTCGGAAAAAATTTGGGCATAACCCTCCCTTATCGCCTGAATAGGCTATAACCCCGGAGAGATCCGGTGAAACAGGTAGGAGGGGGGATGGTTTAAGGTAGCTTAAGATAAACTTACTAGTTTAACATAATAGATCTTAAACCTATAAAACTCGAACGTACCGGACTAAGTCCAGTGCGTGGCGGAGTGTCGTAACTCAGCGAGACGGAGTGGTTAGAAGGGACCAACTGTCTGCCCCGGTCCACCCTGCTGGGTGGACTAGCCCCTTTCCGCTGGATGCCAGGTCTCCGGTAGTAAAGGAGCCCTAGTAAGTGGGAAAGAGCGAGAGGACATACAGACTCGGGCTAGCAACGAGCGACGGGAGTAGCAACGGAGGGGGGAAAGGCCAGTCCCCCCCCACCTTACCATCCGGCCGGACCGAGAAGCCGGAGAGGTCGAGTCCAGTCTGGGTCTGTCCCGTCCCTCTACTCCCTCCGCCTGGGGGGAGAGAGGGAGGCGGGCTCGGGTATGCGGAGCGAGCATGGGCAGACCGACCCACCCCCCCCCCCCCCCCGACTCTATGGAAGAGCGGGAGGGGGGGAAGGTGACTGGACAGGCGTCTGGCTGCCCCGTGATCACGTAGTGACCATGGGGCGGTAAGTACAAAACAATGGACAACTAGCCTAGAAACATAACCAGCTGATCAGAAAGATGCTATCGGGGAAGCAACCGAACTGAAAGAGCGGTAGCATATAGGCCCTATTGGCCACCACCTAGGCTAAGCAAAGCCAGACGCCTAACTAACCTAACAATATCATATAAATAATTCAAATGAATAATATGAAAGAAAGAAAACAAAATAGTAGAGAAAAAATCCAGGAGTGTACGACTAACCCCGAAGGAAAGTCTACCACTCAAGCTAGCCGAGGCCGATACTAAGAGCCGTGGCTAGGGTCTGGATGGAAGAGCCTACATAAGGTAAAAGACATGCATGCATGACAAAACCGTGTAGACCGTACCCTAAACAAAGCGGATGATTAAAATAGAGCGTACTTAAGTAAGGGGATGTTCTGGGTATGGGCGACCAAGAACGAACCCACCACGAGCAGAACATGCTGCCATGCTTCCGACCTAGAGTTCGTATTTATACCTAAAAAAACGACAAATACGGGCTCAGGGCCGAAAAAAAAACCAAAATAGCAATAAACACTGAGTTACTTAACTTAGCTGCTGCGATGGCTGCACGCTCCATGATAAGTAATCCAAAGAAAAGGGCACAAAAAACACAGAGTAAAAAAGGGCACGTGTGTATCGTGTGCGCTAACTGAAAAGGATGGCCACCAGAGGCGCAGCAGTCGGCAGCATGGGATGGAGTAGTAGTAGTTGCTGCCCACTCTGTGGGTCGGCTCTCCTCTTGTGGGGATTTTGTAGTGGGAGATTTCTATTGGCATTCGGCTCGTGGTAGTGGTCTCACTCGCCATAGTGTTCATACCGACACCCTCTTGGAGGGTGAGCGAGTCAGTTGTACTGACCTTTTTTTTCTTTATTTATTTATTCTCTGGTATGTGTTAGTACATTTACCCTAGAATAATAGATTAAAGGATATTTCGCGCAGCGACACGAGCTGAGCCCAGAAAAACACTGTCATTGTCTGATGAGGAGAAGGAGTAGGCCTCCAATCTGGCGCAGATGCGCTAGAGCGAATGAATCAGGCAAATAAAGTGTCCGAGGTGGACATCGCCAGTTTTCATCGAGACTCTTAACAAGCTCGAATCTCCAGCAAGTGGGGTGAAAGCTCAGCCAGGCGCGAGGAGCCCAGCCAGCGCGAGGTGCCAGGCAAGCGAGCACCAGCCAGGCGGCGAGGCACCAGCCGGCGCGAGGCACCAGGCCAGGCGCGAGGCGCCAGCCAGGCGCTAGGCGCCAGCCAGCGCTAGCGCCAGCCAGGCGCGAGACGCCAGGCAGGCGCGAGGCTCCAGCCAGGCGCGAGGCTCCAGTCAGGGGCGAGGCGCCAGGCAGGGCGCGAGGCGCCAGTCAAGCGCGAGGCTCCAGTCAGGCGCGAGGCTCCAGTCAGGCACGAGACGCCAGGCAGGCGTGAGGCGCCAGGCAGGCGCGAGGCGCCAGCCAGGGGCGAGGCGCCAGCCAGGGGCGAGGCGCCAGACAGGCGCGAGGCGCCAGCCAGGCGCAAGCCAGGCTCTGGGCTTCATCTAGAAGAGATCTGTTGCAAAGAAAGCCCTGGTCTTCTTGGGAAGAGTGGAATCTCTAAAGCACTTCTTGAGTAACTTGACGTTTTCCTTCAAACAGCTAAGAATTAAAAGCGCTTGAAGTGCGAGCTTTTAACAATTCTTGTTCTTTCCATAACAATATGTCGTGAGAGTCATATTAGCTGTATAACGGGAGATGCAACTCTGTGTTGACTTCTCTTTGCACGGAGATCAAGTGGGCCTATGAGAGATCCTTCTCTCTTTTTTTATACGTGTCCACGGATGCGTTGCTGGGATAGGGAGCCGACACTGATCCTTAACTAGTGAATTAAAATTTTTTATTTTTTATTTTTTATTTTTTATTTTTAACATAAGTGTATTATTTTCTGGGGTTATTTGAAATGAGTTTGGGGATAGCTCTTTTCAAATTAAGCACAAACCCTCGTGTTAGGATCAGGTGATCGGGATCGTGTTGTGCTCCTAAATTATGCCAATAGGCATTGGTGTATTGTCATGTAAGTGGATAAGACCCCATTGACAAATGACCACTAGATTCTGTCAAGTAAGTGGATAAGACCCCATTGACAGATCTACAAGAACTCTTAGCCATAGGTCACATCCTCGCTGAGGCTCTTGAGACGAAGCAGACTACTAGCAATAGCTAGGAAGTCGACCCTTCGTCTAAACACATAGGAACCAAGGTTTTATTTATTTATTACCTACAACGTATGTTGTTTACCTGTCTATTCAGTAATAGCTGTCTTTTACCCTCCACCAATGGTGTGAATCAGCTATGTATATATCTGACAGGTAAGTTGAATGTATAAAAATGATATTGTTATGATACAATAAAGTTTTATACATACTTACCTGGCAGATATATACAATTAAATGGCCCACCCAGCCTCCCCTCAGGAGACAGCTGGAAGAAAAAATATGAATTAGAAAACGGGTATGGTTCCTATTCCCGCCACCCAGCGGCGGGGGGGTAGATCACCTGACCTACCTGCCGCGTGTGCCGTGAAATTCGAATTTCTGTCGGACGACGGAGTAAAAGCTATGTATATATCTGCCAGGTAAGTATGTATAAAACTTTATTGTATCATAACAATATCATATACAATTTTTTATAATAAAATTAGATTTTGTATATACTTACCAAGTAATTACAGAATGGGAGCCCACCTCCTTCCCCACATATGGACATTTACAAACAAATTGGTTCTCTTTGCTCAGTTGTTTCTCTCTCTCCTGAAAGTGAGCGGGGCCTCGTACCTTTACTTTAAAAACAAAAGAATCGTTACCGCGAATATCAGAATTTTTAGCTGACAGTACTTTTAAACTTTTAGCTCTTTGATTACTTGGTAAGTACCTATATACAAAGTCTAATTTTATTATAATAAAACAATTTTGATTGAGAACTTTTTATACTGGTTACATTTGCATATACTATTGAAGGTGTTAGTGCTATTTTTATTTGGAATATGAAAAAGAAATGTGATAGTTAAGGAGCTTGCTGGTTAAGAGATGAAAATTGATTTTTATATAAGTAACATAACAAGTAATTACAGAGCTATTAGTTTCACTCGCACGGCAGCTAAAATTTTGAATTCGCGGGTTGCGCTATTTTGTTTTGGGTAGGTGACTTGCCCTGCCTACTTTTGGGGAAAGAGAGGAACAACTCAGCAAAAATTTCCAATTTGTTTCTGCTGGCTGATGGCTGTACACCAGTTGTTAGCAACAGCTTTAGTTTGGAATTCATTACTTTTCCGACAGTTCATTTTACCATTGGTGAAGTATTCTTGTATTTAATGATGTTCATTTTGCCAATTGGTGAAGTATTCTTGCATTTAATAACATTTCAGCATAGTTAGATAGCGTTAGATTTCTTTTGTGAGACTGTTATTGACTTTTTATTCAAGATTTTGACTTATTTCCTGATTTTGACTTGTTTTCTGTAGTGTCAGTCTCAAGTTCTACTAGTATTAGGTACTGCTGCAAATGCTGCAATACTCAACTGACTAAAAAAACTTACAATTCACACATGCTGCAATACTCAACTGACTAAAGAGACTTATGATTCACATGTGCTGTGCAGTTGTAGTGGGTAAGTGTGTTCAGTAGACTTGGGATAACGGGAGTTATGGATTGTGACAATAAAAAGTAGAAGAGTTTGAAGTCACACTTTATTAAACTGGCAAGGGACATAAAGAAAAAGGCGACTGCTAGAGCTGGAAGTCATAAGTCTTCAAGTAGCCAGGAATCTTCTCATGCTATTGCTAATGCTAATATTGTTGTCCCTGATCCCATAATTTCTGTGACTCCCATTCCCAGTCCTCAAGTTGTTCCACCCTCTCCTTTACCTGGCTACCACACCTCTGACCCCATTGCCAGCCTCAGAGGGTTCTTCCATGTCTGGCAAAATGCAGTCTTTCCACAGTTTCCACATTGGCTTCCATATACTCGTACTCTCCTTAAACTAGGGCAGTCTCTCACTTGACGCCCCACCTTTCTGCAGCTGAAACACTTCAACTTCTTTGCGTGTGGGCAGTCCAGCAGCATATGTCCTCTCTTCCCACAGCCAAAACACATGTTATTGACCAATCTACACTTCCACTCTTAAACCTCTCTTGGCTTCTGCTCCAGCTCCTTTTCCCATTATTTCCCACATTCACTTGCACAGTTTTCTTCCTCATTCTGCTCAGTCTCTTATATGTCCTTCCATTTACCACTTCAGACCCAGTGTACGTCTTTGGTTCGTCATCACCAACTCTCAGGTGTTCTAGCCACTCTAAAACATCCTCCTAATTTAAGCTCTTCCCCGACCAACGCTTCTGATCTTCTTTCTTCTCATTCAAAATTACCCTAATTTTCTCAAGGATGGTGGCCAAGAACTTCTTTAAGAAGTGTTTGATTTCCTCAATTCCTTCCTCTCCATACTTCCTTCTGGCCAAAGCTTTTATCCTGTGGGCATATAAGCCCACTTCTTCCCCAGCCTTCATTTCTGCCACCTCAAACCTATTGTCCTGTTAGTAGACCACACACCCTTTCATTCTTTTCACCTGGCCAATCACTCTTGCTTTGACTGACTCATAACCTGGCTCACCCTCACACATACTTCTATAAACACATCTTCAACCACCCATTCAGAAACTCTCCCAGCTGTTTTATCCACACAATTTCATTCTCCCCATATTTTTGTTTACAGTACTTCTCATACTTATTAAAAAAAAATTCATATATGTCTTTTATTTCCCCATGCAAAATGTCTCTATCCATGTCAAGAACACTGTTTTGGCTGTTTTGGCTACTTTCTCCTCTGTCTCACTCACCCCTTCACTACTACTACTACTTCCAGTCTTTCTATCATCCATTTTCTGAGTCTGAACTACCCCTCAAAATTCGGGAGTTCTTCTTTCCTCACACCTTTCCCCTTTCGTGTTGTCTTCTTCTTTCCCTTTCTTTTCTTACTTTTCTCTTCCTCGTTGCTTTCACTCACCTTACTTATACTGTCCTCATCCATGGTGGATACTTCTTTTCCTTTCTCAGGGATCCTTTTCCTTGTACCTTTTACCTCATTGTTCTCACTTCCCTTCTCAACACCTGGACTAGTCTTAATCATTTTGGCCATTTTCTTTGCCATCTCACACATTTTCTCATCCATTGCCTCTATCCTTCCCTGGTCTTCCTCTAACTTTTCCTGAATTCTGATCATTATGTACGTCAGCCTATCCCACCTCTCATTCCAATCTTGCTCCCCTTCACCTGATCCAACACCGTCCAAATGTGCTCCCTCTGCCATCTCCAACTATGTATCCCACTCTTACTTTACTATCAAAGAACCCACGTTGAGCACTAAATTATTATTTAGGGGCTTTTGATATTTGGGGAGAATTATGGGGACAGTTCTGGAGGTTATTTAGTGAAGCGCGACTTTTCCTTAACCTACTTTATATCCTTAATACTTCAGAACAGAATGGGAAATTCATTTTTCTTGTCACTATAATTCTTGAAAAACATATTCCTTAATATTACAGCATTCTGAGACCTTTAAGCAGAACTATACCTAACTAAAACTGACTTAACTTACTCTTACTACCTAAAGAACTATCAGGAGAACCTTAACTTAGTTAAAGAACCCTCAGCTCATATTTGAAGAGGAGTGATTCCCTGTACTCTGACACACTCATCACTGGAAGCAAAAAAAAAAGAGAAAAATTAATTAAGATCAACTTTCACATCAAACACTCACAAAAAAAAAAGCAGTACAGTTTCTAAAACACAAACCTCTTCTTACAAACCCAACTCAAGTCTACCACAACATGAGTGCCCAATAGTTTCCAAGCTCTTGTTAGTGACCGAGCTCCTGTTGACCTCCAAGCTCCTCAGAGCGCTGGAGAGCCCGTTGATGTCCAAGCCCCAGTATTTTCGGAGCACCCATTGGCACCCAATCACCCAGTTTCATCCGATTGTCCAGTGCCAGCTTTAGAGTGTTCAGCTTCATCTTTTACTTCTGTAACTCCAGCAATCCAGTGCCCAGCGCCGTCACCCATACAACTGACTCCACTCCAGACTCCTGCTGCTAGTTCTCAGGCACCCACAGCTGTCGATTCATCCTCAGGTTCTATTTAATGCAAGTTGGACAGCATTCTGGGCCTTCTCAAAATAATGTTGGCTCCTCAACTTCTATCCGATTTATCCATATGTCCAGTGTTGGAGATGAGGAAGAAGTACAGGCTGTCCCTGGTTATTGGGGGGGTTTCCGTTCCCAAGGGTGTGCCAATAAGCAAAAACCTCCATTAGCTGAAACTCTGCGATTTATTGGCGCCATAATGGTGCTAATGGAGCTGTTAGCCGGTTATTGGTGCCATAAGCACCATTATGGCAACTCTGTTAGGTATGTTATGGCGCGATAATAGGAACTCGGCCTGTTATGTCGCCATAAATCACCATTGCCTATAACAGAGTCCGCTGATAACCGGGGACTGCCTGTTAGCCCAAGAAACTGTTCTGTACAAAGTGTTTAAAGTCTTGAGCTTCCTGGACTGGTCTAAGGGTGCTCTTGCATGCAAGATTAAGGAGTGTGCCATTTTACTTGAGGATTGTGCCACAGATCCCAAGTGTTGGGCTCTCTGTATGCTATGGGAATTCTTAAGAAGAGAGTGCTTTGGTGCTTCTATACTTCTAAGGGGGTTACTTCCTCACAGAAATCAGCGCTTCTGTTTTCTCCCCTTGACCGACATCACCTGTTCCCACAGGCTCCGGTTCTTGGAATCGCATCAGACATCCAAAAGAAAAGCATTCAGGAAGTGTTGGCTCATTCCTCTAGACAGCCTAATGAGGTGACTGCTTTTAGTTTCAGGACAATCTCCCCTCTACGGAAGCAGTCCTTTTGTGGTAGCAGACAAAAGGCCTACTCTAAACCCCATGCTTGCCTGGCCATCTAGAATCTTCCTTTAGATCTTCCTCTCATAAGTGAGGACTCAGTCCTCCGTACTCCAGTAGGAGCCAGACTCTTTCTCTTTTGGGAGGGATGGAGAGATAAGGGAGCGGAGCCTTGGATTGTAAATGTCCTGAATGGGATTGTAAATGTCCTGAATGAGGGTGACAATATCCCTTTTAGGGAGAAACCTCCCTTAGTCAATACACCCATTATATTGACAGCTTACTCTGTAGGCTCAAAGATATTTTCAGCCCTCTCAAAAGTTTTGCCCCCCCCGCAGGAAAGGTGCGATAGAATTAGTAGAAGACGTGAATTCTGCATGGTTCTAAAACTGACTTTTTGTAGTCCCCAAATTATCAGGAGACTGGAGTCCCGTCCTGGAGGTCAGCGCCCTGAATTTCTTCATTCAAAAGATAAATTTCAAGAAGGAGTCAATCAAACTGTCCTGTCATCCATTCACCAGATTGGATAACATCCATAGATGCATATCTATAGAAGTACCTCAGGTTTTTGTTCAAGATTAGAGTACAAGCTGTCCCTGGTTATCGGTGGCGATTCTGTTCTGACAGTGTGATGATAAACAAAAATTGCCTCTAGCCAAAAATCAGCTATTTTAACTGGATCACCTGTAACTGAGGCTGCCAGTAATCGGCGACTGCCTGTATTCCAGTTTTGTGGTCTATGCTTGGACCTTTGATGGCACCTCAAGCCTTCAATAAAGTTCTTGCTCCCCTTGCAAATGGCTCCAACTCATGGGAATCAACATCTCCCTCCATCTAGATGCTTGGCTTCTTCGGGCTCAGTTATGAGAGAAGCATACGGAGGACCTTCGTAGGACACTTCTAGCCCAAGACCTGGGCTTGATGATCAGCATGCAGAAATCCCAGCTGACTTCTTCTTAGGAGATACCTCAGGAAGGACGAAGGCAGAGCTCCCAGGTTCAATGCCCAGAAGGATAGGGATACCCTCATCATGTATGACCATGCTGCTGGCTTCGTGCTGAAACCAGGTCTCATTTACAGGGCTGCAAACCCTTGGGCCCTCAAGAATAAGAACAAGCATGTGCTGCCTGTGTTTTGGATGCACAACTCCAAGGCCTGGATCACCAAAGTCCTTACATCTAAATGGTTCCATCAGAGTTTCATCCCTCAAGTTAAGGATTACCTCAACTCCTAGTGCATGGAGTTCAAGGTATTGTTGATAATGGATAATATTGCTGGTGGCCACCCTCTGGATCTTTATTATGAGGGAGTCCAGTTCGAGTTCCTCCCTGCCAACACCATCTCTCTCCTCCAGTCTATGGACTAGGGTGTGATCTTTGCCTTCAAGGCACTCTGCACAAAGAACTCCCTCAAGCACTGTGTGAATGAAATGGACACTGGCAGTGAATTTACACTGAAGAAATATTGGCTTAAATTCATGATTGCCATGTGTCTGATCATCATTGACTGATGTTGGAAGATATGAAGGAGAACCTAGACGATTGCTGGAAGAAGTTGTGGCCAGTGTGTGTTCACGATTACAAGGGCTTCTCTCTTGAAAAAATTCAACATTTGGCCATTGATAAGGCAGTGCAATTGGCGAGGATGCTTGGTGGAGAAGGCTTTGATGACATTACTGAGGATTAAGTTGGCACCCTCATTGATACTCATTCTGACCCCCTGATGGACCAGGATTTGGAAGAGCTGACAAAGTTTGCTAACCAGGAAGAATACATGCCAGGTTCAGGGGATGAGGGGCCTGTCTTTGAATGTTTGTTCCTACTTAAGAGAATTATCAAGAACGTGCAGGAGTTGACTTCGGCATGGGATCCTTATATGAAATGCTCCATAAAGTTCACAAATGCTCTTAATGTGGCAATGGCGCCTTATAATAATGGCCTCGTCAGCATAAAGAAGCAGCAACATCATCAGTCACCATTCATCACTGGTGAGTACCCATATTCTTTATGATTTACCTAATCTTAAACTTCACATTACATATTTTGTATATTTTTTTAAGTGCATATTTAATACTTAATACATATACTAATGTCATCCCTAGCTATGTAAAAGAAAATGGTAAGGCTTGATTACTGTATGAAAGGAAATATGCATGCCTGAATATTTATAGGGATAACTTGATTAGTTTTTGCCTTGGAAAAAGTAAAGTAACTGTTGTAGGAGTGTTCATTCGTAGCTGTAACCTATATATTTTTAAAGGTACAATAATGTTGAAATGATATAATGTGTTATAGGATTACAGTGGTCCCCCCGTATTTGTGGGGGATGCGTACCAGACCCCCCGTAAATAGTTAGAACCTTCAAATAGTTTGAACCCCTATAAAGATGCTTAAAACCTCCTATTTTGTTAGTCAAAACTCAAGAAAAACCCACTAAAAATTTTTATACCTTGTTTTTTAAATAGTTTTATCACAAAAAGTGCATTTTATGATAAAATTGATAAAAAAAACAGGAATTTGTGTCTATTTTTCATAAAAAAATACTGCTAATAGGCGAATTTTCCGCAAATATGGTGAGGAAATGTTCCAGAGAGAAATCCACGAATGTGTGAGTCCGCGAATCACAGGTGATTGTGGTCCCTAGCCCCTTTGAATACCAGGGGTTGACTGTATTGGGTCTGTGTGAAAATGACTACTATACCCTGTATATGTTTAGTATACTGTTGTAATAATAGGTGTTCTTTACTTTCCTTTCAGCTGATTCCTATGTCTATGGATGAAGTCCCTGAATTAACCATTCCTGATAACATTGATGTTACAAAAGTTGCTCGCATATATGAGCGTCCAGTCTATACGACTGATAATTCCCTTGTATTTATTGAGGAGTTGGTTTTAGAGACAGAGCGAGGTCAAGGAAGAATATACCACACAAAGTAAGTACTAGTATTTCATTGATTGCATTGATTATTGATTTTATTATATTCCATTAGTTAGGACTGAGGCAAATTTTAAAGAATACTACTGTAGTAATTGAAAGATAACTGGGCAGACCTTGAAAGTGTAGCTTTCTGCAAATAGGGTGTTCATGCAGAGACACACCCTTTGAATAACTTGACAATCTCAACCAGATTATGTTTCTGTGTAGGAGTGCTGCTTGGTCCACAATATGCTCTTTTTATTTAACTGATTATTAGGTGATAAGTTAGAATTGTTTTTATGGTTTGGTTTTATATATTACAAATATCTTTTCTTTTGTCTTCATTATAGTATGTGTACTTTGTTACACAGCCCTCTAAGTTTTACACTCAGGACTTTGTTTTTGCAAATATTAAGACAAATATCTTGTAATTTAAAATTTATTATATATATCTCAGAAATAACTTAAACTCAAAAGGGAAATTAAATTATTCAAACCATGGCCATTGCTTGAAACCTTGCTGGGACAGGAGCACTTACTAACTAACTATATAATTTACTGTGGATGTAAGGTTACAAAATATTTATGACTCCTGTATAAATTACAAGAGCTTATCTTGTGCTGTCATTCATTTTTCAGTGAATGTTATGTTCACAGTCCCATTCCCCAAAGAAACTGTAATTTAGACCCTGCCTTACGCTAATCTAAGAGTGCAGAGTATACTTCTACAAATGCTAATGTTGTTCAAAAGCACTCAGTTTCTACAGTAAAATTGAAGGTTTTAAAAAAATATTGTAATTCTAGTTAATTACCTTACATGGGATGCTAAACTTACTGATTTTTTTTGAGATGTGTTCTGAATAACATTGTATAATGTAAATCTAACTTGATATATTTCCTTAAAAAAACATAAGGGTATAGAAAATATTTACTTCACAGAACTACTTAAATTCACAAAACACAGGCATTTTTAAGGTTGAAATTTATTTTTAGTTCAAGTTAAACTTGTACATCTTTAAGACAATTAAAGGTCAATTTATCAAGTAAAGAAAATATTATGATAAAGTTGTAGAAAATTGTATGGTATTTAATAAAGGGAAAAAGAATTAATTTTGCTCAGCAAATGAGTTGATGGGTGGTATGGTTGTGGGATGATTGACAGATTTGCTTAGCAGTGTAAATTTTCATGAAAATTCTAATTTATTCTTATTTTTTTTTTCTGGGCTCAAAGCTCGTGTCGCTGCGCGAAATACCTTTAATCTATTATTTCTAGGGTAAATGTACTAACACATACCAGAGAATAAATAAATAAAGAAAAAGGTCAGTACAACTGACTCGCTCACCCTCCAAGAGGTGTCGGTATGAACACTATGGCGAGTGAGACCACTACCACGAGCCGCTTGCCAATAGAAATCTCCCACTACAAAATCCCCACAAGAGGGGAGCCGACCCACAAGAGTGGGCAGCAACTACTACTACTCCATCCCATGCTGCCGACTGCTGCGCCTCTGGTGGCCATCCTTTTCAGTTAGCGCACACTGTATACACGTGCCCTTTTTTGCTCTGTGTTTTTGTGCCCTTATTTTTGGATTTACTCATCATGGAGCGTGCAGCCATCGCAGCAGCTAAGTTAAGTACTCAATGTTTATTGCTATTTGGTTTTTTTCCGTCCTTGAGTCAGTATTTGCCGTTTTTTAGGTATAAATACGAACTCTAGGTCGGAAGCATGGCAGCATGGTTCTGCCTCGTGGCGGGTTTCGTTCTTGGTCTTCCATACCCAGAACCTTCCCTTACTTTAGTACGCTCTATTTTTAGTCATCCTATTTGTTTTAGGGTACAGTCTACGCGGTTTATGTCATGCATGCATGTCTTTTTACCTTACGTAGGCTTCTTTCTATCCAGACCCTAGCCACGGCTCTTAGTATCGGCCCCGCTAGCTTTGAGTGGTAGACTTTCTTTCGGGTTAGTCGTACACTCCTGGATTTTTTCTCCTACTATTTTGTTTTCTTTCTTTCAATGTTTTATTTAATTATTATTGTTTTTGTTAGTGTAGCGTCTGGCTTCATCTAGCCTAGGTTATGGCCCATAGGGCCCATGCGCTAACGCTCTTCAGTTCGGTCGCTTCCTTATAGCTTCTCTCTGATCAGCCGGATGTGTATTCTAGGCCTTATCGTTTCATTGTTTTGTTGTTACCGCCGTGGTCACTACGTGATCACGGAGCAGCCAGACGCCTGTCCAGTCATCTTCCCTCCTCCCGCTCTTCCATAGGCCGGGGGGAGGGTTGGTCTGCCCACGCTCGCTCCGCATACCCGAGCCTGCCTCCCTCTCCCCCCAGGCGGAGGGAGTAGAGGGACGGGACAGACCCAGACTGGACTCGACCTCTCCAGCTTCTCGGTCCGGCCGGATGGCTAGGGGGGGGGGGACTGGCCTTTCCCCCCTCCTCGCTCTCGCTTCTACGTCGCTCCGTTGCTAGCGTGAGTCTGTGTGCCCTCTCGCCCTTTCCCACCTTACTGGGGCTCCTTTTCTACCGGAGCTCCGGCATCCAAGTGGAAAGGTGCTAGTTCACCCCGCAGGGTGGACTGAGGCATACAGTTGGTCTCTACTACCCCTCCGTCGCGCTGAGGTCGCGACACGCTCCGCCACGCACTGGACTTAGTCCGGTACGTTCGATTTTATTAGGTTTAAGAATTAGTTATGTTAAACTAAGTAAGTTTATCTTAAGCTACCTTAAACCATCCCCCCTCCCTTGTCTGCCTCACCGGATCTCTCCGGGGTTATAGCCTATTCAGGCGGTAAGGGAGGGGTTATGCCCAAATTTTTTCCGAGCTCCGGCATGCAGCGGAGTTTCTTCTGTCCTTTAGCCTGTAAGTGATAGCCTTTAAGATGCTCATGTGTCTTTTCACTTACAGACCACCAACTGTGAGCATCCGGGATGCACCGCCACGCTTCAAGACCCCTGTGGACATGAAGTTTGCCGGTCCCATGCTCCATGCGCGACTCCGCACGGGGACCTCCAAGTCTGGTATCACGAGACATGCACCATCTGTTATGATCTGGTGAGCCAGCTCTTAGACGGGGTAGTATTTCCAACTCCGTTAGCCAGTCCCTACTTCGTTATAGTTCTTAAGTTTTAAAAAATTCTAATCTTTCTTAAACTTAAGATAAAAATACAGGGATTTCGCATCCCCTATAATTTAAGTTAAGCTTTTAATTTAGTTTTAGTTTTAAGTTTTAATCTTAAAAACTAATAAATATACCCTCTTCTTCCAGGCTCCTGCTGTGAAGGACACCGCACTGGCAACCCTGCGGGCCTGGTCGGCGGTTTTGGGAAGAACGCCGCCAAGGGTATGCCCATACATTCTCGAGAAGAGGTTGGCGGTCCTGATCTTCCCCGGAGGCAAGTCCACGGGCTACGTCGACCCAGCAGAGGCGGCCCCGACTATTGCGTTCATCCAACAACAGCTCGCTGCCTCGTTGACGGATCCAGGCCAGGACATCTCCTCGGAAGTCGCGACGTTAGATCTAAACATTGAACCCATGGTAGGTGTAGACGACCTGTTGGTCGAGGTGAGTAACGTTGGACGCCCCAAGGGATGCCCTTGGGTGCCACTGGATCTTCTACCCCTGCAAACTCTCCATCCTTCCAAGGCTTTACAGGTACAGAACTTTATACTTCTCCTGATGCTTCCGTTAGACCTAAGGTCAAAGGACAAGCAGTAAAAACCTTGACTAAGACGTCGTCGTCGTCTAAAAAGACGGCGTCGGCGTCATCATCATCTCGTAAGTCTCCGGCTAAAAACCCCGGAGCAGAGAGGTCTAAAGCTTCCGGGTCCGGCTCCAAATCCTCTAGGAGTAGATCCTCCAGGGAGAGATCACACACTCCAGCGGAGTCAACCGTTCCACTACCTTTGGTTCCGGTTCAGAGCCACCCGTCCACCTCCGCAGCAGCTCCGGCTTTGGATCCCAACGCTGGCCTGTTGCAACAAGTGGGCGATCTGGTGGGGTCTCTAAAAACCAGTATGGAACAGATGTTCTCCCCCCGGTTGTCTGATAGGATCAGCTCCCAGGACAACATTATCGCCGGACTGAGCCAAGCTCCGCTAGCTTCTCCCCCACCCTTCAGCACAGGGGGAGCGCAATTGCCTCCGTATGACTCTCTACCTCCTCGTTCGTATGAACAATCCTTGGAGAGTAGCGTCATACGCCCCCTCCAGGACGGGCTTATTTCTATCCCGGAATGTGGAACTCGGAGGATTGAAGACTTCGAGTTCTACCCGGAAGACTTCAGCCTCGAGGTTCATCGGCTACGCCAGGCTCACCGCCTCTGCCATGACTCGAGACGATAAGGTACCTAACGAAACAGTCCTCTATTCACGAGACCAGGCTCAAAGAGAATGGCTCAGGTGTTTAGAGGACATGGACTGTTCGAACACGAAAATACAGCCGTTTAAGAGTCCTTTCACAATCTTTACAATGGAAGAGAGTACCCCGCTCCTTTCTTGACAAAGATTGCTACGGTTACCATTCCAGCAGCCCAGAAGGGGGAGGGGGATTCGTTGCCTCAGCTGAAAGAAGCGACCCTACGTCTCCTTTACTTCCCTCACCGGTGAGTTGTGGGAAGATCTACCCAACCACTTTTTCTGCGGGCAAACTCAAACCAGACTGTGCTATGGAGCAGTTTGGTGAGAAGCTGCCTAGACTTCCAGATAGCCTCATTCAGCAGAATTTGATGCCAAGTCTAGGTTGGCCAGGTCTATCATACCATGGCCATGACCGAGGTGGCTACCATTTCCTATGGTTCTGAGCCACTTTTTAAGCTGATCACCAAGTCACTGACTCAAACGGTGCAGTCTGATATGTTCGAGTTCGCCACGGCTAGAACAAACTGTAGGAAACATATCCTCCAAGAAGCAACGATTCGGCATGAACCGAATAAGTTGCTTGCATCGAACATCTGGGGAGCAGACCTCTTCCCAGATGCGATGGTGAGGAGGTCCAGGCAGAGGCTACAAGGCTTAACCAAAGCCTTAAAGATCGTTGGGTCTTACGCCAAGAGACGCCAAGATCAAGTTGTCAGAGGTAAGGCTCAGAAGAAACCCAGACGTTTCCAGCCTTACCAAAAGAAACAGCCACACTTTACCCAGCATGTTCCAGCTGTCCCGTTGGTGCAAGCAAGCCCAACCTTCTACCTCAAGGCTCAATCGCAGCCTATCTATGTCATTTCCCCCAGCCTCAACCCTCCACCTCTTACGCTCTCTCCCCAGCCTTCAATCAAGTCTTCGAGGGCCAGGCTTCCCAGAAGTATGACCGCTCGGGTAAGGGAGGCAGAGGTAAGCGATCCTTTCGTCAGAGAGGATCGGGAGGGTCCTTTAATAGAGGAAAGCATTTCAGGGGAGGCCGCGGAGGCTTCCAACACCAATGAGGACTTTCAGGTAGGAGGGAGCTGTTTCACTTCCGCCACCGGTGGAATTTCAGCAAGTGGGCGCGAAAGCATTGTGTCAAAAGGCCTGGGTTGGAGTTGGGTAGCGAACCCGCCCCATCCAGACCTTTCCGCCAACTTCCATCCAAAGAATTGACGGAGTATGCGGAGGACCTCCTTCAGAAAGGAGCTATAGCGAGAGTCAACAGATTAAAGTTTCAAGGGCGCTTGTTCAGCGTTCCAAAGAAAGGCTCACAAAAAAGAAGGGTAATCTTAGACTTGTCCCGCTTAAACTTAGCCATTCGCTGCGACAAGTTCAAGATGCTCACGATCTCGCAGGTACGGACCTTACTTCCCCGAGGGGCCGTCACCACCTCTATCGATCTTACAGACGCTTACTATCATATCCCTATTGCAAGGCACTTCCGTCCTGTATCTGGGCTTCAAGATAGGAGATCAGGCATTCTCCTTCAAGTAGTTCCTTTCGGGCTCAACGTAGCACCCAGGGTGTTCACGAAGTTGGCGGAAGTGGTAGTTTCAACAACTAAGATCGCAAGGGGTTTATGGTAGTAGCGTATCTCGACGATTGGTTAATCTGGGCTCCAACAGTCGAGGAATGCCACAAAGCAACACTGAAAGTGATTCAGTTCCTGGAATATCTAGGCTTCAAGATAAACAGGACCAAGTCAGACTCACTCCAGAGTCAAACTTTCAGTGGCTGGGCATTCAATGGAATCTATCCTCCCCCATACTCTGTCGATTCCATCAGCCAAGAGGAAAGAAATAGCGAAGTCAGTAAAGCAATTTCTGAGTCACAAACTTGCGTCAAGAAGAACCCAGGAAAGGATCCTGGGTTCACTCCAGTTTGCATCAGTGACAAACATCTTGATGAAAGCCAAACTGAGACCTAACCAGAATCTGGCGCTCACGAGCAAATGTCAGGTCCAGTGACAAATTATCCTCAGTCCCTCAGATTCTACGGAATCGACTACGCCCGTGGGCAAAAGTCAAGAACTTATCGATATCAGTGCCCCTTCAGTTTCTCCTCGGGGATACCATCCACACAGACGCTTCGTTAAGCGGTTGGGGAGGATATTCTCAGTTCAAGAAAGTTCAGGGGAACTTGGTCACCTCAGTTCCGTCAGTTCCACATAAACGTACTGGAAGCAATGGCAGTGTTCTTGACTCTAAAAAGGTTACGTCCGCCGAAGTACTCCCACATAAAGCTAGTCTTAGACAGCGCAGTGGTAGTCCATTGTATAACAAGGGGAGGCTCCAAAGCACGTCATCTAAATCATGTCATGGTAGCCATCTTCTCCCTGCGGACAAGTTCAGTTGGCACCTCTCCTCCACCCATAGCTGGAGTGAGAAACGTCATAGCAGATGCTCTATCCGATCAGTACCTCTAGAGTCGGAATGGTCACTGGACAGCAGTTCGTTTCCAATGGATTCTTCAAGAGAGTTCCAGGCCTACAAGTGGATCTCTTCGCATCCCAAGCGAACCACAAACTCCCATGTTATGTGGCCCCCAACCTGGACCCTCTGGCCTATGCCACGGACGCCCTGGCCCTAGACTGGAACAACTGGGAGAGATTTATGTCTTCCCTCCAGTGAATCTTCTCATGAAGGTACTGAACAAACTCAGGACATTCAGGGTCAAGTGGCTCTAGTAGCCCCAGACTGGCCGAAGAGCAATTGGTACCCTCTAATTCTGGAACTGGGTCTTCGCCCTCTTCGAATTCCCAGTCCCAGGCTCTCCCAGTCAGTGCAAACGAAGACTGTGTTCGCTTCCTCAGGAATTCTCAAAACCCTAACTTTATGGATTTCATGAAGTTTGCAGCGAAAAGAGATGCGAATATTGACCCTCAAAATATTCTCTTCTTGGAATCTGATAAAAGGGATTCAACTTTGAGACAGTATGACGCTTGGCTGTCAAAAAGTTAGCAACCTTCCTGAGAGAATCAGATATTAGAATCATGACAATCATTCAGCTATATCCTTTTTCAGATCTTTATTTGAAAAAGGCTTAGCAGCTAGCACCATTAGCGACAAACAAGTCAGCCTTGAAAAAGATTTTTTCAATTTGGTTTCAACATAGACTTGACAGACTCCTACTTCTCGTCTATTCCCAAGGCTTGTGCTAGACTTAGACCTTCTGTAAGGCCTACGTCAGTATCATGGTTCTTAAATGATGTCTAAAGCTGGCTTCAGAAACTGATAATGACACAGGTTCATTTATAATGCTCTTAAGAAAAACTCTATTTTTATTAAGCTTGGCCTCCAGGAGCTAGGATTTCAGACTGTCGGCATTATCCAGAGATCCGGATCATATTCAATTTCTCCCCACAGGGGAAGTGCTATTTCTTTCTCCGGAACGTAGTTTTATAGCAAAGAATGAAGATCCTTTGATGAGGTGGGAACCATGGAAGGTTGTACCCCTTCCACAGTATATCCTCTTTGCCCAGTATCGACCTTACGAGCCTTTCTGTCCAGACCTCCTCATCCTCATCGGGTCCTCTCTTTAAGAGAGAAAAAGGTGGTACTTTATCTATTAAATGCATCAGGCAGCAGATCCTGTACTTTATTAAGCAAGCCAATCCTGACTCTTTCCCAAAGCATGATGTCAGGGCAGTAGCCACCTCAATTAACTATTTCCAACATATGAATTTCGATGAGTTGAAAAAAATATACTGATGGAAATCGCCGACAGTATTTAAGCGTCATTACTTAAAGTCCTTGGAAGCTCTGAAATTTTCAGCAGTTGCGGCGGGTAACATAGTTTCCCCCGACTCTGCTTAATCTTTAGTAGAAGATCCAGTCCTCCTTTCTACCTATCTCACCCAACAGTTCGTCTATGCCTGTCATGTTCATCTACGTTTACCTTGGGTCTTAGCTGCTCTTATGGTGATATGGTGGGTGTCCCTTATTTTTTTTTGCTAGGGGCACTCACAATCGATTGTATGTATTGATCTCTTTGATGTGATCCCCTTATTTTTATGCTAGGGGATACATCTTATTTACAATGGTTACGGGTTTTGTATATTAAGTCCATATACATTCCCTTCATATATTATTATTATTGAAGTTTGTTCTGTTCAAGTTATTGTTATATTGCTTTTGAGTTCTTTTGTACATATCTATACACAGATACTGCTTTTACATATATTCCATGTAAGCCCTGTATATATGTAAAAATTAAGTTAATTTTAAGAAATATTATTAGCATTAAGTTTAATTTAAGTAATATTTCTAATTTTGTATCATTGTGTATATGTATATTTATTAGCAATTATATTCCCTTCTTTTTATGTTATCTTTTATTTGAGACCCCTTTTTTGTTTAGTTGAATTTTCTTTACAATCTTGTGCTATTTCTCTGGTACGATTTCGCGCAGCGACACGAGCTGAGCCCAGAAAAGGGATTTTGACGTAAGGAAAAATCTATTTCTGGGCTCAGCTCGTGTCGCTGCGCGAAATATCCTTTAATCTATTATTTCTAGGGTAAATGTACTAACACATACCAGATAATAAATAAACAAAGAAAAAGGTCAGTACAACTGACTCGCTCACCCTCCAAGAGGGTGTCGGTATGAACACTATGGCGAGTGAGACCACTACCACGAGCCGCTTGCCAATAGAAATCTCCCACTACAAAATCCCACAAGAGGGGCCGACCCACAGAGTGGGCAGCAACTACTACTACTCCATCCCATGCTGCCGACTGCTGCGCCTCTGGTGGTCATCCTTTTCAGTTAGCGCACACTGTATACACGTGCCCTTTTTTGCTCTGTGTTTTTTGTGCCCTTATTTTTGGATTTACTCATCATGGAGCGTGCAGCCATCGCAGCAGCTAAGTTAAGTACTCAATGTTTATTGCTATTTGGTTTTTTTCCGTCCTTGAGTCAGTATTTGCCGTTTTTTAGGTATAAATACGAACTCTAGGTCGGAAGCATGGCAGCATGGTTCTGCCTCGTGGCGGGTTCGTTCTTGGTCTTCCATACCCAGAACCTTCCCTTACTTTAGTACGCTCTATTTTTTTAGTCATCCTATTTGTTTTAGGGTACAGTCTACGCGGTTTATGTCATGCATGCATGTCTTTTTACCTTACGTAGGCTTCTTCTATCCAGACCCTAGCCACGGCTCTTAGTACCGGCCCCGGCGGCTAGCTTTGAGTGGTAGACTTTCTTTCGGGTTTAGTCGTACACTCCTGGATTTTTTCTCCTACTATTTTGTTTTCTTTCTTTCAATGTTTATTTAATTTATTATGTTTTTGTTAGTGTAGGCGTCTGGCTTCATCTAGCCTAGGTTATGGCCCATAGGGCCCATGCGCTACCGCTCTTCAGTTCGGTCTCGCTTCTTATAGCTTCTCTCTGATCAGCCGGTTGTGTATTCTAGGCCTTATCTGTTTCATTGTTTTGTTGTTACCCCGACCCCGTGGTCACTACGTATCACAGAGCAGCCAGACGCCTGTCCAGTCATCTTCCCTCCTCCCCCGCTCTTCCATAGGGCCGGGGGGAGGGTTGGTCTGCCACGCTCGCTCCGCATACCCGAGCCTGCCTCCCTCTCCCCCAAGGCGGAGGGAGTAGAGGGACGGGACAGACCCCAGACTGGACTCGACCTCTCCAGCTTTCTCGGTCCGGCGGATGGCTAGGGGGGGGGGTGGGGGGGGACTGGCCTTTCCCCCCTCCGTCGCTTCTCCGTCGCTCCGTTGCTAGCGCGAGTCTGTGTGCCCTCTCGCCCTTTCCCACCTTACTGGGCTCCTTTTCTACCGGAGCTCCGGCATCCAAGTGGAAAGGTGCTAGTTCACCCGCAGGGTGGACTGAGGCTACAGTTGGTCTCTACTACCCCTCCGTCGCGCTGAAGTCGCGACACGCTCCGCCACGCACTGGACTTAGTCCTGTACGTTCGATTATTTTCATAGGTTTTAAGAATTAGTTATGTTAAACTAAGTAAGTTTATCTTAAGGCTACCTTAAACCATCCCCCCCCTCCCCTTGTATGCCTCACCGGATCTCTCCGGGGTTATAGCCTATTTCAGGCGGTAAGGGAGGGGTTTATGCCCAAATTTTTTCCGAGCTCGCATGCAGCGGAGTTTCTTCTGCCTTTAGCCGTAGTGATAGCCTTTAGATGCTCATGTGTCTTTTCATTACACCCACCAACTGTGAGCATCCAGGGGAGGTGCGCCGCCCACGCTTGCAAGACCCCTGTGGAAATGAAGTTTGCCGGTCCCATGCTCCATGCGCGACTCCGCACGGGACCTCCAAGTCTGGTATCACGAGACATGCACCATCTGTTATGATCTGGTGAGCCAGCTCTTAGACGGGGTGAAGTATTTCCAACTCCGTTAGCCAGTCCCTACTTTGTTATAGTTCTTAAGTTTAAAAATTCTAATCTTTCTTAACTTAAGATAAAAATACAGGGGATTTCGCATCCCCTATAATTTTAAGTTAAGCTTTTAATTTAGTTTTAGTTTTAAGTTTAATCTTCAAAAAACTAATAAATACCCTCTCTTCCGGCTCCGGCTGTGAAGGACACCGCACTGGCAACCCTGCGGCCTGGGTCGGCGGTTTTGGAAGAATGCCGCCAAGGTATGCCTTACATTCTCGAGAAGAGGTTGGCGGTCCTGATCTTCCCCGGAGGCAAAGTCAACGTGGGCTACGTCGACCCATCAGAGGCTGCCCCGACTAGTGCGTTCATTCAACAACAGCTCGCTGCCCTCGTTGACGGATCCAGGCCAGGACATCTCTCGGAAGTCGCGACATTAGATCTTAATATTGAACCCATGGTAGGTGTAGACGGGACCTGTTGGTCGAGGTGAGTACGTTGGACGCCCAAGGGAATGCCCTTGGGTGCCACTGGATCTTCACCCCTGCAAACTCTCCATCCTTCCAAGGCTTTACAGGTACAGAACTTTATACTTTCTCCTGATGCTTCCGTTAGACCTAAGGTCAAAGGACAGCAGTAAAAACCTTGACTAAGACGTCGTCGTCGTCTAAAAAGCGGCGTCGGCGTCATCATCATCTCGTAAGTCTCCGGCTAAAACCCCGAGCAGAGATGTCTAAAGCTTCCGGGTCCCCGGCTCCAAATCCTCTAGAGTATATCCTCCAGGGAGAGATCACACACTCCAGCGGAGTCAACCGTTCCCTACCTTTGGTTCCGGTTCAGAGCCACCCGTCCCACCCTCCGCAGCAGCTCCGGCTTTGGATCCCAACGCTGGCCTGTTGCAACAGTGGGCGATCTGGTGGGGTCTCTAAAAACCAGTATGGAACAGATGTTTCTCCCGGTTGTCTGATAGGATCAGCTCCCAGGACAACTTATCGCGGACTGAGCCAAGCTCCGCTAGCTTCTCCTCCCGCCACCCTTCAGCACAGGGGGAGCGCATTGCCTCCGTATGACTCTCTACCTCCGTTCAGTATGACAATCCTTGGAGAGTAGCGTCATACGCCCCCCTTCCAGGACGGCTTATTTCTATCCCGGAATGTGGAACTCGGAGGATTGAAGACTTCAAGTTCTACCCCGGAAGGCCTTCAGGCCTCCGTTCATCGGCTACGCCAGGCTCACCCGCCTCTGCCATGACTCGAGACGATAAGGTACCGAAAGAGACAGTCCTCTATTCACGAGACCAGGGCTCAAAGAGAATGGCTCAGGTGTCTAGTACATGGACTGTTCGAACACGAAAATACAGCCATTTAAGATCCGTCATTTCACAATCTTTACAATGGAAGAGAGTACCCCCGCTCTTTCCCTTTCTTGACAAAGATTGCTACGTTTTACCATTCCAGCAGCCCAGAAGGGGGATTCGTTGCCTCAGCTGAAAGAAGCGGACCCTACGTCTCCTTTACTTCCCTCAGCCGGTGAGTTGGGGAAGATCTGCCCAACACTTTTTCTGCGGGGCCAAAACTCAAAAACAGGACTGTGCTATGGAGCAGTTTGGTGAGAAGCTGCCTAGATTTCCGGATAGCCTCATTCAGGCAGAATTTGTGCCAAAGTCTAGGTTTGGCCAGGTCTATCAATACCATGGCCATGACCGAGGTGGCTACCATTTCCTATGGTTCTGAGCACTTTTAAGCTGATCACCAAGTCACTGACTCAAACGGCGGTGCAGTCTGATATGTTCGAGTCGCCACGCTAGACAATCTGTAGGAAACATGCCTCCAAAGAAGCAACGATTCGGCATGAACCGAATAAGTTGCTTGCATCGAACATCTGGGAGCAGACCTCTTCCCAGATGCGATGGTGAAGGAGGTCCAGGCAGAGGCTACAAGGCTTAACCAACGCCTTAAAGATCGTTGGGGTCTTACGGCCAATAGACGCCAAGATCAAGTGGTCAGGTTAGGTAAGGCTCAGAAGAACCCAGACGTTTTCCAGCCTTACCAAAAGAAACAGCCACACTTTACCCAGCCGGTTTCCAGCTGTCCCCGTTGGTGGCAAGCAGCCCAACCTTCTACCTCCAAGGCTCAATCGCAGCCCTATCTGTCCATTTCCCCCCAGGCCTCAACCCTCCACCTCTTTACGCTCTCTCCCCACCTTCAATCAAGTCTTCGAGGGCCAGGCTTCCCAGAGTATGACCGCTCGGGTAAGGGAGGCAGAGGGGTAAGCGATCCTTCGTCAGAGAGGATCGGGAGGGTCCTTTAATAGAGGAAAGCATTTCAGGGGAGGCCGCGGAGGCTACACACCAATGAGGACTTTTTCAGGTAGGAGGGAGGCTGTTTTCACTTCCGCCACGGTGGAATTTCAGCAAGTGGGGCGCAAAGCATTGTGTCAAAAGGCCCTGGGTTGGAGTTTGGGTAGCGAAACCCGCCCCCATCCAGACCCTTTTCCGCCAACTTCCACCAAAGAATTGACGGAGTAATGCGGAGGACCTCCTTCAAAAGGACTATAGCGAGTCAACAGGTTAAAAAGTTTCAAGGGCGCTTGTTCAGCGTTCCAAAGAAAGGCTCACAAAAAAGAAGGGTAATCTTAGACTTGTCCCGCTTAAACTTAGCCATTTCGCTGGCGACAAGTTTCAAGATGCTCACGATCTCGCAGGTACGGGACCTTACTTCCCCGTGGGGCCGTCACCACCTCTATCGATCTTACAGACGCTTACTATCATATCCCTATTGCAAGGCACTTCCGTCCGTACTGGGCTCAAGATAGGAGATCAGGCATTCTCCTTCAGGTAGTTCCTTTTCGGGCTCAACGTAGCACCAGGTGTTCACGAAGTTGGCGGAAGTGGTAGTTCAACAAAACTAAGCTCGCAAGGGGTTATGGTAGTATGTATCTCGACGATTTGGTTAATCTGGGCTCCAACGTCGAGGAATGCACAAAGCAACACTGAAAGTGATTCATTCCTGGAATATCTAGGCTTCAAGATAAACAGGGACCAGTCAAGACTCACTCCAGAGGTCAAACTTTCAGTGGCTGGGCATTCAATGGAATCTATCCTCCCATACTCTGTCGATTCCATCAGCCAAGAGGAAAAGAAATAGCGAAGTCAGTAAAGCAATTTCTGAGTCACAAACTTGCGTTCAAGAAGAACCCAGGAAAGGATCCTGGGTTCACTCCAGTTTGCATCAGTGACAAACATCTTGATGAAAGCCAAACTGAAAGACTAACCAGAATCTGGCGCTCACGAGCAAATGTCAGGTCCCAGGGACAAATTACCTCAGTCCCTCGATTCTACGGAATCGACTACGCCCGTGGGCAAAAAGTCAAGAACTTATCAATATCAAGTGCCCCTTCAGTTTCCCCTCCTCCGGATTACCATCCACACAGACGCTTCGTTAAGCGTTTGGGAGATATTCTCAGTTCAAGAAAGTTCAGGGAACTTGGTCCACCTCAGTTCCGTCAGTTCCACATAAACGTACTGGAAGCAATGGCAGTGTCTTGACTCTAAAAAGGTTACGTCCGCCGAAGTACTCCCACATAAAGCTAGTCTTAGACAGCGCAGTGGTAGTCCATTGTATAAACAGGGGAGGCTCCAAAGCACGTCATCTAAATCATGTCATGGTAGCCATCTCTCCCTGGCGGACAAAGTTCAGTTGCACCTCTCCTCCACCCATATAGCGGTTGGAGTGACGTCATAGCAGATTGCTCTATCCCGATCAGTACCTCTAGAGTCGGTAATGGTCACTGGACAGCAGTTCGTTTCCATGGATTCTTCAGAGAGTTCCAGGCCTACAAGTGGATCTCTTCGCATCCCAAGCGAACCACAACTCCCATGTTATGTGGCCCCCAACCTGGACCCTCTGGCCTATTGGCCACGGACGCCCTGGCCCTAGACTGGAACAACTGGGAGAAGATTTTATGTCTTCCCTCCAGTGAATCTTCTCATGAAGGTACTGAACAAACTCAGGACATTCAAGGGTCAAGTGGCTCTAGTAGCCCCAGACTGGCCGAAGAGCAATTGGTACCCTCTAATTTCTGGAATTGGGTCTTCGTCCTCTTCGAATTCCCAGTCCCAGGCTCTCCCAGTCAGTGCAAACGAAGACTGTGTTTCGCCTTCCTCAGGGAATTCTCAAACCCTAACTTTATGGATTCATGAAGTTTGCAGCGAAAAGAGATACGAATATTGACCCTCAAATATTCTCTTCTTGGAATCTGATAAAAGGGATTCAACTTTGAGACAGTATGACGCGGCTTGTCAAAAAGTTAGCAACCTCCTGAGAGAATCAGATATTAGAATCATGACAATCAATTCAGCTATATCCTTTTTCAGATCTTTATTTGAAAAAGGCTTAGCAGCTAGCACCATTACGACAAACAAGTCAGCCTTGAAAAAGATTTTTTCAT
Organism: Macrobrachium nipponense; assembly: GCF_015104395.2. Classification (NCBI taxonomy): domain Eukaryota; kingdom Metazoa; phylum Arthropoda; class Malacostraca; order Decapoda; family Palaemonidae; genus Macrobrachium; species Macrobrachium nipponense. The sequence goes on along the minus strand of NC_087210.1, from coordinate 53,710,372 downwards.
TTGGGTTTCAACTAGACTTGACAGACTCCTACTTCTCGTCTATTCCCAAGCTTGTGCTAGACTTAGACCTTCTGTAAGGCCCTACGTCATATCATGGTTCTTAAATGATGTTCTAAAGCTGGCTTCAGAAACTGATAATGACACATGTTCATTTATAATGCTCTTAAGAAAAAACTCTATTTTTATTAAGCTTGGCCTCAGGAGCTAGAATTTCAGAACTGTCGGCTTATCCAGAGATCCGGATCATATTCATTTCTCCCCACAGGGGAAGTGCTACTTTCTCCGGAACGTAGTTTTATAGCAAAGAATGAAGATCCTTTGATGAGGTGGAACCATGGAAGGTTGTACCCCTTTCCACAAGATATATCTCTTTGCCCAGTATCGACCTTACGAGCCTTTCTGTCCAGAACCTCCTCATCCTCATCGGGTCCTCTCTTTTAAGAGAGATAAAAAGGTGGTACTTTATCTATTAAAGGCATCAGGCAGCAAGGATCCTGTACTTTATTAAGCAGCCAATCCTGACTCTTTCCAAAAAGCACATGATGTCAGGGCAGTAGCCACCTCAATAAACTATTTCCAACATATGAATTTCGTGAGTTGAAAAAATATACTGGATGGAAATCGCCGACAAGTGTTTAAGCGTCATTACTTTAAAGTCCTTTGAAGTTCTGAAATTTTCAGCAGTTGCGGCGGGTAACATAGTTTCGCCCCCCGACTCTGCTTAATCTTTAGTAGAAGATCCAGTCCTCCCTTTCTACCTGTCTCACCCAACATTTGTCTATGCCTGTCAGGTTCATCTAACGTTTACCTTGGGTCTTAGCTGCTCTTATGGTGATATGGTGGGTGGCCCTTATATTTTTTTTTTTTTTTTTGCTAGGGGCACTCACAATCGATTGTATGTATTGATTTCTTTGATGTGCTCCCCTTATTTTTTTTTATGCTAGGGGATACATCTTTTATTTACAATGGTTACGGGTTTTGTATATTAAGTCCATACAGGGGGGCCTCCCGAGTTACGACGTGATCCGTTTCTACGATGCATCGTAACACGAATTTCAGCGTAAGTCGGAACATTGAAAAATACCACATGATTTAATGTAAATACCTATCAATAACAACGAGAGAACAAATTCCTTACCTTTATTAGTTTGATTGCTTGCACACTGGAGAGGAAGCGCGGTGCTGGAGAGATGGGGGAGGTTAGTGAAGAGAAAAAGAACCTCCAGAAGTTGCTGGAGATGCTGAGCAGATGATTCTTGAGGTGGAGGCAGAACATACTAGTACTGGAGATGCTGAGGCAGGTGATTCTTGAGGTGAGGCAGAAACATACTAGTGAAGATGTTGGGGCGGTGAGTCCTTTAGGTGAGGCAGAACCTACAGAAAGGTGCTGGAGATACTGGGGGCAGGTGAGTCTGGGTTAGCAGAACATTCAGAAGGTGCTGGATTAGCAGAGGCAGCTGAGGTAGAGGGTACAGGATCTTCTGCAGGCCCTCTCTACCTTCTTAAAATACTGCTCCAGGTTAGTCTGAACAGAGAGCGCCCTCTTTTCATCCAAGATCTCCTTGTAAACACTGCATCAAATCCATGACGCCTCTGGAAACCCTAGTGAACCTGTCCAAGTTGGGATCCTGAGCCTCAAAAAGTTGACAACGCTTGCTGCAACTCTCAAAACCTCTTATCAAGTCCTGCTTGTGAAAGCCTTAGGCTCTGGGTGGTGCTTCTTCTTCTTCCTCTATTATCTGCTTTCTCTCGTTGTATCAGGTCCTCAGCAGATAACTCCTCGCCATGAGACTCCAGCAGCTCTGTAACATCATCAAAACCTCCATCTCCAAATTGATTTCCTTACTCAAGGCAACCAACGTTTTCTTGACAACTAGCTGAACTGTGTCCTCAAAACCCCTATGGAAATCATTCACAAATTGAGGACAAATTTTCCTCCAGACACCATTAATGTTTGTTTTCTTAACCTCCTCCAGAAATTAGCAATGTTCTTTACAGCATCAAGGATGTGTAGGATTTCCAAAAGTCCTTCAAGAGTCAAAGTTCCTTCTTGGTTTTCAGTTGCCTGTAAAGCATAGCAATTGTCCTTCGTAGGTAGTAGGCCTTGAACGAAGCAATCACTCCTTGGTCCATAGCTGTAAAAGGGCCGTGGTATTAGGTGGAAGGTAAACCACCTTGACATTAGGGTTGAAGTCTCCCAGTGGGCAGGGGTGTCCAGGGGCATTGTCCAGCACTAGCAAACACCTTAAAGGGGATACCTTGGAGGCGCAATACGCTCCACACTTGGAACAAAATGGTTTACGAAACCAGTCCTCAACACTGCAAGTGTCACCCATGCCTTCTTGTTGGGGGGGGGGACTTCCAAAATTACTGGTAGTTGACCCTTCCAAATGCCCTTGAGTGCCCTTGATTTTCAGCCTGATACACCAACAGGGCTTCAGTTTTGAAGTCGCCAGCAGCATTACCCCCAAGAAGTAAAGTTAGCCTCTCCTTGCTGGCTTTATGACCGGGTGCTGACTTCTCCTTGGCGATGTAAGTGCGGTTAGGGCATACGCTTCCAAAACAAAACCTGTCTCGTCTACGTTAAACACTTGCTGAGCAGAATAACCCCCCTCCTTAATTATCTCAGACAACGCTTTAGGAAATTCACTCGCTGCTTTCTCATCCCCACTAGCAGCTTCACCTTGCAATTTAAGGTTTATGGTAATTGGCCCGAGCCTTAATCGCATAACCAACCCCTACTAGCCACAACTCTTCACTTTCACTTCCCTCCCCCTTTTCTTTTTTCAACGCTTCAACAATCTTTTCGCCTTCTCCTGAATCAACCATAAGGCTGACTGGGATACGCCGTTGATTTTTGGTCTTCCAACCAAAGCAACCAATAACCTTTCCATTTCAATTATTAGACCACTACGCTGCTTAGTTATCACTGTCGCTTTTTCATAGGGAACAGATCCTTTCACATGTTTCAACCGATGCGCTCTTTATCTTTGATAATGGTAGCAACGGTCGAACGGCTAAGGCCAAGCGAGCGGCCAATGTTTGTTGGCGTTTCTCCCTTCTCGGATCGCTTTATAATGTCCACTTTAATTTCCATGGTGATGGCCTTTCTTTCTTCGATCACTACCATCAGAAGAGTCCGCCTTGCGCTTGGGAGCCATAACAAAGAGGCAAAAAGTTACAAAACGATACAACCCGAGGGAGAGAGAGGCAGTGTAACAACCAAAATGGTGTATGGACGAGGACTGAGCGTAGCGAACCGACGCCGTCCTCTCCCCCACAAAGCGTATTCTTCCGCCGTGCCGCCTGGAACTAGTTCGCGTTTTGTTTACGTTGCTTACGACGCTAAACCGCGTAGACGGAACGACGCAAAATATTATTTTTTATATTTTTTTATGGGGGCGCGTCGTAACCACGAAACATCGTAAGTCGAGACCAGCGTAACCCCGAGGACTTACTGTATACATTCCCTTCATATATTATTATTATTGAAGTTTTGTTTCTGTTCAAAGTTATTGTTATATTTGCTTTTTTGAGTTTTTTTGTACATATCTATACCCCAGATACTGCTTTTAACATATATTCCATGTAAGCCCTGTATATGTAAAAATTAAGTTAATTTTTAAGAAATTTATTAGCATTAAGTTTGTTTATTTAAGTAATATTTTCTAATTTTGTATCATTGTGTATATGTATATTTGTTTAGCAATTATATTCCTTCCTTTTATGTTATCTTTTATTTGAGACCCCTTTTTTGTTTAGTTGAATTTTCTTTACATCTTGTGCTATTTCTCTGGTACGATTTCGCGCAGCGACACGAGCTGAGCCCAGAAAAGGGATTTTGACGTAAGAAAAACTCTATTTCTGGGCGAATTGGCTCGTGTCGCAGCGAAAATCCCGCCCTACCCATCCCATCGCTCAAGATTGTCTGCTAAACTTCGGATGGCCACCAGGGAAGGGCGCAGCAGTCGGCAGCATGGGATGGAGTAGTAGTAGTTGCCTGCCCACCTCTGTGGGTCGGCTCCCCTCTTGTGGGGATTTTGTAGTGGGAGATTTCTATTGGCAAGCGGGCTCGTGGTAGTGGTCTCACTCCCGCCATAGTGTTCATACCGACACCCTCTTGGGAGGGTGAGCGAGTCATTTTGTACTGACCTTTTTCTTTGTTTATTTATTCTCTGGTATGTGTTAGTACATTTGTACCCTAGAAATAATAGATTAAAGGATATTTCGCTGGCGACACGAGCCAATCGCCCAGAAATAGATTTTTCCTTACGTCAAAATCCCTTTTCTGGGCGATTGGCTCGTGTCGCCAGCGAAATCCCGCCCTACCCCATCCCATCGCTCAGATTGTCTGCTAACTTCAGGATGGCCACCAGAGGCGCAGCAGTCGGCAGCATGGGATGGAGTAAGTAGTAGTTGCTGCCCTGCCCACTCTGTGGGTCGGCTCCCCTCTTGGGGGGATTTTGTAGTGGGAGATTTCATCTTTGCAAGCGCTCGTGGTAGTGGTCTCACTCGCCATATGTTCATACCGACACCCTCTTGGAGGGTGAGCGAGTCAGTTGTACTGACCTTTTTCTTTATTTATTTATTCTCTGTATGTGTTTTAGAAAACATTTACCCTAGAAATAATAGATTAAAGGATATTTCGCTGGCGACACGAGCCAATCGCCCAGAAATAGATTTTTCCTTACGTCAATCCCTTTTTTTTATTTGGTATGTATTCATAACATACAGTGCACTGGTTGTCAGAGTTGGAACGTTAAAACCATGTTTAATATTAGAATAAAGAAAAGAGTAAAATAAAATTATATTAAATGAAACAGTAATGTGCTGCAGATGATTTTACCATGGGAGGAAAGGGTTAGAATGTTTTGAAACAAAAACATTTTTGTTGTTTATAATGGTATATTATATATATAACACTTGAAACTTTCAAAATGAGAAAATAATTCAGATTAAGAAGAAACAGAGCAGTAGAACATTTTTCTACTGTATTGTCACAAATAGCTTGGAACACAGTTTTGTTCATTAGTCATATATGCTAGAATTGCCCTGGTTGCTTATAGGTTTCTAAAAAGTGTGAGCAAAAGCTTTTAAGTGTAAAAGCAAGGGACATATATCAGGTAAGAATCCACGTTTTTCAGAGTAGAAAATTAGGTACACTTACAATCAAAGAAGGTAAGAATCTTTGCTGAAAAATCTTAAAAAACACGATAGGCTGTACTTGCAGGCCTTTACAAGTATAGAGAGCACATAATTAAAGGATTTTGACGAAGGAAAAATCTATTTCTGGGCGAGGGGTTCGTGTTGCCCTGTGAAATAATCCTTAAGTTTATTATTTCTAAGGTAAATGATCTAACACATACCAGAGAAAAACAAATTCAGGAAGATGTCAGTATAACTGACTTGCTCACCCTAATAAAAAGAGAGTGTCGGTATGGTAACTGGGGCGAGTGAGACCACTACCACAAACCTCTTGCCATTTAGAACTCTCCCACATCAAAATCCCCCTCCTGCGAGAGCCGATCCATAGGCGGAGACTGCAACTACTACTACTACACCCCACGCCACGCCGACTGCCGCGCCTCTGGTGGTCATGCTTGTCGTTAGATGCCAATCTTGGGCTGCAGGGCGGGAGACAGGGGGGAATTTCACAGGGTCTTTTGATGAGGAAAAGGCTAATTGGAGGGGTTGCTGTGGTAGTGTTTAACACTCGCCCCAGTTCTATACCGACACCTTTTATTTAGGTGAGCGAGTCAGAGACTTCTGACATGTCCAATTTAGCAGTTCTCTGGTATCATAGCAATATTTTACTAGAAATAGTGCTAAAGATGACACATTTCACTGGGCGACACGGCTTCCTCGCCCAGAAATAGATTTTTCCTACGTCAAAATCCCTTTTCTGGGCTCAGTTCGTGTCGCTGTGTGAAATAATACCAGAGAAACAGCACAAGATGAATAAATATAAAAAAAGGTCTCAATGAAACTATAAAATAAAATTAAAAGTATAATGTAACTGATTCATAAGTTATCATACAAAAAGTAATCTTAACAAAATGAATGAGACTTATGGCTAACTTAAAATTAAATCTTATTATACAATGATAACTTATGTAGTATAGTGAGTTAAGATAATACAGGGTAAAGACTCACTAATACTAAAACAAAATACAAAATTTATAACACAATAAAGGTGTGCTACCCTAGCATAAAAATAAGGGGGGCAACACCCAAAGACATTTCATAATATACAAAAATGGTGTGGGTGTCCCTAGCATAAGAATAAGGGACACTCCACCTTGATTATAATCATAGCAGCTAAGGCTAGGGAACCATAGAGCTTAACGTAGCTAAAGTGATATATTAGTCGAGGTAGGTAGAAAGGAGATCTGGATCTTCAAACGACAAACTACTGTGCAGAGTCAGGGGAAAACTATGTTTCCCGCTGCCACTGCTGAAAATTTTAAGGATTCCAGGACTTTAGATAGTGACCGCTTGAAGACTCTCAGTGATTTCCATCCAGTATATTTCTTTTAGTTCATCAAAGTTCATATGTTGAAAATAATTAATAGAGGTGGCTACTGCCCTGATATCATGTGCTTTTGGGAAATGATTCAGGATTAGCTTGTTTAATGAAGTAAAGGATCTGCTGCCTGATACCTTTTACTGATAAAGTACCCCACCTTTTTTCCCTCATAAAAAGAGGACCTGAGGATCTAGAGGATGTCCTAGACAAAAGGAAAGGGCTCGTAAGGTCATTACTGGACAAAGAGAAGGGTCTTGGGGGAGAGGGATGACCTTCCAAGGTGCCCACCTCGCTAAAGGATCCTCATTTTTTTGCTAAAAACTACGATCCGGGGAAGTAAAACTTTTCTCCTGTAGGAAGAAATTCTACGTGCCCCGCATCTTCTGGATAGAGCCGACAGTTCTGAAATTCTGGTCCCTGAGGGGCCAAGCTTAGCAAAAATAGCGTCTTTCTTAATAACATTATGAATGTACAGAGAGTTGTCAGTGTCTGAAGCCAGTTTGAGTACGTCATTTAAGAACATGATACTGAAGTAGGCCTTTCAGAGGGCCTAGTCTAGCACAATCTTTAGGAATAGACGTAAATAAGAGTCTGTCAAGTCTATTTTTGAAAAAACCCAACTGAAAGATTTTCTTCAAAGCTGATTTATTTAGTGGTAATAGTGCTAGCTGCTAAGCCCTTTTTTCAAATAAGGACCTGAAGAAGGATATAGCTGAATTCACTGTCATGGTTGTGGTGTTTGTCTCGTTCAGGAAAGATGCTAACTTTTTAACAGCAGCATCATACTGTCTCAAAGTTGATTCCCTTTTATCTGATTCCAAAAAGAGATACTCTGGGATCAATACTGCATCTTTTTTAGCCGCGAACTTCATGAGTCCTATAAAGTTAGGGTTGAGAATTCCTGAGGAAGCGAACACAGTCCTCATTTGTACTGAACTGAGATAGTTTGGATTGGGAATCCATCGAGTCAAAGACCCAATTCCAGAAGCAGAGGTACCAGTTGCTCTTTGGCCAGTCCGGGGTTACTAGAGCTACTGTCCTTGAAAGTCCTGAGTTTGTTCAGAACTTTCAATAGAAGATTCACTGGAGGGAAGATGTATATCCTCCTCCACTGATTCCCAGTCCTATGGATAAAGCAGTTGTGGCATAAGCCAGAGGGTCCAGGTTTGGGGGCCACATAGCAAGGGAGCTTGTGGTTCGCTTGTGAGGCGAAAGATCTACTTGGAGACCTGGGACACTCCGGCGTATCCACTGGGAACGACTTGTTGTCCAGGGACCACCTCTGATTCTAGAGGAACTGATCGAGACAAGGCGTCTGCTATCACGTTCCTTACTGCCCGCTAAGTGGGTGGAGGATAGGTGGCCATTTGTACTTGTTTTGCTAGAGAGAAAATGGCTATCATGACATGGTTCACAGGTTTTGATTTGGATCCCCCTCCTCTGTTTGATGCAGTGTACTACTACTGCGCTGTCCAATACCAGTTTTATATGAGAATTCTTTTGGTGGAAGGAGCCTCTTCAGAGTGAGAAATACTGCATAGCCTCCAATACGTTTATGTGGAGTTGGCGGAACTGAGGTGACCAAGTTCCTTGAACTTTTTTGAACTGAGAGTATCCTCCCCAACCGCTTAGTGAGGCGTCTGTATGGATAATTAACGCCAGAGGAGGATATTGTAGAGGAACTGACTTGGACAGATTTCTTACTTCCGCCCATGGACGAAGTTGGTTGCAAAGGGTTTGCGGGATTACTGACAACTTGTCTCGAGATTTGACATTTGCTCTTGAGTGCCAAACTCGATTTATGTCTTTCAGCCTTGCTTTCAGTAGGACGTCTGTCACTGAAGCAAACTGAAGGGAACCTAGGATTCTTTCTTGGTTCCTCCTTGAAGCCTGTTTATTCTTTAGAAATTGCCTTACTGACTTGGCTATTTCTTTTGCTTTTGACTACCGGAATTGACAGATTGTGGGAGGATAAGTCCCATTGGATGCCCAGCCACTGAAAATGAGTCTCCGGAGTGAATCTGGACTTCGTTTTGTTTATTTGGAACCCCAGATGTTCCAGAAATTTAATTACCTTGTTTGTGGCTTTGAGGCATTCCTCGACGGTTGATGCCCAAATCAGCCAATCGTCGAGGTACACTACTACCATTATCCCTTGTGATCTCAGTTGTTGAACTACTACTTCCGCTATTTTTGTGAATACCCTGGGGGCTACATTCAGCCCGAAGGGCATCACTTTGAAAGAGAATGCCTGGTCTCCCAGCTTGAAGCCTAGGTATGGGCGAAAGTGTCTCGCGATTGGGATATGATAGTATGCGTCTGTAAGATCGATAGAGGTGGTGACGGCCCCACGGGGAAGTAAGGTCCGTACCTGTGAGATAGTCAGCATTTTGAACTTGTCGCAGCAAATGAATAAGTTTAGCTGGGACAAGTCTAAGATTATTCTTCTTTTTAATGAGCCTTTCTTTGGCACGCTGAACAAGCGTCCTTGAAATTTTAGATGCTTGACTCTCGACACGACTCCTTTCTGAAGGAGCTCCTCTGCGTAATCTGCCAATTCCTTTGATGGTAGTTGAAGGAATGATTTGGTTGGGGGAGGACCTTTGATCCAACTCCAACCTAGCCCTTTGGACACAATACTCTGTGCCCATTTGCTGAACTCCCACCTGTGGCGGAAGTGGAACAGCCTCCCTCCTACCTGGGGAATCTCACTGCTGTTGTGCGGGATGGCCTCCACGTCCTCCACGGAAGTGCTTACCCCTGTTGGTAGCTCTTCCTGCGCCTCATTGCTGAAAGTTACCTCTGGCCCTGCTTCCCCTTGCAAACCTATTAAAGGTTTGAAAGTTCTGGCTTTCAAACATAGGGTTGAAAGCTGGAGAAACAGTATACGAGGTTGAGGGCTGACCTTGAGGGGACAGCAGGAGAATGGGCTGGTTCTGGCCTTTAGATGTTGACAGCTGAACTGGTTGAGTGACCGGAACAGCCTGTACAAAGTGCTGCTGCTGCTGATGTTTTTGGTACGGCTGGAACCTCTTCGTCTTCTTTAATTTCTTGCCAGAGAAGGAAGAGTTCTCAGGCTTCCTCTTAGCCGAGATACCCCAACGAGCTCTGAGGCTTTGGTTAAGCCTCGCGGCTTCGTGGTGTACCTCGTTGACCGCTGACTCCGGAAAGAGGTCTGCTCCCCAGATGTTGGAGGCGAGCAACTTATTCGGCTCATGCTGGATAGTAGCCTCTTGGAGGACGTGTTTTCGGCAATTCCTCCTTGCGATGATGAAGTCATACGCGTCAGCTTGCACGGTTTGCATCTGAGACTTGGCCAGAATTTTGAAGAGAGGTTCTGAGCCGTAGGTTAGAGCAGCCACTTCGGTTATGACTAGGGAATTGAGTGTCCTCCCAAGCCTAGTCCTTGCCTCAAACTCTGCCTGAATGAGGTTATCAGGCAGCCTGGGCAACTTCTCACCGAACTGTTCCATAGCACAGTCTGGCTTCAGTTTGCCCACCGTGAAGGTAGCTGGCAAGTTCTCCCACAGGTCCCCGAACGCTGGGAAGAGAGGAGATGTAGGGTCTGCTTCTTTGAGCCGTGGGAGGGGTTCGTCTTTCATGCCCGCTTGCATGGTTACCTCCATTAGCTTTGTCGTAAAGGGGAGTGGTGCCTCCTCCTCTGTGGCAAAGATGGTAAACGAGCTTTTGAAAGCTTAGAGTCTGGTGTTGGAGCAGTCCCAGTCCTCCAAGCAATGCACCCATTCCCTTTGGGCCTAATCTTGACTGTACAGGACAGTTTCTCTAGGGATTTTGTCCTCCCTATTAAGAGCTGTCTCTGTCAGCCTTGCGTATCCCATGAAAGGCGGCTCCAATCCGGCAGGGTAGAACTCGAAGTCCTCTATCCTTCTCGTTCCACACTCCGGAATTGAAATCATGCCATCCTTGAAGGGAGCATAGGCTGCTACCCTCCAAGGATTACTCATGGAAAAGGCGGGAAGGGTGTCGTATGCCGGTAACTGGGCAACACCAGTTCCTACTACCGGGGGGTCGGCCTGAGGGGTCTGGTTCAGGCCAGCCAGGCGATTGTCATGGTCCGACACCAGTTCAGCCAGGTTCTGAATGGACTGACCTGACTGATTTAGCGTTGAAGAGAATTGAGCAAACATTTGCTCAAACCTCTGCTCAAACCTCGTACCGAGCGATCCAACCAGATCACCTACCTGCTGTAAGACGCCTGCCGAAAAGGCAGCGGGATCAAAAGCACTAGGTGCCATAACCCCGGCAGGAGTCACCGGAGGAGTTCCAGCAGCAGCAGGAGAAGGTACAGGCTCGGTGGGAGCGCGGACCTTCTCCTTAGAGGACTTGCCTCGTGACCCTTTGGAATGTGAAGGTACAGGCTTCACTTTCGCTGCTCCGGGATAGGAAGCCGAAGACTTACGAGAAGAAGAAGACGACGTCTTTTTGGATGACATCTTCTGCAGGGTCTTCTGCTCTCTGTGTCCCTTCATCTTGGGGGGCACAGATACAGAAGGCGTACTAATGGGGATCTCTGACCCCATAAAGCCTTGGAAGGATGAGGAAGAAGGGACAGGAGAAGAAGATCCAGACGCACCCAAGTGAGGCCCTTGGGCGCCCAGCAAACCTACCTCAACTAACAGATCCTCGGCACCTACCGTCATAAGCTCTAGGTTAAGATCCAGGGTGGTGACGTCCGCCACGATGTCTTGACTACCTACGCCAACCAAAGCTTGCTCCACCTGCTGCTGTATGGAGGCAATCGTCGGAGCTGCCGCGGCGGGGTCCACGTACCCAGTTGTCTTGCCGCCGGGGAAGATCTGGACAGCCATCTTCTTGTCTAGGATGTAGGGCTGTCCTTTGGGGGCATTCTTCCCGAAGCCGCCTACCCAGGCTTTCAAGGTAGCCAACGCGACTTCTTTGATGGCGGCAGCCTGAAAGAGAGGGTCATTGTAGTCCTTACGACAAAGCTCCAGGACGAATCATGAACAAAATAGATTATGATCCAACAAAACTTAAAACTAGGAAATGTAGGAACATATATGATGGACAAAAGTAAACCTATACCGATATATACTTACTCCGTCCAAAAATTGGCTCACTAGGTCGTAGCAGATGGTGCAAGCCTCGAGATGCCAAACAGTCAGGTCCCCATGGCTGGTAGCGCACGGTGCGTGGGTCCTACACACTTCATGGCCGCAGGGGTCTTGAAGTACGGCGTTACAGCCTGGTTCCTGACAGTTAGTAGCCTGTAAGTGAAAAGATACACGAGTATCAGCGTTACACACTTACAGTACTACTACTGTTATACTCCGTTGCATGCCGGAGTACAATAAAATATTGGACATAATCCTCCCCCGAACTACGTGTGGAAGAAAATCTAGGATTTCCGTCTCTGGTTGGGATCTCCGGTGTACACCGGAGAGAGGAAAAGGATGCAACCAGATGTTTTTATACACTCATAGAGAGTTTCAAGGAGTAGTATACCACGCCGGAGAACGGAGGAGGATGTCACAAACTTAAACTAGAAAAAGTTACATAAAGAAGAGCTTATAGCTCCGCTATAGGTATATACTCGTCCCCCTTTCCGACTACTAGAGGAGTGCCTGGGTGGCAAGCAAGCGCTCCGCCGATAGCGGAAAGGAGGTAGTAGGTAAGCTTCTAGGACCACTTGAATTCATCTCCACTCCGGTGGCTGGCGGAGCCAGCCATCCCCCACAACAACCGAAGGGACACCCGGATTAGCGAACAGGAGTTCCGTCCGCTGGTGACGGGGGAAACAACGAATGGGGAGGGAGAGAAATCAGAACGGAGCACACCGGAGAAGACCGAAGCGGTCGAAGGGAGGGGTGGCCAACCCCAACCTCCTTCCACACTGGAGCTCTCCCAGAGCCCGAGGCGAAAACGTGGTCCACCAGTATCCCAGCTGTCCGGACCTCCCGGGAATCCCCGCATACAGAGAGAGGAGGTGGGAGGTGCTCGCACGGTTGCCATGGCGACCGTAAGCAAGCCCGGGCAGACCCCCCCCTTCCCGCATGGGAGGGGAGGAAGGGAACTGGGGTTAGGGCGACCAGAGGGACACGCGATCACAGGTGGACCATAGATGATAAAGCAACACAACCACTAGGCCAGTGACCACATGAGCCCAACCGTACCATAGGGCGAAAATGCAACAAACTAGATAAAGATAAATACAACAAAACCGCCTAGGCACTGGACACCCTAACAGCTAACCTAAGATATAAACAATAAAATTCTTACATCGTAAAAGAATAGAAACAAAAGGAAAACACGAGTGAGAGAAAAAGAAGTCCAGGAGGAGAAGGCCTGTTCCGAAGAACAGCCGACTACTCAAAAGCTAGCCATAGCCGATGAAGAGCAAAAGCTAGGATGCTGGACTAGGAAAATCAAACACTGTAGCCCTAAATACCTAGACAAAGAGACATGCATGCATCAACTAGAACTAAGGCATGGGCTGTGAATTCCTAAAATTCTATAAATACGATGCAAAATAAAATTAGTGTAACACATGACAAGAACCCATGAAAGGCTAAAATCATGGAAGATGTCCCAGTATGGAGGACTGGGAAATCTAGCCAAACACGAGGTGAGCCCATGGCTGCCATGCGTCAGACCGGGCGACCGTATTATGACCTAAAAAACGGAAAATACAGGTCCCTGGCTGACAAAAACTAAATCCAAACCTTGCGGGTACTTAACTTAGCTGCGGCGATAGCTGCACGTTCCATGGTGATAAATAAATCCAAAGAAAGCGGGCACAACACAGAGCAAAAGAAGGCACGTGTTACGTTAACGAGCTAATGAAAAAGGATAACCACCAGAGGCGCGGCAGTCGGCGTGGCGTGGGGTGTAGTAGTAGTAGTTGCCGTCTCCGCCTATGGATCGGCTCTCGCAGGATGGGGATTTTGGTGTGGGAGAGTTCTAAATGGCAAGAGGTTCGTGGTAGTGGTCTCACTCGCCCCAGTTACCATACCGACACTCTCTTTTTATTAGGGTGAGCGAGTCAGTTATACTGACATCTTCCTGAATTTGTTTTTCTCTGGTATGTGTTAGATCATTTACCTTAGAAATAATGAACTTAAGGATTATTTCACACAGTGACACGAACTGAGCCCAGAAAAAGACATAGTGAGTTGAATGAACACTATGTACCAAATAATAAAATCACTGACAACACAGTTTTAAATGCAGAAAACCGTTAATACACAAGACAAGAAGGTAAATTAACAAATAATACTGTTTTACTGAAAAAGTGTTTAGCAATAGAATGATATACGTATACTGTATGTATATCTTAAGAAAATGATTATTTGTGCTTAGCAATAGAATGAATAAATACTGTCTGTCTGAAGAAAATGATGATTTTATGTAAGTAACTTACACAGTAATTACTTAGTTAACAATTTCTTGCCTCGGCAACTTGAAGATTAAAAACTTTGCTGATAATGCTTCACAGATTCAGTGCAGGCAACAGGTCCCATCCACCAATGGGAATACCAACAACTACTAGCTGACCACTTCATTCTATTTCTGCCAACGTTCGGGTAACACCAATTGTTAATGGCAGCTATGTTCGTAAATTCGCTGGTCGGAGACTGGATTTTGGTGAAGAATTATCGCTGATTTTGGGTAGCTTTTAAGCTTTCAGCCTTCAGGATATTACATTATTGTTTTGTTATTAGTTTTCTGATTTGAGATTTTCTTATTTTGGTGCGGTAGCAAATTTACATTCAAACTGGTAAATTACCAGTAGCATAGTTTACCATGCCACCACCTGTTAAGATTAACGTAATAATGTAAGATTACATTCGTTGCCAAACTAATATACTTATGTTCGAGACATGGTACAAGCAAGTAGTGTACTAGTGTAAACATTGCATTAGTTGCTGAACTAATACTTACATTCAAGACATGTTACAAGTATCGTAATAATGTAAACATTGCATTCGTTGCCAAACTAATATTTGTGTTGTAGACACATTACGAGTATGTAACGTAGTAGTAATGTAATCAATGTATGCCTTTTCCGAATAGAGTAATAACTTACGTGTTCGCTACCTGACTGATTTTCTTTGGTAGTGAACATGTAGCAGAGTTTCAAATGATATCTGATAGATTTGAACAATTTGATTGATAAAGCCTGGCTTTAATTTTCTGAATAGTGTGCAAACTTAAATTTTGTGTTCATTACCTAGTTTACAAATTAGCTTAACAAACTTAGATTTTGCATTCTCTACTGAACTAATACATTTGGTATTGAAATGTATATGTACAAGTTTCAATATTTTTTATAGAAATTGAAAGATAATTGTACGTAGTAGTATATGGTACTCTGGTATTTTAACAAGTGTCAGTAAAAGTTACACTTTTCCTTTCAGAGAACTGGAAGTGTAAGGGTAATATGTAGTGGAGAGAGAATTGTGCTTAGTATTTTTACTTGCTGTTTTGGATTTTGTACAAGTTCAGAGAGTAGTTTGTGATATAATCACACAAACAAACATATATTACATATAGGAAAAATGTATGTATTATGAAAAATAACTCTCTCCCCACACCAATTTTCTCTTCTTCTACTAGCCCTCGTTAATTTATTGCTCCACCTGCTCTTGCACCTGGCTTCCTTGCTTCCTTCCTGTGCCATTGCCAATCTTGTGTCTGGGTTAACATGTTAACCTTGTAACTAGGCGAAGTGTTGTGTCATAGAGGAGGTGCTTAATCGTCCCTTGATTCTCCTAGACAAAGGTCACTGTCATACTCCCCTAAGGTCTAAACCTGGGAGGAGACAAACCGGAAGTCCAATAGAGGTCGGGGTTTACACATGAGTAGTTGCCCCCTTAGTCGAACCTGTTGCTGGCCCCAGGTATCAACAGACAGCCATTGGAAAGGCATCTTACTGAATATGTAGTGAGGAAGGAACTATCTCACACTAGCAGATCTCCTAAACCCAGTCCTGGTCAGACTCCCCTTAACCTGGGAGTACATATACTTTTGGTCCATGGGATTCCATGGGGGTTTTCCCCCAGTTAAGTAGTTACCTCTGAGTCGAGCCTGCTTCCACAGGTCTCAAAGAGCAACCATGGAAAAGGTGTTCATAGGGATGTGCATCTTTGTCCTCCAGTGATCGGATCCCACTGTGAACTTATGGATCCCAGTGTGAACAAGAGGCGCCGATGGTGTTTTCCGGATCCCAGTTCCCAGTGGATCAGAGCTCCCAGTGGATTTGAGCACTCAGCCAATCCAAGCACCCAGTGAGATCTCTGTGTCCAGTGAGATCCAAGCCTCAATGGGATCCAATGGATCCGAGCTATCTGTGCGAGGGATCCATGCTTCTAGTGGGATCCGAGGGATCCATGCATCCAGTGGGATCCGAGGGATCTATGCATCCAGTGGGATCCGAGGGATCCATGCATCCGGTGGGATCCGAGGGATCCATGCTTCCAGTGGGATACGAGGGATCCATGCTTTCAGTGGGATACAAGGGATCCATGCTTCTAGTGGGATACAAGGGATCCAAGTGTCAAGTGGGATCTGAGGGATCCAAGCACCCAGTGAGAGGTGAGATCCCAATGCCTAGTGTCCAGTGTTTACAATATTCGGTTAAAATACTTCCACCTGTTTGCTTGGCGTGACTGTTCAGGCTGCCGGGACCAGTTCCTCATTGGTTCAGTGCCTGATTTTTAAGAACACACTGTTGTCTTGTCTTGTGCGCCAGTCCTCGTTGGACAAGAACCAAGTTTGCCTCTGGACAGACTTCTGGGTCAGAATGGCTGAGTTGCTGAAGGAAGCTCCCTATTTTGGCTTTTTCCTAGTCATCCAAGCATCTGTCTAGGTTGGAATTTGGCTTTCATTTAAATGGAACCTTCTTGTCAAGGCTTTTGGAAACCTTACTGCTCTCACCTCGACATTAGATGTTGGTCAAGAGGAAGGCTATCCAGACAATTCATTCCCCATTCTCCAGGAAAAATAGATAGGAGCTTGAATATGCAGGGAGTTTTCATTAAGATTCCCATCTGAATTCCAGAGAGTTTTGTAGTCCTGTCTTTCGGGACAGGGTCCCCCATCAGCGAGTCTGTGTTTTTACCTCTCCATAACACTTCAGGCTTTCTCCCAATTCCTAGCTGCTCCTGCATCCACTAATCTTCTTTTCAGCACCTCAGATCTAGATCAAGGAGCCCACTTGAAGAACTAGTAAGATGTCCAGGTCTTGGTCCCTAAGAAGAGCAGAATCTTCACTTATAGTACTTGGGGAGCTAAAAGCCTTTTTCTTATAGCTCTAGTACTGCTAAACCTACCTCACATCTAGACTATGGTAGTCTATTTAGATAAGAACTCAGTCCTAACCCTCTCCTTAAACAGGGAAACTGGATCCAGCATTCCCTCTACATCAAATAGCAGTTTTCCTCAGTTGACAGGTCAAATCTTCTAGTTAACTGAGCCATCAGAAGTATGTCCTTCCCATCATGACCTATTGATCCCCTGGGTTGTTAGGATCTGATTGTTGTATTAAGCAAGCCAACCTTGGACCTGTTGGCCTCTTCAAGAATGGGCAACAGAAACCAGCTTATAAACGGTCCTCCTAGGCCCTCATCACCTTTTGCCCTTCTGTCCTTTGATCTTCAAGATGTGTTGTAGAGCCTTTTTGCAAGATTCAGAAGTCACCCTCTTCCACTATCTGCCAAACTTGGCGACCGCCTTCCAAAAGCTGGTGTTAAAGACTCTACATCTTTTTTTTTATGATATCGTTGAACCTGCTGCAGACCACATCAAGATCTAGTATCTCTTGCTCTCCTGGAAGAGGTATCGATCTATGCTTATTTCTGGTTAAGCACAGAGTCCTGGATCTTTCATCTTCTCAACGACCTCTGAAGACCTTTTCCATGCCAGGCTAGGAGCAAGAGATGCAGTTTACTCATTTTCCTTTGTTTTTGCCAAGAACAGGGATATATCGAAGGCCTGGATCTGTTCTTTCTCCCTTGTAGTTTAATGGACATGTTTGGCTTCCAGAAACACCATCCAGCTCTGAATTCCTAACTTGCCTGGTGTCCAGCTCGCCTGACACCAGTTACAGCGTGGAGGCCATGCATGCTCCAAGCACCCAGGAGCACTCACCAACTCTGGGAAAGGAGTGAGCTATCTGTTCAATTGGAGTCATTTTCAAGTATTTACCTGGAAAGGACTTCATAGTCAAGAGGACCTTATCCTTTGTTGGTCAGTCAAGAACCCTTAGCCATCTGACCAGGATCACTTTGTCCTTCATCCTAAAGAGATTTTATCTCCTATAGACTCAGATTCAGGAAAACACCTTTGCCTTCTTTTAGTGAAAGCTAAGAACATTAGAGCAGCCTCTGCTTCTGTAATTTTCAGGTAAATATGCACCTTACTTTTATTCCTCATATACCTACTGGAAGTATAATCAGCCTTTGTATATCACTGTCATGAGAAGCAAAAACTGAACCACTTTCCCTGATGGCGTCAGCTACAGACTGTCACCAGCTATAGAGCTTCCAGAACCTCAAGTTACCAGCCATCCTGGCACCCAGAGCTTTGGGTTCACCTGGCGTCAACTTTAGAGTCTATGGTGTCAGCAAACTTCCAGCAGCTTGACTGGCAACCAGATCACCTGGCGCCAGCAATAATTATACCTCTCCGCGAGCTACCATGGCTCACCTGGCATCATCTCCAGACTGGCATCAGGTGCAGTCTGTTGCTACTATAGAGCTTCCAGAATCTCAAGCTACCTAGCTCACTCGATGCCTAGCTCACCTGATGCCCAGCTCGCCTAGTGCTAGCTATAAGTCTGGCCCTAGCTAGAGAGCTCCCAGTGCCCATAGTTTTGGGCTCCCTTGGAATGCTCAGTTAGCTTAGCACCATCTACATTCTGGAGCCAAGTCCACAAACTCCTAGCAGTTAAACAGGTGCCCAGTTCACCAGAAGTTGAATACAGTAAACTCTCATTATCCGTGTGTTTGATAATCACAAATTTGGTACAACACGATAAAGGTAAATTAAACTATAAATTTCGTAAATGCGAAAAATTGCTGAGCAGCACGGTTCAAAACCCGAAAATTGCACTCAAAACTTTGTGTACATTGTTAAAATACCCAATAGTTCCAATAATGCTCTGCTTATTTTGTTTATGAATTATCCTGCCAAATTTGAAAACAGATAACAGACTGCGTGAGTTAGTTGTGTTCTAGCTACTACAGTGTTCACAGTGTTCATGTTAACACGGTGTTCTTCAGCAATCAATTTGAAAATGTCTCCCAAACTTCATCTTCCAAGTCTCTTGCCTCTAATATTGCTAAGAGCCCTTGCAAGGTGATGTCATTAGAAAAGAAGATGGATATAATTCGGTGTTGTAACCAAGGGCAATGCACCGCAGATATCGTGAAGGATACTGGCATGTCTAAATCTACCTTACGAACCATTCATGCCACGAAGGATAAAATTGAGGCTAGCATTACCCAAGGTTCATCTTCAGCAGCAAAGAAAACCCACACTGTAAGGAATCCAGGGCTTAATAGGACTGAAGAGATACTTAAAAACTGGATCATTAAGCAGAATAAACGCAGCATCCCGATGACTATGGGCATCATCCAGATGAAGGCTAAGGAGATTTACGAACAAGTAACAAAGGATGATATTGACCCTTTGCTTTTCTCAGCAAGCGGTGGCTGGTGTGCTAATTTTAAGACTCGGCATGGCTTTCATAATGTTAAGTTTAGTGGGGAGGCAGCATCAGCTGATAAAACAGCAACTGATGATTATGTTTTGAAATTGAAAGAATACATCCAGAAAAGTGGTTACCGTAGAGAGCAGATTTTAATTTTAGATGAGACTTCTTTATATCTATACCAGATTTTCAATAGGACGTATCTCTCGGAGCAGGAGAAAATGAAGCCAGGCGTCAAACCTTCGAAGCAACGAGTCACCCTCTCGTTGGACATAAGCTGAAGCCGCTTATTATTGGAAAGTCTGAGAAGCCACATTGCTTTAAGGGGGTCATCATTGAAAATCTCCCTCTACTATTATTATAGTAAAAAAGGGTTGGATGAATTTCTATATCTCGGCCCACTACACTTCCTTTAGCTTAGAGAATGAGCTATGTAACTATTGTCGGGAGGTTGAACGTTGACTTCAAGGTTTTACTTTTGTGTGGACTTTTTGGGACATAATGAGACATTACAGTCACTTCAGAACACATCAACATTATGTTCCTTCCCCCAAACACCATATCCTTAATCCAACCAATGGATCAAGGAATCATTCTTATGTTTAAGTGTAACTACACCAGCATTTCCTTGCAACGGATGATTCAAAAGATTGATAGTGACCCAGATGCTGATGATAAAGATGTAAGGAAGTACTGGAGCAGCTTCAACCTCAAGAATGTAATCTACATGTTGCATGAAGCTTGGGAGTGTGTGACTGAGAAGTGCATTCAATGTTCGTGGAGGAAACTATGTCCTGCTTTCAAACTTTTGTGGATTTGATATGGTGGATGAGGAGGCGAGGATCAAGAAGAACTTTTAGAAAGTCCCAGTCAAGTTGGCTTCAAGGAAATTGATGAGGACAAAATTGACAACCTGCTGGTCTCACATAACAAGGATTTAATGATGGAGGAGCTATTCCAAATGCAAAATGAAAGGGAAGAAGAAGCTGAATGTTAAATGGCCAAAGACAATGAGAAGAATGACAAGGAAATTAAACAAATGACTTTAAAGGATATTGCAAGAATGTTTGCATGTATTGATGAAGCTATGCAAATAATGGAGGACACAGACCAGCAGCAGGAATGAGTTTATAAGGTGCAGCAAAATATATGTCAGTCATTACGCTGTTATTACGAGCTGCAAAGAAATTTTTGAGCAATGGCCAAGCACTGCACACTTGAAGCTTATTTTAAACCTCTGCCTACACCAGAACCTAAACTTTCATCACCAGAACCTAAATTTTCATCACCAGAACCTAAACTTTTATCCCCAGAACCTAAGCCATCTACATCACACACACCTAATGTTCCTGGAAGAAGTCATCAAATCACTTTGTATGAGAGCTTGACACTCAAGACAGCTTTCCATGGAATCGAGGATTCCGATAAAGAGTTCCTCCCTGATTAACATCTTTTATTAGCATTTTTAATGCTAATAAAAGATGGTATAGTAACAGAAAAAATATTTGTAGGTTTCCTCATGCATTTTTATCGGTTAGATGTAGCCTACCTAGACAATCTTTCAGCATGGACAATAGCGGGGAGCGAACTCGGGCTACCAGATTGACAGGTGAGTACGCAACCCATTTGTCCAATGAGGAACTTAGTTTACCTGAAGCCCAGCTTGCCTGGTGCCAGCTACAGTCCAGCACCAGCAAAATTTGTACCAATCCGCGAGCTTCCACATCTCGCCTGGTGCCAACTCCAGACTGGCGCCATCTTAACAGAGTTTTAAAAGTCTGCAGTACCACGGGATAGGGACTGGCATGTTATAGCAAGGAGGAGCATAGAATGTCCTACGAGGTAAAGAGTTTTAGGAGCCAGGAATATAAAGTACCTGGAGCACCCACCACTTTCAGTGGAGGGGTTGTAGTGTTAAATATTTCAGTGTAGGTGCCAGTGTTTCTGGTTGTTTTCTTTGCCATACTGCGCCCAGGGCAAGGGCACCTTATAAGTTTTGCTAGTCATCGGAGTACTCCATCGTTACAAAGCTCCCACTTAAGAAGAGGCACTCCTGGCTTTACCGCCACTCTGCTACGGGTTAAGTTGAGCAACAACCAGAGGCAGTTTCACAGCTGCAGGCTCTCTTAACTAGTAAAGAACTACCAGCATTGTACACAATGCTAGCGACTCTTTCTATTTCAGTTTATTGTATCACTTAATGTTTTGGAGTAGAATATGTCCATGTGTCTCACCTCCTTCAATGTGGAATCAGCTAAGTAATTACTAGGTAAGTTACTTATATAAAAAAGGGATTTTGACGTAGGAAAAATCTATTTCTGGGCGAGGAAGCCGTGTCGCCCAGTGAAATGTGTCCTCTTTAGCACTATTTCTAGTAAAATATTGCTATGATACCAGAGAACTGCTAAATTGGACATGTCAGAAGTCTCTGACTCGCTCACCTAAATAAAAGGTGTCTGTAATTTTTTTTCATAATACCCAGTAATTATGGACAGAGGCCCTCCCTCCTCCCTGCTGGCATAAATTGAATGAAGTGGTCTGCTAGTATGTAGTTCTTGATATTCCCATTGGTGGACGGGATCTGTCGCCTGCATTAAATCCATGAAGCATTGCCTGCGAATTTTTTAATCTTCAATCTGCCGAGGCAAGAAATTGTTAGCTAAGTAATTACTAGGCAAGTATTATATAAAATTTTATTTTATCATAAAGATGTCATTTTTATAATAAAACATGTCCTCTTCAGATAGTTTTTTGTGAAATAATGTCTTTACTCACAGTGTTTTTTTTTTAAGAGGTTACCCTTTTTCATGGGTAGGTGTGTGCTAGATAATGATTGGGTACCTTATGAAATTAAAAACAATAATTTTTTTTATTCCTGATTTTCACTGGCCTTGAACAGCCTGGGCCACTGTTCCTCTGCACTAACTTTGGGTAGTTTTGATAGTGGTAACCTGATGGGCTAAACTGATTTGACCAATAATTAGCAGTACACTGATAGCATTGAAATGTGATTATTAGCCTTCATGCGAGAACCAGCAATATCAGGGCTGTCATTTTCAAAAAGCTGAAGTTTTAATAACTAGCTCCCAGTTACTGTTATTTGATGCTATCCTTGTTCTACTGAGCATATTCAAGAAATGTTTTATATGAAAAACAATGATTTGTATTCTATGCAAAACTGAAACTTAGAAAAAGTTGCAGTAGCCATGAAGTATGGTAGAAAACTATTTCATATTTTGTGATATTTCTCAATGCAATTATAATGTTTTTTTTTTTCCTCCAGATTAACAATCAGTCAGAGGAAAACTGATGAAGTTTACTTCGGTGAACTTTATGTTGATCGAGATTATCAAGAAGGCAAACAAAATGGGTCCACTTGCAAGTGAGTACTCATTTTGTTTAATATTTCTATAGGATTTTGGTTTAGCTCAGTAGTATTGTCCCCATTACACCATGCACTTCAGATAAGGTGGACAAAAATCACAGAGTGGCAGATATGATAACTGTGGGCCAGCTAGTATTAATCTTTACCAGTAAGAACCTCCACCAGTAGACAATCTTATAGCATTACAGAGAGAAGACAAGTTTTTCATCAATTTGCTATTTATTTTCTGTATCCATTAAGCACTTCAAATATTTCATTCTTACAGATTCTTTTTGCTATTAGTTTTGAGGAAATAAATGTTATTTATAGCTGTTGGACATTCAATACTCACAATAAATTTGCTATAGTATCTCTCTTCAAAAATTATTCCAGGAATTATTCTGTTTAGTGTTAAAAAAGACTGAGGATGGGTTTTTGTTCTCTTGTGTTGTGATTAAATGCAAAATTTACCAACATAATTATTTTTTAGATGCTTGAAGATTCCAACCTGTGTAGTTGTCTGAATTAGCCTTTTATGTTGGTAATTACAGTATATTTTTAAGTATAAGATAACCTTTAAATCATAAAATTAACCCATAAAAATTGGGGGTTGTCTTATACTACCATTTTAAAAATCAAACCTTAAATTCTAAGTGATGTTTATCAGTAAGCTAGCTTCTGTTTGGGTGTGATAACCACTGGCATCATGAAAAGATTCATATTATGAAGTAAACTGAGAAAATAAAGGTAATATGTAAAACCAATTTTACCTTATATATTACTATGGACCCGCCAGATTCCCGTTCTTGGGATTCGTGGACTCACCTATTCATGGATTTTTCTGTGGAACCTATCAAAAAATTATTTTTGCGTTTTTCTGTGGACCGTATCTATAAAATTGTTCCCAGGTCCCGCTATTTGCTGATGTGTATAATATGTGACATTAAATATTATAATATATAATGAGATCAAATCATACCTGTACTAATTGGTGATGAATGTTGATTATAGATGATGATGATATTAATTGTGCAGTGTGATGAATGACGATTAAGGTAGACTGCACAGCAAAGTAGAGGAGTTACATTTCTGAGGGTGCCTTTTCACCTTCTTCAGGAGCTGCCTAGTCAGGGATTTCAGGAGGCTGTATCATATAGAGGTACTTGCACTTTCACAAAGGTGTTATGATAGGGCTTTACTAGTTCACTAACAGTATTGGTAAAATTTGTGGCTCTTTATCCATTCTTATCCCATGCCTTGACCTATGTTTCTGGTTCACTTTCCTGATCAAATTATACAGACCACAAAATTCTTCAAAGTCCTGGTCTGTTGGTGGGATAGTAGCAAAGAGGGCGATGAGTTCTTTTCCAAGAATGACCTCCCCGAGTATTTTACCCAGTTCATACTCATTCTCAATGCAGGCGATTGCACTTTCAGTACACATGGTAATGGCCTGCTACTTCTCCATGACTTTTGCCCTCACTTAACATAACAATCATGTCTATTTTCTCCTTATCTGTCATTAACTGTAAGGGCCTTTAACACTTAGGCTCTTTGCCAGAAGCCTTAGGAGAAGCAGAATGTTTAGAGGATATGTTGAAGAATATCCTTATTGTGTAGTATATGCTGTATCAAACATGGACAAACGATAGAACATTGAATTGCGTTGGGTCAATAGGGCATAAATTGGGCATTGATATTCTGCACATGCTGTAAATTTTATGAAATGTTTTGTTTTAAGATGATTTCTAAGTATTATAGTATGTATGTACATCAAGTGTTTTATGGTGATACTATAAGTACTCAGAAGCATATCTAAAATTCGTAATACAACAGGAATAGGAGGGTATGTATGTTTTCATCTGCGGTACGCAGTATTTTCATGCATACTTACTAAGTATATTTTCATGACTAAATACATTTTTTATGATGAAGAAAGATTTATTAATTTTCAAATACAGTGGAACCTTGGTTTTCGTACATAATCTGTTCCAGAACATCCCACAAAGTCCGAAATGTAAACAATAATTCCCATAAGGAATAATATAAATACAGTTTCTGGGCTTAACCTGTGTCGCCCTGTGAAATGGTTCCTTTGATACTATTTCTTAGGAATAAATATTGCTATTCATCCTAGAGAAAAAAGAAACAATATAATGCCAAGATAAATGGCTCGCTCACCTCTAATAGAAGTGTCGGTATAGTAAGGAGCGAGTGGAATCACTACCAGAGGTCCCTTGCCATTTAGCTTCTTCCTTCGACAAAACCCCGAACTACGGAGGAGCCGTGCTACAGCTCCCGGTCTACTACTACCGTGAGCGCCTCCGACGCCTGAGACGTCATTCCTTCGATAGCGCGCTTTACCATCACACGTTAAAATTTTTCTGTGCTGTGTATTCGCTTATTCTGGATTTATCATTTATTTCAAGATGTCTTCAGCTTCTGCTTCTAAGTTAAGTACTGTTTGGGGTTACTGATCTCATTTTATGATGATCTTCGTGTTTTTTATATATTCGGAGCCTTATCGGCCGGTATGCCCCTCGACCGCATGGCGGTACGGGTTCTCTCTTTCGGTCTTCCATACTGTTAGGGATTTCCCTTCTCACAGTACTTTAGATATGGTTACTTACACATAGTCTCTATATCTTTTATGCAGTTAGCTTATTAGTTAGGCCTCCCACGGGGCAGCTCTTTCCGACCGCACGTTTCGGACCTTAGTCTAGCTACGCCTTACGTTGTTAGGACTTTTTATCAGTCATGGTTTTTGAGAGTTATATCATCTTATTATTCTGATGTTCCCTCTTACCTTCTCTAGTTCCTGATTACCATTAATAATATTGTAGGTACTAGGTTGGGTTGGGCTAACATACACATGCTTCGGTATGTGATTAGCTACCCTGTTATCACTATTTTTACCGTTAGGTTAGGCTTTCATACCCCAATTGTCGATTGGTGATTAGCCTACCCCCCATTTTCTTGAACTAGAGGTTAGATTAGGCTAACATACCCCTTTCTTCGGATCGGCGATTAGCCTATTCTTTTGATTGCTTATTCTTCGTGTTCCCGTGTTAGCCTAGCTTTAAGATATCGCTTTAATTTTATTATTTGATGATTTATTTATAAGTAATCCTATATATAATCAGTGATATTGATGTTGTTCCGACGGCTCTTCCCCACCTCGTGTTTATCACCTGGCTGGGAAGACCACTGGTCGATCGCGGTGAGCCACCCAGTTACGGGGTCCCCCACCCGTCCCCCCATTTCCCCCTCCATACATTGCCATCCACGTCGATGGGTGATGACTCGTTTCTCACAGCTAGCGTCCGAGTCTGCATGAGAGGGGGTGACTCACGGGGCTGGTGGGGAGCTCCCCCCTACTGGTGTTCTCACTCGTCATGTGTCTCGGGCTCGGGACCTCCTCCCCCTACTTCTCCGTCCTTAACTGGCCGCTCAGGGGGAGGGCTCCCCTACCCCACGTACTTCCCTACCCTTTCCCCCCCAGTTCAGTACGGCAGGTGTCTATCTGCCGCTACCGAACATAGAGAGGGGGGAGGGAACCACTGGGTGCCTATCCACTTAGGATAGTTTACACGAGCACTTACTGATATGATGGGTTTTTATTTTTATTCTAATTTATTGTTTAGTACCTTTTGGGTTACTCCGGGGGGTTTTATATTTCCGCCTCTTGCACTATCCCTTGCTTCGTTAGAAGTTTGACATTGCTCACTCAATATTAATTAACTCCGGGCCATACGGAGAACTCCGGGCCCTACGGAGTCCTATTTTTAACCATATAACAAGTGAACTTAGGCGGAGGCAGAGACTTTCTTCCCCCCTCGTAATTTTTCTACATAATATTCATACGGAGCGAGCATTAGAGCTTACTCCGGCATTCTTTTGCATGCCACTTATACGTAGAACTCTATCCGTCGTCCTACTCCGGCACCCGGATATTTTTGCATTTTATACCACGGGCCGAGGTTGTCATTGGTACTCATGTATCCTTTGACTTACAGATGTTGTGCTGCCAGGAGATTGGGTGCAGTGCCATCCTCCAAGACCCGTGCGGTCACATAGTATGCCGCTCTCATGCAGGATGTGCAGTGAAAGTGGAGGATTTTATAGTTTGGCACCACGAAGCCTGCCAAACCTGCTACTTACTAGTAGGCAATGCCTCACTAGTAGTAAGTTTTCTTAGCACTTCCTTCATTCATTCATCACCTGGAATACTTGTTATTATTATATACCTTTCACATATGGGACACATATTCACATAGTCTCAACACAACAGACATTCCTCCCCTATCCTCTCCCTAACTCTAAACCTTTCTTACAGGGTTCTGATGAGAAGAAGAAGGCTTTGTCTACTCTCAAAGCATGGGTAGGGGGTTTTGGCCGGAATTCGAAGGGCCGCCCCTACATTCTTACCCAGGACATGGCGGACCTAGTATTCCCAGGAGCCAAGAAAGGATCAGTGGTGGACCCGATAGCGGCCGCCCCTTTGCTGGCCGACCTCCAGGTCATGATCTCCCTTCAGGATGGGGATTTCCCAGAGGACGTAGCAGAAGACGTTGCGGCAATGAACCTCGACGTCGAACCCATGGCTATTGACTCCATGGGTACAGGTAAAAGGGTGTAGTAGGGGCAGCTTCTGTGGGTTCTCAGGGCCCTTTCCTGAGTTCCCTTTCTCCATCACCTTCCACTGATCCTTCTACTTCCACTTCTTTCCGGGGCTTCACTGAAGACCAGCGGTCTGTCCGACCTAAGGTTGCTTCAGTGATCCCCAAGGCTAAGTCGACCGAGGAGAAATTTAAAAAGTCTCTCCCCAAGAAATCGGTCATCTTGGCAGACACTGTAACTCCGGCTCACCACCCCGGAACAGTTAGGTCAAGGGTGGCCTCTTCGTCTGCGTCGAGGTCCCCCAAACGTAAATCACGTAAGGATCGGGCTCAAGTCCCTCCTTTTGATCCCAAATCCTTTTCGGCAAAACATTCTGGAGCAAGGTGGGAGTGATCGTAGGGCCTTGGTTGACAACAAGGTCGGCTCGGTGCTCTCCCAGCTCTCCAGTTCTGTTACGTCTTCCGGCCAGTCGATCGAATCGCTGGTGGAACGGCTGGCCGCTCAGGAGAATGCCATCGCCGGGATTCAAACCTCGATCGCGGCAGGTTCCCCCCTAACTGTGCCACCTTCTCTTCTTCCAATGCCAGATTCCAGCCAACTGCCGGAATTCAAGATGGCCAACCCTTGGAGGATTGCTTCATATGCCCCGTTTGTCAACGGAATGTTGACCCATCGAAGGCATAGGAACTCGAAGGCGTGAGGACTTTTGAGTTTCCACCCCAGGGACCTTCAACCCCACCATTCATTGGCTACGTCCGGCTAACGGTAAGCAGCAATGAATGAGAGAAGACAAAGTTCCCAAGGAAACAGTGATCCTTCCGAGGAACAGGCACAGCGAGACTCTAATGAGAAGTCTGGAGGAATGGGGAGGGGTGTGAAAATACCCGCATCACAGCCTTTAGAAGTCCCTTCTACTTTTTATACTCCGGTGGAAGGGACTCCGCTACCACTGACCCTTAAGGTAGTGGAAGCAACCTTTCAGGCCGCCCTGAAAGACGAGACGCCCTGCCTCAACTACGAGAGACGGAACCCACCTCTCTCTTAGTCCCAGGCTCCGAGACGTACTTCGAGGGGGCAGTTCCTACTTTCTCAGTAGGAAAACTAAAGGCGGACTGTGCCACCTCTCTCTTTAGTGAGAGACTTCCCAGGTTGTCGGACTCCCTCGTCCAGACGGAGTACGACGCCCGGACTAGCTCGTGAGTATCCCTTTCCTCCATGACTATGGCGGAGATGACGGCTCTTGTATACCAACCAAGAGCCGTTGTTTTAAAGTTTTGGCTAAAGGTCTGTTGCACACCATGCAGTGTGACTTTTACGACTTCCTCATAGCCAGGAGGAATTGTAGGAAGCACGTTCTGGCGGAAGCTACTATCCGCCATGAACCGAACAAACTGATTGCTTCCTCAATTTGGGGAACGGACCTCTTCCCAGCAACCAGTGGTAGCAGAAGTCCTTCATGAGGCTTCAAAGGTTTTAACCAGTGCCCTTCAAAGTCAGGTGGGGACTGGTAGCAAAGCGGAGGCAGGAATCTTCTGGTCCTAACCAAAGGATCAAGAAGAAACCAAGGAAGTTCTCTCCCTTCCAGCCTTCTCAGCAGACGTTGGTTCAGGCAGTCCCCACATCACAAGGGCAACCATCGTCGAAGGGTCAGCAGCAATACCTTGTCCTGACCCCTCAGTCCCAGCAACCTCAACCCTCTACTTCCTTTGCTGTCTCGCCAGCCTACAACTCCAACTATGAAAGCCAGAACTTCAGGCTTTCAATAGGTTTGCGAGGGGTAGCAGAGCAAGAGGTGCCTCTCGATTCAGAGGGTCCGGACAAGGGCTGCAAACAGAGGAAAGAGGTTTCCGAGGAGCAAGAGGTGGCCCGCCCCTCGGCAAACCACAGCAGTGAGAGTCCCAAGGTCAGGAGGGAGGCTGTACCTCTTCCGCCAGCGGTGGGGGTTCAGCCCTTGGGCTCAAAGTATAGATGACAAAAGGCCTAGGTTGGAGTTGGCTAGAGGGCCCTCCTCCTAACAACAGATTCTATCAAGCACCAACAACGGAATTGGTAGAGTATACCAAAGACCTCCTTCTCAAAGGAGTAGTCTCAAGAGTCAACAATTTAAAATTTCAAGGACGCTTGTTCAGCGTGCCAAAGAAAGACTTGGAAAACTGAGAATCATCTTAGACTTGTCCATCTGAACTTATACATTCATTGCGACAAGTTCCGGATGCTGACCGTTTCACAGGTACGGACCTTACTTCCCCGTGGGGCCGTCACAACCTCTATATCTTACGATGCCTACTATCATGTTCCCATAGCCAGACACTTCCGTTCCGTTCCTAGGCTTCAAACTAGGCAACAGATCCTACTCCTTCAAAGTAATGCCATTTCGGGCTCAACATAGCCCCCAGAATCTTCACCAATTGGCGGAAGCAGTAGTGCAAGAGCTAAGGAAACAGGGAATAATGTTAGTGGCTTATCTGGACGATTGGCTTATTTTGGGGCAAAGAACCCCAAAGAATGCAAGGAAGCAACGGTCAAAGTGATCAAATTCCTGGAACATTTAGGTTTCCAAATAAACAAAACCAAGTCCAGACTAACACCACCGGAATCGTCGATTCCAGTGGTTAGGCCTTCAGTGGGACTTGCATCGCACACTCTATCAATTCCGTCGTTGAAAAGGAAAGAAATTGCAAGAGCTACAAAACATTTCTCAAACAACACAAACATCCCGGAGGTGCCAGGAGAGGATCCTGGGCTCACTCAAGTTTGCATCAGTCACAGACGTTCTGCTCAGAGCCAAACTCAAAGATATAAACCAGAGTATGGCGCTCAAGAGCGAATTGCAGATCATGGGACAAACTAGCCTCTATCCCAGCGATCTTACGAAACGTCTCCGCCCATGGACGGGACAAGAATCTTTCAAAAGCATTCACCTCTGCAGTTCCCTCCTCCATCATTAGTGATCCACACAGACGCCTCACTAACAGGGTGGGGAGGATACTCCCAGTACGAAAAAGCTCAAGGAACTTGGTCGTTAACATTCCGCCACCAGCTACATATCAATGTACTGGAGGCCATGGTCAGTATTCCTCACACTGAAACGACTCCTGTCCGCCCAAGGAACTCACATTTCCAAACTAGTTCTGGACAGTGCAGTAGTAGTACACTGCATCAACCAGGGGCGGATCCAAGTCAAGCCACTTGAACCATGTCATGATAGCCATCTTCTCTCTGGCAAACAAAACAAATGGCACCTGTCGCCACTCACCTGGCAGGAGTCAAGAACGTAGTAGCAGACGCTCTATCTCGCTCCGCTCCGTTGGAATCAGAGTGGACACTGGACAGGAGTTCATTCAATTGGATCAGTCTACAAGTCCCCGGACTCCAAGTAGACCTCTTCACCACGGAGTCAAACCACAAACTCCCTTTTTACGTGGCACCAACCTCGATCCTCTAGCATACGCTACGGATGCAATGATCCTCGATTGGAACGAAATGGAAGAATTTTATTTACCTCGTTCCCTCCGGTGAACCTTCTCATGAAAGTTTTAGACAAACTCAGGACATTCAAAGGTCAAGTAGCTCTAGTAGCTCCCAACTGGCCCAAGAGCAATTGGTTCCCTCTACTCCTAGAGTTGAGACTCCGACCACTACGGATTCCCAACCCCAAACTAACCCAGTTAGTGCAAACTCCAGACTGTGTCCGCTTCCTCAAGAATTCAGAAACCCGAACTTTATGGATTTCCTGAAATTTGCAGCTATGAGGAATGCAGAAATTGATCCCCATAATATTCCTCATTCTTGGAATCAGATAAAGAGAATCTACTCTACGGCAATATTGATTCATCTGTCAAGAAACTAGCAGAGTTCCTTAAGATGTCAAATTCCCAAGTCATGACAACGAACCTAGCCATAACTTTCTTCAGATCATTGTTTGAGTTAAAGGTTTAGGCAGAGGCACTATCACTACGACCAAACAAATCAGCTCTTAAAAAGGATCTTCCAATTGGGTTTTAGCATAGACCTTACGGATTCGTACTTTACGTCCATACCAAAAGCTTGTGCTAGATTAAGACCATCAACGAGACCTAAATCAGTCTCTTGGTTCCTAAGTGAATGTCCGCAAACTGGCCTCGGGAACATTAACAATGACTCTTGCAATTATATAACCCTCCTGAGGAAAACCCTATTTTTATTAAGTTTAGCCTCCGGAAGCTAGAATATCAGAAGCTGTCAGCCTTATCAAGGGAACCAGGCCACATTGAGTTCCTCCCCTCAGGGGAAGTCCTCTTATCCCCACCGATCGCCATTTTCTAGCCAAAAATGAAGATCCACAGGACAGATGGTCCTCATGGAAAAATCCTACCACTACCTCAAGACATTTCCCTTTGTCCTGTCACTCATTAAGAGCCTACCTAAGCAGAACAACTCTGAAATCTTCAGGCCCATTGTTCATTAGGAAGGAAGGTGGTACATTATCCCTAAAAGGGATCAGGCAACAAATTTTTATACTTCATTAAACAGGCCAATCCAGAGTCCTTTCCTCGGGCCCACGATGTTAGGCGGTGGCCACATCTATTAATTATTTTTCCAACACATGAATTTGACGATCTTAAGAAATATACAAGCTGGAAATCTCCGACAGTTTTCAAACGCACTCTACCTAAACCCTTAGAAGCCCTCAAATTTCCAGCAGTGGCAGCTGGAACACAGTTTCTCCTGATTCTTAATTTTTCCTATAACTTCTTGTTGCCTTCCCTTCTACCTGCCCCATTGCACCCTTACTTAGTTTAGTTGCCTCCATGTATTGGGTTAACCTTGAGTTTTTGCTATTGTTCATACATTCTAGTTGCATTCAGTTCCATTTCTTTTGTATATATCAACTTATAATCCTGTCTTTGCCTAACTGTATATTTATTGCTTGTTGTTAGGCTAACTAATTTTAAGTTATAAACCCATGTTTTAGGGCTTATACTTTCCCATATTGTAAGACTGTAATTTTAGTTGATTATTATACTATTAACCTTACAAGTGTTTAACTTTACCTTCTTAATTTATCTGTACTGTCCCTCAAGCTTGGTGTTTTAGCATTCTCTGGTACTATTTCACAGGGCGACACAGGTTAAGCCCAGAAAAGGGATTTTTTGACGAAGGAAAAATCTATTTCTGGGCAACGACCTGTGTCGTCCTGTGAAACCCACCCTGTAGTTAGATTATCCTCACCCAGCTTACCCAAGCTTGGAGGCTATCTTCAGGAATGACGTCTCAGGCGTCAGAGGCGCTCACGGTAGTAGTAGACCGGGAGCTGTAGCACGGGTCCTCCGTAGTTCGGGGTTTTGTCGAAGGAAGAAGCTAAATGGCAAGGGACCTCTGGTAGTGATTCCACTCGCTCCTTACTATACCGACACTTCTATTAGAGGTGAGCGAGCCATTTATCTTGGCATTATATTGTTTCTTTTTTCTCTAGGATGAATAGCAATATTTATTCCTAAGAAATGGTATCAAAGGAACCAATTCACAGGGCGACACAGGTCGTTGCCCAGAAATAGATTTTTCCTTCGTCAAAATCCCTTTAATGCACTCCAGATACCCAAAAAATAAAAAATGAAAATATGTTTATACATTTTTTAGGAAATAAACAGTTTTACATAAAGGAAATAATGATACAGTAGTACCTCGAGATACAAAATTAATCTGTTCCGAGGCGCCCTTTGTATCATGAAGTTTTCGTTTCTTGGACCACATTTTACATGTAAAATGGCTAATCCGTTCCAAGCCCTCCAAACACCCCAGTAAATTATATTTCCAGGCCTAAAACACATGTTCTAGGGTTACGACGCCGATCCGACGGAAGAAATATGACTCCAAAAAGGCAAAATACTGTACATACTTGAGTAATATTCAACTGCATGTAATGTTCAACCCCATTTTTACTGCATATATTAGGACTTTAGCATATGTCCCTCAGCAATAAGCCTAGCCTATGTTAGTGGTTGCTACTGTAGCCTAGTCTATGATTCTGACATCTAAACCTAAGAGCTGAAAGCTTAGAATATGCCAATAAAATGTATAGATAATCAGTGTTACTCATTTCAAATAATTATTAATTAATCATTAACTATAATACAGAAAAAAAAAAAAAAAAAAAAAAAAAAAAACTTCCAATCGATTGTTTACACTCAGCTCTTACCCGTCTTACGAGTACCGAACGAACGCCAAGCAATCATTTTTCCTAGCATACAACTAATGAAACTACCAAACAGTATAATAACCATTCATTTCTATTCTTTATTCTATTTTTACCTAATGGAGATACCGAGTTACTGACAGCTATAATGAAACATACGTATACGTAACGTAATATTAAAACAGAAGAATTCTAAAAAATACGTATTTGTTGGCAGTCTGATTTATTTTATATTTTATGATATCTAATTCACAATTTTTTTATTAAATGTATTGCATGTACTCATTTCAAATAATTATTAAGTAACCATTAACTATAATAAACAAACAAAAAAAAAGCTTCCAAACTTCTGTTTACATCCAGCACTTACGAGTATCGAACGATCGCCAAGCAATCACTTTACACAGTAAGCCATAAATTTTCATTATCTCTCTTCAACTACTGAAACTGGCATACAGTATAATAACCATTCATTTCTATTCTTTATTCTATCTTTACCTAATGTTTTTTTTTTATTAAATGTATTGCATGAATAAGTTTTTCAATTTACAGCATCCTTTTACCAATAGAATACTTAAAGCACAAGGGGTAGATGCTGACCAATAGGAGAGCAGGACCTTATGGGGTGACTAGCATCAGGAACCAATGGGAGAGCGGGGAGGATGGTGGCGAGTTTACTCAGTTGGCGGCGCGGGAGTTTTAAAATTGTTCTCGGTGGTCCGGGCGAATCTCGGGACTTTACAGCAACAACCTTTCGTATCTTGAAAACTTTTCGTATGTAGAGCTGTAAAATTTTTCATATTTGCTTTCGTATCTCGAGTTTTTTGTAAGTTGAGCCTTTCGTATGTCGAGGTACCACTGTAAATGTAAATGATTAATGAAATAAATAAATGAACATTTAACATCACTCTCACCTTTATGGAAGACACTTGTTAGCGTATGGAAGCCGGAGAGGGGAGAGGGAGAGGAAAAGGGAGGAAGAGAGGTTGTTGTTTGGAAGGGGAATCTCCCTCCAGAAGGATTTCAGGTATCAACGACCTATCTGGGGTTACTACTTCTCTTCGTTTTTTACGGGCATTATCTGAGGTTACGTCCCCTCTTCATTTTTTACTGGCACTAGGACCAGCTTGAGAGTCACTGGACCCCTGTCACACAACAAAACTGTCCAGAGACATTTGTTTTAAGCATTTCTTTAAAATTTGCTTAACTTTAAACATGGCATTATCATTAACCCTCTAACGCCGAAGTGGTAAAAAAAAAATTGTCTCCCGTGTGCCGGAGGTGTTTCAGAGTGAGCGCGGAAGCGGAAAAAATATTTTTTTCAAAAAATCACAGCGCGCTTAGTTTTCAAGATTAAGAGTTCATTTTTGGCTCCTTTTTTGTCATCGGCTGAAGTTTAGTATGCAACCATCAGAAATGAAAAAAATTATCATTATCATATATAAATAATGCGATATATGATAGCGCAAAAACGAAATTTCATATATAATTGTATTCAAATCGCGCTGTGTGCAAAACGGTTGAAGGTAACAAGTTACTTTTTTTTCGTTGTAATTTACACTAAATTGCGATCATTTTGGTATATAACACATTGTAAAACGATAAAAGCAACACAGAGAAAATATTATCACAAAATAATGCATGAATTCGTAACTCGCTGACGTAAACAAATATTTTTTTCAAAAATTCACCATAAATCTAAATATTGTCCTAGAGACTTCCAATTTCTTTCAAAATGAAGACAAATGATTGAATATTACTATACTGTAAGAGTATTAGCTTACAATTGCAGTTTTCGACCATATCTGACGAGTTAAAGTTGACCAAATGTCGAATTTTTTTACATATATATTTTTTATAAGCAATTATTTCGGAAATAAGAAAAGCTACAACCTTCAAATATTTTTCGTTTTATTCTACATGAAATTGCGCACATTTTCATATATAAAACTCTATGAAATGCCTAATATGAAACGGAGCAAATATTCCGAGAATGGGACTTACGCATTTCGGAGATTTGTGGCGGAGAATCTGCGCGCGGAGGGAAGGAACGTTTTTTTTTTAAATTCACCATAAATTTAAATATTGTGCTAGAGACTTCGAATTTGTTTCACGATGAAGATAAATGACTGAATATTACTAGACTGTAAGAGTTTTATCTTACAATTGCGTTTTTCGACCATTTCGGTAGAGTCAAAGTTGACTGAACGTGGTTTTTTTTCTATTTATCGTGATTTATATGCAAATATTTCAAAAATGAGAAAAGCTACAACCTTCAACTATTTTTTGTTGTATTATACATGAAATTGCGCACATTTTCATATATAAAACTTTATGTAACGGCTAATTTAAAATGGTGCAAAACATTACCACAATCGCACGTATGATTTTTTCGGAAGAGTTACCGCGCGGACGTAAAGAAAATGTAATTTTTTTCATAAATTCACCATAAATCGAAATATTGTGCTTGAGACTTCCAATTTGTTTCAAAATGAAGGTAAATGCTTGAATATTACTAGAATATAAGCGTTTTAGCTTACAATTGCGTTTTTCGACCATTTCGTTAGAGTCAAAGTTGACCGAAGGTTTAAAATTTGTCACTTATCATTTTTTATATGAAAATATTTCAAAATTGATAAAAGCTACAACCATGGGTTGTTTTTAGTTGTGTTGTGCATGAAATTGCGCACATTATCATATAAAATTTAAAAACTTTATGTTAAAACGGCTTAATTTTAAAATGGATGGCAAACATTACCACAATCGCATGTATGATTTTTTTCGGAAGAGTTACC
The DNA here is from genome assembly GCF_015104395.2 of Macrobrachium nipponense. Classification (NCBI taxonomy): domain Eukaryota; kingdom Metazoa; phylum Arthropoda; class Malacostraca; order Decapoda; family Palaemonidae; genus Macrobrachium; species Macrobrachium nipponense. Next base: position 53,674,201 of record NC_087210.1, on the reverse strand, counting down.
GCGAGGACGTAAGGAAAAAGTTTTTTCATAAACATTCACCATAAATCGAATATTGCTGCAGAGACTTCCAATTAGTTGCAAAATTAAGGTAAATGATTGAATATTACTAAAATATTAAGAGTTTTTTTAGCTTACAATTGCGTTTTTTCGACCATTTTGGTAGAGTCAAAGTTGACCGAGGTTGAAATTTTGGCAATTATCGTTATTTATATGAAAATATCTCAAAACTGATAAAAGCTACAATCATGAGTATTTTTTTGCTGTATTCTACATAAAAATGTGCACATTTTCATATATAATACTATATATAACGGCTAATTTAAAATGGTAAAAAAATTATGTCAAAGTGACGAAATAATTTCCGAGATGTGTCACAGATACTTTTTAGTGCGGTAAGAAAGAAATTCGCGCTTGCGCGCCTGCGTAACGATTGTAAACAAAACAACACCTTGATCCGTGAACTCCCAGCATCCCCCAAGGCACGTGATTCAAGAGTTTTCGGCTGGTAGGCCTATAAGTATTTTTCCGCGAATTTTTAAAAAAATTTTTGAATGTCGACGTAAAATACGTCCAGTCGGCACCCGAGAGACAAAAAATGTCGACGTAAAATACGTCCAGTCGGCGTTTAAGGGTTAAAGATGTTGGAGACATGGATTACATCTTTGTTGGGGGTGATATTTCTCCACAAAATTTTTTACATCACTCCACCTTGCAAACATGTCCTTAATCACTGAAGTAGGCACATTATTTATGGTCATTTGCTTTCAGAATTTTTCAAACCAGCCTTTGCTGGCCATAAATTCACTATCAGCAGCACTTGCTGTAGGCATTTTCTCCCTGAGATTGGCATGTAACCTCTCCAACACTTTGCTACGAGTTCTTTCTTAAGTTCTATAGTGTTTCTCACCTTTTTTTTTTTTTTTTTACAGAAGGGCTAACACATGGAACTTTCTTTTGCCACATGATTGCTTATTTAGCAGTTGCAATCAAATAAAAAAGCCCAAAAACAATGAACACAAAAGCAGAATGGGTCACAGGAGAAAACAGGATGCTTTGTTTGGGAACTTGGTACAGGGCTCAATCATGTGGTGGGCTCCGGAAGTAGTGTTTCTGAGTGTACAAAAATTGAGGATACATACGAAACCTGAGACAAAATTTCGTCAGAAAAAGTCTACAAAAACCGAGGTTCCACTGTAAGTGGACCCCCGTATTCGCGTTCTCCGGATTTGCGGACTCACTGATTCGCAGATATCTCTCTGGGGCCTTGTATACCCATGATTTGCGGGGGATTTGCCTATTTGCTGGATTTTTCCGGCTAAATAAATCACTAATTAGTGTATTTTGATGTTATTTTCATGACTAAATACATTTTTATGGTACAAAAATGATTTACTAATTTTCAAATACTAATATTGATTAATACTGTATTAGTAAGTTCAGTAAGATTAAATGATATCACTTAATAATAAAAATAGTAATTCTCTCTCTCTCTCTCTCTCTCTCTCTCTCTCTCTCTCTCTCTCTCTCTCTCTCTCTCTCTCTCTCTCTCCCCTACAGAGATGTATGGTTTTTTTTTGTATGATAAATAAATGATTTACTATTTTTAAATATTAATATTAATGTATACAGCAATAATATCAATTCATTAAAGAAAATACTAATGTGAATTAGTTAGGTTTTAGTTTATAAATTTGAAAAATTATGTAAGAATGAAGGAAATCCCAGTCTTCTCTCTCTAACTCCAGGTACTAAAGCTGTCAATTATCAAGTAATGGGACTGGAGGGGGAGGAGCTGTTGTGCTGTTGCCACCAAGTGTTCATGCAATTTCTCTCTCTCTCTCTCTCTCTCTCTTCTCTCCCTCTCTCTCTCTCTCATTTACTGACTCAAGAATTTTATAGTACATAACGTATATATGTTTTTAATACTTTCAATAATAATAATAATAATAATAATAATATAATAATAATAATAATAATAATAATAATAATAATAATAAAAATAATATTAATATAACTGTAATTACAAAACTCATATTACATGATAGTATTTTAAAGAAATACAATAATCTATCCATTTCACTCTTTTAATTAAGGATAACTCCTCTCTCTCTCTCTCTCTCTCTCTCTCTCTCTCTCTCTCTCTCTCTCTCTCTCTCTCTCTCTCTCTCTCTCTTCTGCCACACAAGATATGTATGTCATAGTGGTAACTCCCTCCTTCTGTTTTGCTGGAAGCGTTATAAATATTTTCTTTGAGAACACATAGATACACACTCTCTCTCTCTCTCTCTCTCTCTCTCTCTCTCTCTCTCTCTCTCTCTCTCTCTCTCTCTCTCTCTCTCTCTCTTTTACCGAGATGAAAGAATTTTTATGTTACTAGTATGTAAAATCTTCATTGATATTTTCTGTTGTTAATAATAGTTGTTAAATCAATAATAATAGAAATAATAATAATAATATAATAATAAATAAATAATAATAAAAACTGTAAATACAAAATTCGTATGTGGTAGTATTTTAAAGAGATAAAAATGACCTTTCCATTTCACTTGTCAGGATAACTCCTCTCTCTTACTGAGATGAGAGAATTTTTATGGTAGATGCATATGTTTATTAATATTATCAAATAATAATAATAATAATAATAACTAATTTCAAATGAAAATTCTTCCCTTTGTCTTTTTCTGTTATCACTTTCCCTACCTTCTCATAACTCCAGTGATGCTCGGAGCTGGGAAGCTGTCAAACATGTCAAGTAACGGTGCCATACAATGGTCGACGAATTTAATGGTTTTTATGCAATCTCTCTCTCTCTCTCTCTCTCTCTCTCTCTCTCTCTCTCTCTCTCTCTCTCTCTCTCTCTCTCTCTCATTTTCGTAAGTGATGACATAAGAGTAAATATGGAGATACTATATAAAATATTAGAGAAAATAGTGGTAAAATATATACCGAAGAAGAAAACTAAACATCAGTCATGCATCCAAGAGACAGAAGGATCTTGTTCCAGAAAATCAGAAAGTGGAAAAAAGGTCTTGCAAAAGAAAAAAATGCATGGAAAGCTATAGAACTAAAAAGTAAGATAGAAAATGCAGAACAAAAGATTATGCAATCAAAAGAAAATGAAAAACAGAACTTGGAAGAAAAAACCCTAGTAAATATCAAGCAAAACCCCAAACTATTATACTCGTACGTGAAAAAGATGAATAAAAGAAGAATAAAAATAGGCCCTCTAAGAATTGAAGGGAGATTAACGAATGAAAAAAAGGAAATATGCAACATATTGGCAGAACGATATAAGAGAGAATTCACCCCTAGAATTGATAATGAAGATAATGATACAGAAGTAAGGGACAAAAATAGTGAATATTTAGCTGACATAGATATTAATGAAGCTGATATTGTGCAGGCTATTAATGAAATTAAAAATGGAGCTGCTGCAGGTCCTGATGGTGTTCCTGCTATTTTGTTAAAGAAAGTAGTTCATTCTATCGCAAAGCCACTTGCAATATTATTAAGACAAAGTGTAGATACAGGCAAGATTTATGATGAGCACAAATTAGCATATGTTACCCCTACTTTCAAAAGTGGATCAAGACTAGAGGCAAGTAATTATAGACCTGTGAGTCTAACATCACATATTATGAAAGTGTATGAAAGGGTAATGAAGAAAAATATTATGAAACATTTAATAAAAAATAATTTGTTTAATATAGGACAACATGGTTTCGTACCTGGAAAAAGTACACAAACCCAACTGTTAGTCCACTGTGAGAACATATACAAAAATATGAAAAGCGGAAATGAAACAGATGTGGTTTATCTAGACTTTGCAAAAGCTTTTGACAAGGTAGACCATAATATATTAGGGAAGAAAATTAGAAAACACAATATCGTGGATAAAGTAGGAAGATGGTTAAAAGAATTTTTACACAACAGAAAACAGATAGTTATTGCAAACAATGAGAAATCGGATGAAGCTAAGGTAATATCCGGTTTGCCACAAGGTACGGTGTTAGCTGCAATACTGTTTGTTATTATGATTGCAGACATAGACATTAATGTTAAGGACTCGGTAGTGAGTAGTTTCTCTGATGACACAAGAATAAGTAGAGAAATTACTTGTGATGAAGATAGGAATGCGCTACAAAGAGACCTTAACAAAGTATATGATTGGGCAGAGGTAAATAGGATGGTATTTAACTCTGATAAATTTGAATCAATAAATTATGGAGACAGAGAAGGAGAGCTATATGCATATAGGGGACCTAATAATGAGACAATCACAAATAAGGAAGCAGTTAAAGACCTTGGTGTGATGATGAATAGGAACATGTTATGCAGTGATCAAATGGCAATTCTATTGGCAAAATGTAAAGCAACAAATGGGAATGTTGTTACGGCACTTCAAAACAAGAAAAGCTGAACACATGATTATGCTTTATAAAACATATGTTCGTAGTCCACTTGAATATTGCAATATGATATGGTACCCACACTATCAAAAGGATATTGGACAAATAGAGAGTGTACAAAGGTCCTTTGCAGCTAGAATAGAAGAAGTTAAGGACCTTGACTACTGGGAAAGACTACAATCATTAAAATTATATAGTCTAGAAAGGAGAAGAGAACGCTACTTGATAATTCAGGCATGGAAACAGATAGAAGGAATTGCCGAAAACATCATGGAGCTAAAAATATCAGAAAGAGCAAGCAGAGGTAGATTAATAGTGCCCAAAACTATACCAGGAAAAATAAGGAAAGCATACAGGACATTAATCCACTACGCACCAGCATCGATAATGCAGCGTCTATTCAATGCGTTGCCAGCTCATCTGAGGAATATATCAGGAATGAGCGTAGATGTGTTGAAGAATAAGCTCGACAAATATCTCAGCTGCATCCCAGACCATCCAAGATTGGAAGATGCAAAATATACCGGAAGATGTACTAGCAACTCTCTGGTAGACATTGAGGCACCTGGGGCAACCCGAACAAGATGTAAGGTCTGTAAGGTAAGGTAAGGTCTCTTTTACTGAGATGAGATCATTTTTATGGTACATGTATGTAATAAGTTTATTATTAATATTTTCCAATGATAATACTATAATATGTATAATAATAATAATACTATAGCTGTAATTACAAAATTCATATGTGAATATCTTAAATACAATAATCTTTCCATTTCACTCTTAAATACTGTAAAGACCACTCTCTCTCTCTCTCTCTCTCTCTCTCTCTCTCTCTCTCTCTCTCTCTCTCTCTCTCTCTCTCTGCTGCAAGTGTTAGAAGTACGTATGTATGTACTTATATACCTTTAATAGTACTAATGTTTAGGATTGCTTTGAAATTATATTAATACAATCTCTAAGATTAATATATTAATATGATAATAATTTAAGGTAAATTTGATGTAGGCTGTTACATAAGGTATACAATTGGTGTTTCTATTTCTTCCTTCTTTTATCTCTCTCTCTCTCTCTCTCTCTCTCTCTCTCTCTCTCTCTCTCTCTCTCTCTCTCTCTCTCTCTCTCTCTCTCTCAGCAAAAGAATTGATATACAGCCAAGCATAATTGTTCAGTCCTCTCTTTCTCTCTTCTCTGGAAAAGATATATGTATTTATCGTAAGGAGGCATTCTCTCTCTCTCTCTCTCTCTCTCTCTCTCTCTCTCTCTCTCTCTCTCTCTCTCTCTCTCTCTCTGTTATTGGCTGTTTATATATTTCTAATGGTCAAATGTTTAAGATGACTTTGAAATGATATAAATAATACCAATTCGATGGTATATTTGACGTAGGATGATACTTTAAGTATACATTTGGTATTTGAACTTTCAAGATAAGCAGATATAGGTATTTTTAGAAGGGAGTTCTAACTATTCGCGGGTTTGAGCTGTTCACGGGGGGTGCCTGGTACACATCCCCCGCAAATACGGGGAGAACACTGTATTATATTAAGTAAAAAGTTAATGTAAACAGCAAGATTTCAAAACATTCCTGTTCTGTTTGCCAGTTGGCAACACTGCCGTTGACAGTTACAAAATCTTCCCTTGAAAATCAGTTGTTTACATCACGGCCGCTTATTATAAATTTCTGAAACCTTTTGTGCCTTTAAAGCTCTCATTATTTGTTAATGTGGCTTTAAGTTATTTACCATTTATGAAATCCACAAAATTAGTGAATTAACTTTTATTTCTTAATTGTGGATTATATTTTATTTTGACGAACTCTTGCACTACCCGAATTTAATCTGTGACATGTTTAATGGATAGCCAAGATGATTTGACTCTTCATTCTGCAAGCAAGTTCAACATCAGGAATTGCGGCTTGTGGGACAAGGATGAGTAGCAGGGAGTATGAACCCCATGACATTTGTAACTCTTGTAGTGGACAGGTTTGTGACTTGACTTCTTGTTGCGACTAATGTAAGTCTTGGTCTGACGTAGATATGAAAGCGTAAAAGATTGTTTAATGAGAAAAAGAAATTGATAGCGAAACCTGAATCTAATGATTTCCTTGACTTGTGTGCCCATAGTTCTGGTTCTTATGTTTCAGTATCATGTGATTCCAATTCCGAATTAATTGATGTTTTGCTGCCTGTACAACCAGTGACTAATGAAGTCATTTTTTATTTTGACTCAAAATTTTTGGCGATGGAAACTAGTTAGAATAAGAAATTTGAAACATTACAGCATAGTTTAGATAGAGACATTTCAGTCAAGTTTAACAAGTTGTCAGAAAATTTTGAAGCAGTTTTTACTAGGATGTCTAACAATCTTTTAGATTCATTTTCAGTTCCTCGTCAGGTACTGTCGACACCACCCTGGGTAATGGGTAATGGTGAGACAGATACCCCAGGGATTCGGTCCGGGCAGGTGCCTGACGACTCTTTACCCAATGTGTCCCCAGTTAGTCCCGTAACAGTGCCAAAGGGTGCTTATTTAGGAGAAGGAGGGAGGGGTATTAGTGTTAGACCTAAGACAGCTTGTCGTCAGGATGTTACTTTGGGGGAAGTTTCACATTTAGGTTCTGAAAGATGATGATGATGATGTGGATTTGTGTGATATTGGTTTTTCGTTGAACGGCGGTCATGATGTTGAGTTCAAGAAACTTTTTGATATAGTTTTGAGTTTTCTTCCTCAGGCAAAGCCTAAAGAGCAGAAGCAGCCTCTGCCTCGCTATATTACAGAAGGGATTTTTCTTGATGGTCTTTCCTGTTCGTGGGAATTTTTACGTTTTCCTTTTGCTCAGAGATTCGCGAGGGTGAGGGTGGATGTCGTCACTAAACTTTCAAAAGTGATTGGGGAAGGGAAGAGGAAGCTCTCTTCTGTTCTACAACACCGGAGAGGTGTTTATCAGTTTAGCAGATGATACTTCGTTCTCTCAACCCCCCAAACCAAATCCTGATTTTGTCCGACTTTCTACCAGCCCGAGAAGAGTCTACTTGAGACTCAGAGGTCTGGAAAAACTAAGCCCTATTAATAATAATGTCTGACTTTTGGGTCAGGCTTTGCTTTTCAAGGCTTCAGTCTCAGTTTCTGCCAAAGACTTTATTGCCATGGAGATTGTTATGAGCTCTTTGCAGGGGGCTCAGTCCTTCAACATGTGGGTCCTTGGAGGTCTTTTAATGTATGTCAAGGACTTCAGGTTTGTTCCTCCTGATGCTTCTCTTTGGAAAATTTTGTTTGTCTATTTTGATCACTTCTGTACATTAGAACGAGCTTGCCACTTCTATGCAGGCCTTTCTCATTTCTGTAAGGTATAACCTGTATTTGTCGCAGTTACCCTCTTCTGTTTCAGAGATGCAAAGAAATTGTTTATTTTCTTCTTCTCCTTTTGGCCGTTCCCTTTTTGATATGTCTGTGCTTTCTGAGGTTTTGAAAGAACATGAAGGCTGCCTCTTCTGAAGCTCACTGGGCCTTATCAAGAGCTTTTTCCTTGGGTTTTCCTCTCGTTTCTTCAAGGGGTAAGCATAAGTTTAGTGCCAGACTTTACACATTCTGCTCCAGCCCAACAACCTCCTTCTTCCTCTGGCTCATTTCTCCCAAGTACATCTTCTCAGGTTACTGGCGCCTCGGCTTCCTCCTCTGGCACTTCCCCTGTGAAACGCAGGAGAGGTTCTTGGTGCGGATCTAAGGGCAGAGGAAGAGCTCCACCTCCAGGAGGTCCTTCTTCTTCTTCTTCCTTGTCTGTGTGTAAGAATTTTTGGCAGTAGGAGTCATTACCTCGCCCAGAGACCACAGTAGGAGCTTGTCTCTCTTGCCATTGGTCAGTTTGGCAGGAGAGAGTGGTGGATGCTTAGGTAGTGGAGGTCCTGAAGGTAGGTTACGAGATCCCTTTTGTTTCAAGACCTCCACTTTCCCATCGTCCTCTCGAGTTCAGCAGTTATTCCTCTCACTCAATCAGGGGTCAAGACTTGGAGAAGGAACTTTTGGCCCTCTTGGAGAAGGATGCCATAGAGCAAGCTCCTCCTTCTACCAGGTTTTACTCATGGGTGTTTGTGGTTCCAAAGGCCTCGGGCATCTGGCGCCCCATCATATTCTTTCAGTCCTGAACAAGTTCATTGTAAAGTCCAAGTTCCAGATGGAGATGGTTCAGACCGTTCGTCCATCTATCAGGAAGGGGGACTGAATGATTTCCATCGATCTGCAGAATGCTTATCTGCAAATCCCATCAATCTGAAGAGCAGATCTTACCTTCAGTTTTTCACGCACCTGGAAGTTTTCCAGTTCAAGACCCTTTGTTTCGGCCTCACCACTACTCCAAAGGCCTTTTCACGGGTGATGGCTCCTGTTTCAGCTATTTTGCACCGGTTAAGAGTAAGGATGCTTTGGTATCTGGATGATTGGCTAGTCCAGGCCGACTCTATAGAGAAATGTCTCCAGTCAAGGAAGATAGTTTGTCTCTTTGTGTCGAGTTGGGCATTCGTGTCAACTTCGATAAGTCCAATCTAATTCCTTGCCAGAGCATGACTTATCTGGGGATTGTTTTGAATTCCCAAATTTTGATGGCTTCTCCCTCTCAGAAATGGATAGACAAGCTTCTAAGTCTGGCCGAAGAGTTTCTGTCCTCCGTAACGCAGCCAGTCTCTCTTTGGAGGACTCTCTTGGACCATTTGTCATCCCTTATCCAACTGGTTATCCGAGGGCTTCTCAGAATGAGGTCCCTTCAGTTGACCTTTTACCAGTCATGGGATTTCGTGTCTGAGGACATGATAGTCGCCTCCTCTCCAGAGTGCTGGAAGAATCTCTGTTGCTGGATTCAAATTCACCGCCTCAAGTCAGGGACGTCTCTTCTCTCAGTTCCACCGGACCTAATGTTTTGGTCAGACACCTCGGATCAAGGTCGGGGCACACATCTGGGTGATCAGAGGAAGAGAGGATCATGTCAATAAATTGGAGGGAGCTAAGGGCAGTGTACCTAGGCCTTCTTTCATTTCAGGATCAGTTGTGAGAGTCAGTTGTAGCGATCTTCATCGACAACACCACAGCAGTCTCGTACTCAAGAAACCAGGGAGGTACACAGCCGGACCTTCTCACTCAAGAAGCCCAATTAATCCTGTGTTGGGTGGAAGACAGGAGGATTACGTTGGTCCCTCAGTTTATCCTTGGTCATCACAACGTCTTAGCAGACACCTTGTCGAGACCAAACGAAGTTCAGTAGTCGGAATGGAAGTCTTTGACAGCCTCAGAAAGCAGTGGCCTGTCACAGTTGATCTGCTTGCCACCCCATTGAATTTTTGGTGCCAAATTTCTTCACCCCTTACCAGACTCCTCAGAGTGCCGGGACCTATGCTCTATTGCAGGACTGGGAGGGCCTTCAAGCATATGCTTTTCCTCCGGTCATTCTGGTGAGGGCAATCCTCAACAAAGTGAGGGCGACCAAGCTTCTGGATGTCTCCCTGATTGCCCCCTTTTGGCCGCAGAAGGAGTGATTTCCCGACCTACTGGAAGCACTGGTGGAGCCCCCTTCGTCTGCCAGAGAGACCAGATCTTCTCAGACAACCTCATTTTCATTGGTTCCATCAGAAGCTCCACATGCTTCATCTTCATGCCTGGAGACTGTCAGGAGATTCTCCAAGCAGGAAGGGTTCTTCTCCAGAGTGGCTCTCAGTTGGCTCTTGCCAGACAGCAGTCAACTAGAGTAATTTATGAAGCTAAATGGTCGGTTTTCAGACTTTGGTGTAGGTTTCAGGGGCATTCAATTTCTAGACCTTCCTTACAGAAAATAGCGGAGTTTTTAGTTCATTTACATCATGACAGGGACCTGTCATCTTCGTGCATTAAGGGTAACAGGTCGATGCTTTCATGTTTTTAAGGAAATCTCTTCTTTTTATGTCATTAGAGATTTAATTAGATCTTTTGCTCTATCTCGACCCAGTGTGCTGTTGTCTCCTCTGACATGGGACGTTAATAAAGTCCTTCAAGCCTTGAGGTACCCTCTGTTTGAGCCTTTGAATACAGCCGATTTTAGGGACCTCTCTTCTAAGACACTTTTCTTTGTTTCAATGGCGACAGCCAAGAAGGTGGATGAACTGCAAGCACTCTCTTTTCTTGTTGTCAGTTCTGGACAAGACATGATTTTGTCATACCTTCCCAAATTTGTCACAAAGACCGAATCGTCTGATAATCCAATTCGTTTTGAGGTCGCTGGTTGACTTTGTTCTTTGTTGGTAATTTGAATTAGGATTTAGTTCTTTGCCCTGTTAGGGCTCTCATGCTATGTACGTCGCACGAAGAATATTCAGGGTCGTCCTTGTGATCTGTTTGTTTCGTGGTGTATCCTTTTTCCTCAGAGATCTTATTGTTAAAACTGGTGGTTTGGTTGCCCGTGAAGGCCAGGTGCCAAAAGCACACCGTATTAGAGCAGTCGCTACATCGGTAGTTTTTATGGAGAACGTCTCTGTCGCCAAGGTGCTTGAGGCGGTGACTTGACGTTCTAATGCTGTTTTTGCATCTTTTTATTTGAAGGATGTATCTCTAGTTCTAGGTGACCTTCGTTCTTTGGGCCTGTTGGTGACAGCAGGACAGGTTGTCAGACAGAAGAAATAGGTAGTCTTCCTGTTTTGCGTTTGGTTGCTACCTGTATCTTATTTTTGTTGTATTTGTATTCTTTGGATTTTGCATTATAACTTTTGGGGCAGTTGTTTATTTAGTTATAATGGGAATTAGGCAGTTAGGTATAGGGGTTGTTGATGACATAAGGACTGGCCGCTCTGACGACTCACGCTGCTTCCATTGTTAGTCTGACATTGGATCAGCCACTGGGTTGTTGGTGTTGGCGACTACACTTCTCCCAAAGTCGATGCTGACTTAAGACTAGCCACTGGTTTGCCTGTTCTGACGACTTACACTTCTCCCATTGTCTGTCTGGACAGAGAATTAGTCAATGGGTCGTCTGCTGTCGTCTGGCGACCTGTTCACCATCTACTTTTTGTCTCACCTGTTTTCTCGGAGTCAGACACTCACGCGAGATCAGGATTGAGTTGCCTTTTGCTCCATGGTCCTTTCTCTTGGCACCAAAAAACTTGAGTCAGGAGTCGCTCATGAGAAAATATCGCTGCTGGCGACGTTGGGTTGCAATGATACGCCCCCAATGTTTGCTTAGCTTTGAATTGCCCTGGCAGTCCAGGCACTCATCCTTCGGGAAAGAGTCGCCAATAACCCGCACCTCTCTCTCAGCATCAGACATTCGTGAGAGAGCAGGTGTCGTTGGTGTATTTAGTGCTTGATCAAGTCATCAGGGTGCAGCCTTTCTGTCCTCATTGTTGTCTGACTTGTCACTTGGTTGGTCACCTGACTTTTGTATAGACGGACTGACTATGCACTTACTCCTTGTCCTTTACTACTGCATTTCATCGGCATTATGGTAGGAGACTTAGAGAGTTCTTAGTATCTTAGACTCTGGGTTGAGTTATTAACTCGGCATATGATTTATATTTCTTTGTTGTTTTATGTCCTTTTTTTAGTTTTTCTTTTTCTTCCTTTTCCATTAATTGGATTAGGTTGGTTCCTCTTATTCTACCCGAAAGGGAAATTTTATTCAGATTCCCTCCTCCTTTTCAATGTGGTAATCGGGCTAGATAAATGATATTGAGGTTATGTTTATTTATATGGAATTTTTAAAATAAAATTAATATTAATAATACTTACCTGTATAATTTATCTAGTCCCACCCATCCTACCCCATGATCTGCCTCTCGCAACTGATTTTCAAGGGAAGGTTTTGTAACTGTCAACAGCAGTGTTGCCTATTGGCAGACAGAACATGAGGCAACAGGTTGGCAATGTGGTAAATTTTGGTGCGGTTTTTGGGAATTTAGGGCTAGATGAATTATACAGGTAAGTATTATGAATATTAATTTTATGATAAAAATTCCATTTTCTTAAAAGATACTTCACTCAACCCATTTCTGCAGATAAACAAATTTATGGGGGTGTCCAGTCTTAGACTTGTTCTCTACCCAGCACTCCAGGAAACTGTAGGTCTTCTGTTCCGTAGTGCCGGACCCATGGGCTGCTGCAGAGTGTGCATTCCAACATCCCTGGGACAACCTTGACGTGTATACCTTTCCCCCGTTCTGCTTGATTCGCAGGGTGATCAGGAGGGCTCTGACTGCCCTGACTCTTCGGATGATTCTGGAGGCACTCAAATGGCCTCAGGCTGTTTGGTACCCTGACCTGTTGGTTCTTCTCTCTGAGGCACCGCAAGAGATACCCCCCTGTCACAACCTTCTATGTCAGCCACACAGAGCGGTACCACTTGGCAGTGCAGTCCCTATGTCTTCATAGCAGGAGGTTATCCACCATCTCTTGTGAGCAGGAGGCTTTTCTCACCGAGCAGCAACAGAAATGGCAGGATACCTCAGACAGTCCTCTGCAGCAGTATACCAGGGAAAGTGGGCCATCTTCTGTGGTTAGTGTCATAGACAGGGTCTCTCTCCTCTTAGAGCCACTCTTCAGCAGGTCGCTCACTTCTTAGCCTTTCTTCTCTGGAAGAAGCTCCTATCTGTTTCCGCAGTTAAGGCGTATAGGTCTGCCTTGACCCTGGTCCTAAAACTGAGAGGTACTATAGATATTGCCACCTCTATGGAAATATCACTCCTCATGAGGAGCTTCAAGATGTCTTGCCCACCCAGAGAACTCTCAGGGGATGGGACTGTCATTCTCAGGAGCCTGACTCGTGAACTGTACAAGCCCGTACAAGAGTCGTCAGACAAAGATTTGACCCTCAAGACGGTGTTTCTGCTGGTTCTGGCATCAGCAAAGAGAGTGGGAGAACTTCACAATCTCTCTTAACGTGAAACACTCTAGGGGGATGGGGATCGGTTGCGATCAATTTTGTCCTGGCTTTCGTAGTGAAGACTTAGAATCCATTGGTTCCTGGTAGTAAATTCGAATCCTTTATGATCCCTACCCTAGAGGACTTCTCTAGTAATGACCCTAATGAGATGCTGCTTTGTCCTGTTAGAGTGCTACAACTCTATCTGAAGAGAACTTGTCATCTCTGGCCTGAGTGTCAACGCCTCTTTGTTAGCACTTGAGTGACCAAGAAAGAGGTATCCAAGAACACTATTTCTTTCTAGCTTCATGAGGCGATCAGGAAAGCATTTTCTTTTGAAGGGAGAGACAACAGTACCTTTTGCCTGAGAGCTCACGAGGTCAGGGGTATTGGTCCTTCCCTCACATTTCCCCTCAAGTAGGTACACCTTCCCGCAGCGAGGGGATAAGGGACCCTGGTCTTTGTTCTTCGTTTTTACAAAGAATTCAGACCTGGGTCCTGACGGATCATCTACAAACCTTTGGATTAAATAGGGTGGAGATCTCCACATTTGTCAAAATTAACTGCTTGCGTGATTGGGGGAAGGAATCGTGGATTGGAGAGGGATTGCATTCGAAGCTAAATGTGGGAGTTGTGGGGGTTACAGTGAGTCTTCCACCTGAAATGGTTTGAACCCCTGGGATAGTGATCAGATTACATCGTTGTTGTTTTTGGGGCGAAACCATCCCCGGAGATTAACCATTGGAATCCAGGGGGTGCTGGTCTTTGGGGATGGGACTCCTGGCCTTTAGCCGGAGGCCCATCAACATGGTTGGGGTATAGGGACTTTTTCCCAAATGGGTGGATTTGCTTATGTGATTGCTACTAAACTGTGTTGATGCTACCCCAAAAGGGTAGGGTGTGGGGTAGACCGCGGGAAAGCGACATCTATGTGTGCCATTGGTGGAGAATGTGGAACCCTGTCTGGTCCACAATACCTTCTTAATCTTCTCAAGCAGTAGTGTGTGTGTGTGTTTGTGTTTCCCTTCTTTTCTTTTTAAATTCCCATGACCTGTCTCTCTAGTACACTGTCCCCGGGCCCCCGACTCTTTGGCATCATTGACAACCCTGGGCTTGGATAAGGACCTCCCTTTGCCATTACACAGCCTCCTCCAATGTAAACAACAAAGAGTCTTTGCTTGTTACTACGAGCCCTTATGTACTTCAGAACAGAGGAAAGAATGGCAGGTTTAATGATAGAAATAGGAATGTTAATCCTGATATTGGAATTTTACTTGGATCTCAAGAACCTGACACTTATAATAAATATCTTTCTCTTGACCTTGACAAAAACATGAAAGAACTAAATAAATTTGATGCCCATTGAGATACTGTGAAATGCATTGGCAGAGAACCAAAGATAAGCCTCTCAAGGTGAAGGAAGCTTGCTTATAGAAGTTTCATCACCAGATGAAAGTAGAAAATTACTATCTATTAACCCTTCAACGCCTATTGGACATATTAAACATTGACAAAAATTGCCTGTTGGGTGCTTAACCCTTTAACGCCGATTGGACGTATTAAACGTCTATATAAATTGTCTGTTGGGTGCTGATTGGACGTTTGGTACGTCGATATAAAAAAGTTTTTTTAAAAATTCGCGGAAAAATAGTTATAGGCCTACTAGGCAAAAACTTTTGAATCACGCGCCTTGGGGGATGCTGGGAGCTCACGGATCAAGGTGTTGTTTTATTTACAATCGTTACCCAGGCGCACAAGTGCAAATTTCTTTCTTCTCACACTAAAAAGTATCAGCGACACATCTCAGAAATTGTTTTGTCACTTTTTCATATAAGTTTTGCACCATTTTATATTAGCCGTTACATGGAGTATTATATATGAAAATGTGCATAATTTCATGTAGAATACAACAAAAAACAACTCATGGGTGTAGCTTTTATCAGTTTTATAATATTTTCATATAAATAACGATAAGTGCCAAAATTTCAACCTTCAGGCAACTTTGACTCGACCAAAATGGTAAAAAAAACGCATTTGTAAGCTAAAACTCTTATATTCTAGTAATATTCAATCATTTACCTTCATTTTGCAACAAATTGTAAGTCTCTAGCACATTATTTCGATTTATGGTGAATTTATAAAAAAAACTTTTCCTTACGTCCGCGCGATAACTCTTCCGAAAAAATCATAAATTTTTTCGTCCGATTGTCGTAATGTTTGCACCATTTTAAATTAGCCATTACATAAAGTTTTATATATGGAAATGTGCACAATTTCACATAGAATACAACAAAAAGTAATTGAAGGTTGTAGCTTTTCTCATTTTTGAAATATTTTCATATAACGATAAGTGCCAAAATATCAACCTTTGGTCAACTTTGACTCTACCGAAATGGTCAAAAAACGCAATTGTAAGCTAAAATTCTTACATTCTAGTAATATCCAATCATTTACCTTTATTTTTCAACAAATTGGAAGTCTATAGCACAATATTTCGATTTATGGTGAATTTATGAAAAAAAACATTTTCCTTACATCCGCACGGTAACTCTTACAAAAAAAATCATAAATTTTTTCGTCCACTTGTCATAATGTTTCCACCATTTTAAATTAGCCGTTACATAAAGTTTTATATATGAAGATATGCGCAATTTAATGTAGAATACAACCAAAAACAACCCATGGTTGTAGCTTTTATCAGTTTTGAAATATTTTCATATAGATAACGATAAGTGCCAAAATTTCAACCTTCGGTCAACTTTGACTCGACCGAAATGGTCGAAAAACGCAATTGTAAGATAAAACTATTACATTCTAGTAATATTAAATCATATTCCTTTATTTTTCAACAAATTGGAAGTCTGTAGCACAATATTTCGATTTATGGTGAATTTATGAAATAAACTTTTTCCTTACGTCCGCACCGTAACTATTCCGAAAAAATCATAAATTTTTTTGTCCGATTGTCGTAATGTTTGCATCATTTTAAATTAGCCGTTACATAATGTTTTACATGTGAAAATGTGCGCAGTTTCATGTAGAATACAACAATAAGCAACCTAAGGTTGTAGCTTTTATCAGTTTTGAAATATTTTCATATAAATAACGATAAATAGAAAAAATTTGTCCTTCGGTCAACTTTAACTCGACCGAAATGGTCAAAAACTGCAATTGTAAGCTACAGCACTTACAGTCTAGTAATATTCAATCAATCACCTTCATTTTGCAACAAACGGGAAGTCTCTAGCACAATATTTCGATTTATGGTGAATTTTTGAAAACAGCTTTTTTTTTACCTGTGCGCGTTATGAATTCATGCATCATTTTGTGATAATATTTTCTCTGTGTTGCCTTGATTGTTTTACAATTTGGTATATACCAAAGTGATCGCAATTTAGTGTACAATATAACGGATAAAAAATTAACTCGTTAGCTTTAACCGTTTTGCTCACAGCGCAATTAGTATACAATTATATATGAATTTTTTTTTGCGGTGTCATATATCCCAATATTTATATATGATAATGATATTTTTTTCATTTCTGATGGTTGCATACTAAACTTCAGGCAATGACAAAAAAAAGGAGCCAAAATGAACTCTTAATCTTGAAAACTAAGCGTGC
>NC_087210.1:53578961-53656803 GCF_015104395.2 Macrobrachium nipponense | reverse complement strand
AAGAGACAGTGAAATCTTTGTATGTATGTAGATGTGATTAAACTAGTGTGCCAAATCTAATGTATAGTACACTTCAGTATTAATTATAATCTTTATTCCAGATTTAAACTTGGGACGCAGCAGCAGGTATGTCGTTACATACAGCAGTTCAAAGAGATCTTCACAGAAGATTGGAGGAAAAGTGTCAAGATCACTCATAAAGTATGTAATAAGGTTTTGAATTCTTGGTTTAGGTATGACTTTTAAGGTTGAATTTCTATTTATTAATGTGTAATCTTAATTAGAGAAGACTAGCAGTTTCAGTGTTGTAAGTAATTCTGCCCATTAATTTATATTTCAGAGTCTTAAAGAAACAGTAAAAAGTACCACCCTGTCTAAATGCAACCACAATTATTTGTATTAAACTCATATTCTATGAAAACCAAGCAGTTTTACAACTGGTGTAGTAGTATCTTGTCAAAGTTCTATACCTGAACCAGCCATTTTCATCAATCCACTTGAGAATACATATATGATTTTTTAGTGTTGGTCATTCGTTAAGCCCTGGTAGCTTGTAGAATGAGAAGAGTAGCAGCTTATATTACATAAAATTATGAGGTAAGTGGAAGGGGAAAATTAAAAGGACTGAGGGAAGAAATATGCTACCTGACTAACCAATAAGAATCCACCATAAGGGTGAGAAAAAATATTTCAAGATATTTGTTGGAGAAGCTAGTCCACCTCTTCCTCCTATCTCAGGGATATCTGCCTCTTTCATCTTCCCCTTTCCGCTTACCTCACCTTTTCGTCTAATGTGGATTGCCACTCTTCTACCTCTACAAGCTTCCTAGCTGATGCATGTCATGTAGGCTGTAGTTTCTTGTCTAGTGTAGTTAAAAAAAATTACAATCTGTTGCTGATTATTTAAGATGGTTGATAAAAAATCTGTTTTAATAGTGCTATCAATCCAAAGCCCAAACTTAATCAGATTGTACTTATATGAGAGTGAAGGCCTTCTGCAGGACAAAAATGTAGTCCATTATTAATAGCTTTTCTAAGCAAGAAAGCCATATTGCATCATAGAGACAAGCTGAAGAGATGGTACATTACTGAAGGCAAGGATGGATCTCTTTAGAACATCAGCTTGAAACAAGAATTAATTTTGTCTTTGCTGATTCCATCAGTAGGGATTATCAGGTGATGACCTCAGAATGGTCTCTTCATTGTATTTGCAAACATCTATCTCAGTTGAGTCTTATGTTATTGTGATACCTTCCATAGTCACCAGCTTTGAAGATGGATTCTTTGCAGAGAGGTGAATTCCTTTATACTTGAGACTGTATATAGACAGTTGATAGATGGGGCTGTCTGGAGTGTGTCACCTCTCTTCGTGGCTCTCCCCAGTTATCAGTGGGGTTCCGTTCTTGGCAGGGTGCTGATAAGCAAAGACCGCCATTAACCAAAACTCGACACTTATGGCGCCAAGTTTCAGTTAATGGTGCTGATAACGTGTTAATGGCGCCTCTGTTAGGTATGTTATGGTGCCATAACTCTAGTATCATACTTTTGCGAATTCTGAACATACATTATTTGACCACAAAGTATTTACATATGTACAGTACTGCTACAATAACATAACAATACATACTGGGGAGAATTTACAAGGCAACAACATGATTATACCATATATACTGGCATATCATGCAACTTTTGAAGACCTAATTTTGGAGTTAATTATAAGGGGGTCGCATCATACCCGAGATAGAAAATTTAGAGTATGTAATAATCACATATTAGTATCATATGATAAAATACAAACATAATGAATATGCATCTTATCCATGGATCTTTTAAAAAGTTATGCTTTACTTCACTGCATCCAGTAATATATGTATTATCATGTTACTAATTGTTTGTATTATAAAATACAAACATAGCAATCAAGGTTATAGTTTGGAAATCAGCTGTGGGCGAATGCAAGGTAGGTTTGTTTTGCTGTATTGAACTTAAATCAGAGCAGCTTTCTTGCTTCTAGTTAGCACAAGGGAATCTCAAGATATGTGATTCATTTGTCATACATTACCACAGGTAAAAAAAAAAAAAAAGATGGGGTGTAGGTCCAGACTGGTTTCAACTTTATTTCCAAGCCAAAATAAGAGACAGGGTGTAGGTCTTGTGTAAACATGCCCTCGGGCCCATCTACTAACGAAAAACATAACTAAATTTCGTTCACAAACAATATATATTTAGGTAAGTGATATTTCGACTTGAAAACACAAGGTTATTTTATGTTATACAAAGTGTTTTCAAGTCAAAATATCACTTACCTAAATAAGGGATTTTGACAAAGGAAAAATCTATTTCTGGGTGATTGGCTCGTGTCGCCCTATGAAATATCCTTAAGTTCATTATTTCTAGGTAAAATAATCCTAAAATTACCAGAGAAAAAATAAAATCAAGAAAATGTCAGTTAAACTGACTCGCTCACTCTATAAAAGAAGTGTCGGTATTGTAATAGGGGCGAGTGAGATCACTACCACGAGTCATTTACCATTTAGACCTTCCATCACAAAATCCCCCACCTGAGAGAGCTGATACTAAAGGGTGATGTGACCACTACTACTACTACTACTGACGCCAAGCGGAGAGCAGCGCCTCTAGCGGTCATCCTTAATAGATGTACATCTTGTCCTGCAGGGTGGGTAAAGAAAAAACAGGGTGGGTTTCATAGGGCGACACGAGCCAATCACCCAGAAATAGATTTTTCCTTCGTCAAAATCCCTTTTCTGGGCTCAGCTCGTGTCGGCCTATGAAATAGTACCAGAGAAACAGACAAGATGGAAATAAAAGGACAAAATGATAACAAAATTGTAAAAAGAATTGAGTATATAATATAAGTGAATCAAAAACTCATTACACCATATTAACAAAAAGTACTTAAAATTAGATTATACTAGATAATGGTAGGTCAATTATACCATATTAATATTAAGTATTTAAAATTAGCTTATACTAGATAATGGTAGTACATAATATTATAATGGTAATCAGAACAGTATACAAAGATTGACTAAATCTAATAATTATTTACAAAATATACAAACTCATTGTGTTCTACCCTAGCATAAAAATAAGGGTAGAAACACTGAAGCACATTATATGCATACAATGTGGGTGCCCCTAGCAAAAAAATAAGGGGCAGTCCACCAATAAGATCCTAGCGGCTAAGGCTAGAGTATCACGAAGAGCATAGCAGTAGGGTGAGGCATGTTGGACGAGGTAGGTAGAAAGGAGACCTGGATCTTATACTACAACTACTGTGCAGCATCAGGGGAAACTATGTTTCCCGCTGCTACTGCTGAAATTTTAAAGATTCCAAGGACTTCAGGTAATGACGTTTAAAGACTGTCGGTGATTTCCATCCAGTATACTTTTTAAGATCCTCAAAATTCATATGTTGAAAATAATTAATTGAGGTAGCTACTCCTCTGATATCATGTGCTTTTGGAAATGATTCAGGGTTGGCTTGTTTAATGAAGTAAAGGATCTGTTGTCTGATTCCTTTCACTGATAAAGTGCCACCTTTTTCTCTCATAAAGAGAGGACCTGAGGATCTAGAGGATGTACGAGATAGAAAGGCTCTTAAAAGTTGAGACTGGGGCAAAGAGAAGGATCTTGCGGAAGTGGGGATGACTTTCCAAGGAGCCCACCTTGCAAGGGGATCCTCATTTTTAGCTAAAAAAGCTGCGATCCGGAGAAAGTAGACTTCTCTGAGGGGGGAGAAATTCTTTACATGACCGCATCTCTGGATAGAGCCGACAGTTCTGAAATTCTGGCTCCTGAAGCCAGGCTTAACAAAATAATGTCTTTCTAAGTAGCATTATGAATGTGCAAGACGAGTTGTCAGTATCTGAGGCTAGTTTTTGAGGACATCATTTAAGAACCATGAAACTGAAGTAGGCCTTTGAGAAGGTCTAAGTCTAGCACAGGCTTTGGGAATAGACGTAAAGTAAGATTCTGTTAAGTCTATTTGGAAACCTAACTGAAAGATTTTCTTCAAAGCCGATTTATTAGTAGTTATGGTGCTAGCTGCTAAGCCTTTTTCAAACAAGGATCTGAAAAAGGATATAGCTAAGTTAACTGTCATGGTTGTAGTGTCTGATTCTTTCAGGAAGGATGCTAACTTTTTAACAGCTGAGTCATATTGTCTAATAGTTGACTCCCTTTTATCTGATTCCAGAAAGAGGATGTTTTGTGGATCAATGTTAGCATCGTTTTTAGCCGCAAACTTCATGAAGTCCATAAAGTTAGGGTCTGAAGAATTCCTGAGGAAGCGAACACAGTCCTCATTTGTACTGTTTGCGACAGCTTGGGGTTGGGAATCCGTTGAGGTCGGAGACCCAACTCCAGAAGCAGAGGATACCAGTTGCTTTTTGACCAATCTGGAGCAATCAGAGCTACTAGTCCCTTGAAAGTCCTCAGTTTGCTCAGAACTTTCAAAAGAAGATTCACTGGAGGAAATACATAGATTTTCTTCCATTGATTCCAGTCCAACGACAGGGCATCCGTGGCATAAGCCAGAGGGTCCAGGTTGGGGGCCACATAGCAAGGGAGCTTGTGGTTCGCTTGTGAGGCGAAAAGATCTACTTGGAGACCGGGGACTCTCTGGCATATCCACTGGAATGACCTGTCGTCTAGGGACCATTCTGACTCCAGAGGGACTGACCGGGACAGTGCGTCCGCTATCACATTTCTTACCCCTGCCAAGTGGGTGGCAGATAGATGCCATTTGTGCTTGTTTGCTAGAGCAAAGATGGCTATCATGACATGATTCACGTGTTTGGATTTGGACCCTCCTCTGTTGATGCAATGTACTACTACTGCACTGTCCAAAACTAGTCTTAGATGAGACTTCTTTGGGGGAAGGAGTCTCTTCAGGGTAAGAAATACTGCCATTGCTTCCAGAACGTTTATGTGGAGCTGGCGGAATTGAACGGACCAAGTCCCCTGAACTTGCTTGAATTGAGAATATCCCCCCCAACCGGACAGGGAGGCATCCAAGTGAATGGTTAACACCGGAAGGGGATATTGAAGGGGTACCAATTTGGCAAGGTTCTTCACTTTTGTCCATGGACGGAGCTGGTTGCGAAGGATCTGTGGGATCACTGACAACTTGTCCCGAGACTTGGCGTTTGCTCTTGACCGCCAAACTCGATTTATATCTTTCAGTCTTGCTTTCAGAAGGATGTCTGTCACTGAGGCAAACTGAAGGGAACCTAGGATTTCTTTCCTGTTTCTCCTTGAAGCTTGTTGCTTTTGAGAAATTGCCTCGCAGACTTGGCTATTTCTTTCCTTTTGACCACTGGAATTGACAGATTGTGGGAGGATAAATCCCATTGGATTCCTAGAACACTGAAAACGAGACTCCGGAGTGAGTCTGGATTTCGTTTTGTTTATCTGGAACCCCAGATGTTCCAGAAATTGCACTACCTTCTTTGGCTTTGAGGTAGTTCCTCGACAGTTGGTGCCCAGATCAACAATTGTCGGAGGGTACGCTACTACCATTATCCCTTGTGTTCTCAAATTGTTGAACTACCACTTCTGCTATTTTTGTGAATACCCTGGGGGCTACATTCAGACCAAGGGCATCACTTTGAAGGACTTTTTTGATTTCCTAAGGTTTGGGAAGCCTAGGCATGGACGAATGTCTCTCTATAGGGATATGATAGTATGCGTCTGTAAGATCGATAGAGGTGGTGACGGCCCCACGGGGAAGTAGGTCGTACCTGCGAGATGGTCAGCATTTTGAACTTGTCGCAAACGAATGCAAAGTAGTTTAGCTTTGACAAAATGTCTAAGCATTACCCCACCCTTATTTTTGTTGAGCCTTTCTTTTGGCAGCAGAACAAGCGCCCTTGAAATTTTAGATGCTTGACTCTCGCAATAGCTCCTTTCTGAAGGAGTTCCTCCGCATAATCTGTCAACTCCTTTGATGGTATATAATAGAATGACTTGTTTGGAGGAGGATCTTTGATTCCAACTCCAACCCAATCCTTTGGAAACACGATGCCCTGCTTGCCCATTTGCTGAAACCCCCACCTGTGACGGAAGAGGAACAGCCTCCCTCCTACCTGGGGAGCCTCACTGCTGTTGAGCGGGTTGACCTCCGCGCCCTCCTCTGAAGTGCTTGCCTCTTGCAGCTCTTCCTGTACCTCGTCGGCGAAAGTGACCCCTCGCTCTGCTTCCCCTAGAGAACCTGTTGAAGGTTGGGAAGGCTTGGTTCTCATACATTGAGTTGAAAGCTGGCGAGACGGTGTATGAGGTCGAGGGCTGGTTCTGAGGAGACAACAGGAGAATGGGTTGTGTCTGCTTAGAAGTCGAAGGCTGCCCCTGTTGTGTAACTGGGACAGCTTGGACGAAGTGCTGTTGTTGCTGCTGTTTCTGGTATGGTTGGAACCTCCTACCAGTTTTCTTCAATTTCTTACCAGCAGCAGGGGCGCTCTCTTGCTTCCTTTTGGAAGAGATACCCCACCTGGCTCTAAGGCTCTGGTTAAGCCTAGCAGCCTCGTGATGCACATTCACAGAAGCTTCTGGCAAGAGGTCCGCACCCCACATGCTGGAGGCTAGAAGCCTATTAGGCTCGTGCCTAATAGTTGCTTCCTGCAATACATGCTTTCGACAATTCCTTCTAGCCGAAAAGAAGTCGAAGGCATCAGCTTGAAAACGAACTGGAGCTGAGATTTAGCCAGTATTTTGAAAAGTGGTTCAGTAGCATAAGAAAGAGCAGCCATCTCCGTGATGATAAGGGAGTTAAGTGATCTCCCAAATCTCGTACGGGCGTCGAATTCTGCCTGAATAAGGCTATCAGGCAGTCTCGGGAGCTTCTCGCCAAACTGGTCCATTGCACAGTCTGGTTTCAGCTTACCTACTGAGAAAGTGGCAGGCAGGTTCTCCCACAGTTCTCCGAAGGAAGGAAAGAGCGGAGATGTTGATTCCGCCTCTCTCAATTGTGGCATGGGTTCGTCTTTAAGGACGGCTTGGAGAGTCGCTTCCACTATCTTAGTTGCAAAAGGAAGAGAAGCCTCCTCCTCCGTGGCAAAGATAGTGAAAGGGCTCTTGAATGCCTGGAGTTTGGTATTGGTACAATCCCAATCCTCCAGGCAGTGAACCCATTCCCTCTGTGCATGATCCCTACTATAAAGCACAGTCTCTCTAGAGATTTTATCCTCTCTATTGAGAGCTGTTACCATCAGTCTAGCATACCCTATGAAAGGCTGAGTCAGTCCGGGGGGGTAGAACTCGAAGTCCTCAATCCTTCTTGTTCCACACTCTGGAATGGAGATCATGCCATCCTTGAAGGGGGCATAAGCTGCCACCCTCCAAGGGTTATCCATAGAGAAGGCTGGTAGGGATTCATAAGGAGGTAGCTGGAGTAGACCAGTACCTGCCACAGGGGAGTTCGCTTGAGGGGCCTGAGTAAGGCCAGCGAAACGGTCATCATGTTCTCTAACACGGTTAGAGAGGTCTTGGATTGATTGACCAGATTGGTTGATGGTACTAGAAAGTTGAGCAAACATTTGCTCAAATCTCGTACCGAGATAGCCAACCATCTCTCCCACTTGTTGCAAAACTCCTGCTGAGAAAGTGGTGGGATCAAAAGCACTAGGTCCTGCCACCCCAACAGGAGTTACCGGAGTGGATCCGGTAGATGCCGGAGAAGGCATTGGCTCGGCGGGAGCGCGGGCCTTCTCCTTAGAAGCCTTGCTTCTTGAGCTCTTCGAGTGAGAAGAGCTAGGCTTAGTCTTCACCGCGTCGGCGTAGGATGTCGTAGACTTCCTAGCCGAAGAAGACGACGACTTTTTGGAAGTCGTCTTATGGAGGGTCTCCTGTTCTCTCTGTCCCTTCACTTTCGGGGATACAGAGAGAGCGGGTGAACGCGAAGGGATCTCAGATCCCGTGAAGCCTTGAAAAGAGGAAGAAGAAGGGACAGGGGAAGAAGATCCAGGAGCGCTCAAGGGTAGACCTTGAGCGCCCGAAACACCTACCTCAACCAACAAATCCTCCGCACCTACCGCCATTGGCTCAAGATTAATCCAGGTTTGCGACGTCTGGAACAGGCTCCTGTGTCAAAACGGAACCAAACGCCTGCTGCACCTCCTGCTGGATGGAAGCTATGAGTGGGGCTGCTGAGATGGGGTCAACGTTTTAGTCTTTTCGCTTTTGCGAAAGACTGTTTGTTTTTCCTTACGACTGTCATTCGTAAGTATTTCTGGTTCCTTCTTTCTCCTATGTGTGATATCTTAGTAGAGTGGTTCTTCTTAAATTAAAGGAGATGATTCAAACGGATAAATTGGAAATAGTACAACAACTTTATTCTGTAACTCCATAACAAGAGAGACAGTTCGGTCGTGAGACCGTTACATTTGATCGATAGGAATGAATTGCCATATTCGAGCATCACGTTGATAGCGAAACATTAGCTATCTCAGCGATTCACATAAAAACATACGTAGTCCGCCGGCTCGGAAGTTACAAGTTTCCGGCGTAGGTTAACAGGTCAACCACTTCCCATGGAAGGTGTGTTGTAAAAAGGTAGACAATATACAACATGATGACATAGCAAAACAAACCTAAACCTAAACCAGGGCTACTGCAAGACATCGCATAGCGTAATCTAGATCTGCTTTGGTCACGTAGGACCCTCCTAATGCCAATGACCTCAGGTCATGGGTGTTTATTTACAGATTATGTAATTCTAAAATGTATTTATTACATTAGGCTCGGACAGCTACCATTCAAGCCTTGAATAACAAAAGTTACTTTAAACATGGTTTCTTAGGAGCGTGCTCGTAACATATGTTTAGGTATAAACATAACAAGTGATTAAATGCATAAAAAGGTTCTGTTACATACCCTTTTGGACATATTCATAAACAAAGATTAAAATGGCATGGGAAAATCTAGATCCAATGTTTGGTAAAATTAATGAATTAGGTACCCAAAAATAAGCAAAAAGGTACACAAAAATCAAATACAGGTAAAAAAATCGCAAAAGGTTAAACAAAATGTAGACCAGTGATTATTATGATAATAGGTAACCTGATTAAGAATAGTGGTTACTGATAGATTATGGTAATAGGTAAAAATAATGGTACAATTGTATAATAGTATAATTGTATAATAGTATAATTGTGCACAGATTAATATATAGGGCTGGTATATTTTATTAGGTGCCCGAAAAATACCTTTAGGAGTATATTAATGTATATATATTGGGCTATAATATTTTATTAGGTGCCCGGGAGATACTTTAACTGTTCAAATGCAAAGGCGTGAGTCTTTCTTGTCCTACATTTTGCCAGCATACAGACCGCTTTTCACACACAACACAATTCCAGACAATTTTCCTAGGCACCAAATGAAATGGCCAGTTTCAAGCGGCCCTGAACTCAAACGCCTTGAGTGTAACGGGTACGTCATCTGGACGGGACAATACGTTTCCTTGGAGATCCTTCTGTGTACGCCTCAGCCTACGCCAAGCAAAGATGTTGACGGCGATAACCAATATGGCCGTCACGCTGAACACGGCCAGCAGAACGTAGTAACGAAGATTTTCTCCACCTGCATAAGTCGGTGATGCGTGGTTCATCTCAGCCAGTTGCGTCAAACAATGAGCACCCGCGCGTTGTATGGGAGAGGTAGTGATGGGATAATGTAGAGCCCAAGTATAGTTCGCAAAATACGCCTTCTCACGTATTATCGTGTTGACCCCTCTGACGGTGTAGTTTGTAGATGTCCCCGTACAACCATCAGCTGCTACAAAGATTGGGGAATGGGCGGTGGTCCCGTCCGGGCATACGACGTGGAAACCGTCTTTGTCGTATCGGATCCAGGAGCCATTATTCATTCTGTAATTGAACTTATTACTGTAAAAGGGATAAAGTTTCCTCAGACAACCTTCGCGTGTATGCCTAACTCACATGAATCCATTGATATAGGATAGAATTCAAAAGAGTCAGCTGTACAAATGTTATTATTCATGGCTTCTGAACAGTGAGTGAGTTTATCTAAGTCTTTAATGACTGTAAATGATTTCCTATCAGAAGAAATCAGAACATGCCCCGTCAAATTGGATATTACTGGACTTGAGTTATTCGTCATGAAAGTAGGAAACGGTGCTATTTTGTATGATTGCCAAGCATCGGAAGAATCAAAAGGTATGGTGATCATAATCCTATAATTTTTCACGCTGACTGATATTAGGCTATAATAGAACTCTACTTTATGGGCGTCTAATAAAGGAATATAACCTAGTTTCTCCTGTCCGTTCTCCAAAGTTAACGTCAGATCTTTAATAGGCATGAGGTGTGGAGATAACACACCCTTTGTCGCTAACGTAATAGCTTCTACATAGTCTTTTGATTTCTCAATAAAATGTGATATTTTCACACGGATATGATCTATTTTCGAACTATAGTAAGCTAACGTAGCCAGCAAATGTTGAACTTCCATAATCTGATCGATATTATTTGATAAAAGAATATGTTTACATACAAATATGATTGATATATATATATATATATATAAATTATTATACAAGTTTCTTAAATACAACCATTTTTTCCCTCACTCCATCTACCTTTCTTTTAGATTCTGATATGTGCCATGGAACTATTCTCATATCAGTGGGTTTTGGATACATTTTTTTTGAACCCTAAATCTATTGGCTGTTAATGTTTCTAAAATGTTAAACGGGCCTTCAAACTTAGGTGTCAGTTTATAACTTTAAACCTTTACGTACGATAACTTGTATGTATACCTGATCGCCCACGGCATATGTTCTAGTTGGCTTAGCATATTTTATCATGATTTCTTTTCATTATAATTTGTGCTTCTTCTAGATTCTTACGAAGTATAGTATATCCGACTTATGCTTGCATCCCATAAACATCCTTTAGAGGATTTGATAAATTAGTTGTAGGCGTTAATACATGGAAAGGTGTTCTAGCTGGGATACCGTACAGTGCCTCGTGCGGTGTCATTTTAATAGACACATGATACGAGTGATTAAGTGTGCTTAGTACCGCAGGTATGGCAATGTCCCAGTTGGGGTCTGCCCCGCCCTAAGGTGACCCTTAAAATGTTTAAAACCTTACGATTTGCCCTTTCCACTAGCCCATTAGACTCTGGGTGATATGCTGAAGGATTGTTGACATGGGATGACGTCACAGTTTCCTGTCGTCTTCGTGTCGGAAGTCGTGATGACGTCACGGTCTCCTCTCTGCCTCACGTTGCATGAAGAAGTCCAAGATTGATGACGTCACAGCCTCCTTCCTCGCGTTGCTTCCTCTTGGCCTACTCTTTGCGTCCTTGCTAGTGATCGCGCGTTGTTTTCTTTATGTGTTTTCTTCTTTCTGTTGATGTTCGATGCTGCTCTCGTCCGGTGTTGATTCTCGGAGATATGTGACAAGTCACTCAATCGTCGATGTTGATGCTTGTATTCTTCTCGATGAAGAACATATCTTCGTCTTCATAAAATGTTGCGTTGATTGAAGATCCCGTTTCCTCTGTTTAGTATTGATTTATAGGTGGAAGTTGGTTATTGCAGTTCCTTGGTCGGCTGATATGGGTCTTGTTAATCTTATTCTTCTATCCCACCGCTGCCACCAAATTTTAGTCTTTTCGCTTTTGCGAAAGACTGTTTGTTTTTCCTTACGATTGTCATTCGTAAGTATTTCTGGTTCCTTCTTTCTCCTATGTGATATCTTAGTAGAGTGGTTCTTCTTAAATTAAAGGAGATGATTCAAACGGATAAGTTGGAAATAGTACAACAACTTTATTCTGTAACTCCATAACAAGAGAGACAATTCGGTCGTGAGACCGTTACATTTGATCGATAGGAATGAACTGCCATATTCAAGCATCACGTTGATAGCGAAACATTAGCTATCTCAGCAATTCACATAAAAACATACATAGTCCGCCGGCTCGGAAGTTACAAGTTTCCGGCGTAGGTTAACAGGTCAACCGCTTCAAATGGAAGGTGTGTTGTAAAAGGTAGACAATATACAACATGATGACATATCAAACAAACCTAAACCAGGCTACTGCAGACATCGCAAAGCGTAATCTAGATCTGCCTTGGTCACGTAGGACCCTCCTAATGCCAATGACCTCAGGTCATGGGTTTTTATTACAGATTATGTAATTCTAAAATGTATTTATTACAAACGTACCCCGTCGCCTTGCCTCCGGGGAAGATCTGAATGGCCAGCTTCTTATCCAAAATGTAAGGCTGGCCCTTGGCGGCGTTTTTGCCGAAGCCGCCTACCCAAGCTTTCAGGGTTGCTAGGGCGACTTCTTTCACGGCGGCAGCCTGAAAAAGAAGGCGATATGAAGCTTCTAACGGCGGAGATACGGCTTAAAGGAGCTTAAAACTAAGGGTAAATCATTGATAACAGGAAATTTGTCCAGGAGTTTACTTACCCCACCCAAAAGCTGACTCACGAGGTCATAGCAGACTGGGTGCATTGCCATCAGGGTGCCAAACAATCATCCCGTTGTGGGTAGTGGCACACGGGGCGTGGGTCCTGCATTCCTCATGGGCACAGGGGTCGTACAGTACAGCGTTACAGCCTGGATCCTGGCAGTTAGTAGCCTGTAAGTGGAGGGATACATGAGTATCGGGGTACACACTTACAGCCTAACATAGACTCCGCTGCATGCTGGAGTATGTAAGTTAGATTAAAACTAGTGCTCCGCCGCAATACGTGTGGTTAGATAGGTGGTTGGTTGGGGTCTGCAGCGTACGCCGGAGACAAGAAAAATGGTCCAACCAGGAGTGGTGAGGAGCCCACGAAACCACGACGGAGAACGACGGAGATAGTACGTAAAACTATAAATAAACAAATAAATCACCGTATCAGTAAGGGTATGTATCCTTATAGAATAAGATATGACTCTTTCCGACTACTAGAGGAGTGCCCGGGTAAGGAGCAAGCTCCTCCGGTAGCAGAAACCAGGATATACTAGGCAAGCAATATAGACCACTAGTAATTCCCACCCCGCCCGCTGGCGGACCCAGATCGACCTCTAACCGAAGGGGCTCCCGGCTTCAGCGGGGGCTCCGTCCGTTACGGTAGGGGAAGGGTAGGGAATGGGGGAAAATGAGGGAATCCCGGCGGCCGAGAGAGAGAGAGGGGGTGGCCAACCCCCCCCCCCCCCCCAAACTACTACCCGTCGAGTACCCCGGTACCCGAGACAAGTGGGTCACCCCGGCCCCGGCCCCCAGCTGGTATGGGGCTCCTCTGGCCCCCTCGGAGGGAGAGGGAGGGAGGCTACAGTGGTTGTCATGACAACCGAGGAGACCCTACCAGACCCCTCCCTACCACGTGGAAGGGAGGGAAGGGGGAGGGTAAGGTGCCTAATGGGACACGTGATCGGAGGTGGCCTAGGACGCGATAGCAACACAACCACAGAGGGGCCACGTGAACCCAACTGTACCAACTCATGGTACAAGGCACCTAGGCTAGCCTAACACCCTAAATAACACTGATAAATAATAAATACATCGTAAAAAGATAGAAGAGACACTTGAGTAAAAGAGAAAGAAGCCCAGGAGGAGGCGAACTGATCCGAAGAGCAGTCGACTACTCGGAGCCAGCAGTAGCCGATGAAGAGCAAGAGCTGGGATGCTGGGCGAAAGAAACACAGTATAGCCCTAAATACCAAACTAAGAGATAAAAAGTAAAAGGGATGGGCTGTGTATCCTAAATCTAAAATACGATGTAATAAGACGATGAACGTAAAATAGAGCCCATAAGCATAAGATGTCCCAGTATGGAAGACCGGGAAATCTTAATAACACGAGGCGGCTCATGGCCGCCACGAGTCAACCGGGAGACCGTATATGACCCTAAAAAACGGAAAAATACTGGTCCCCCTGGAAGACTGAAATAAAAATTATTACTTATGAGGCACTTAACTTAGCCGAAGCGATAGCAGCACGTTCCATCGTTGAAAGGATAAATCCCAAGAAGCGAAAACAACACGAGTCAAAAAAGTTACAACTGGCGTTGTCGAGCTAAATATTAAGGATGACCGCTAGAGGCGCTGCTCTCCGCTTGGCGTCAGTAGTAGTAGTAGTAGCGGTCGCATCACCCTTTAGTATCAGCTCTCTCAGGTGGGGGATTTTGTGATGGAAGGTCTAAATGGTAAATGACTCGTGGGAGTGATCTCACTCGCCCCTATTACCATACCGACACTTCTTTTATAGAGTGAGCGAGTCAGTTTAACTGACATTTTCTTGATTTTATTTTTTCTCTGGTAATTTTAGGATTATTTTACCTAGAAATAATGAACTTAAGGATATTTCATAGGCCGACACGAGCTGAGCCCAGAAATTTATTGTTTGTGAATGAAATTTAGTACTAGTTATTTTTTTTGTTAGTAGATGGGGCCGAGGGCATGTTTACACAGGACCTACACCCTGTCTCTTATTTTAGCTTGGAAATAATGTCGAGACCAGTCTGGACCTACACCCCATCTCTTTTTTTTTTTTTTTGTTTTTTTTTTTTTTTTGCTTTTTTTTTTTTTTTTTTTTTTTTCACCTGTGGTAATGTATGACAAAATGAATCGCATTCTCTACTTGTTTGTTTAAAGCAATAGATTCTAGACAGAATTAATCACAGGAAAGAAAAGAATTTTCAATGATATTACAGATACATTACATGATAAAAGAATTCAGAGGAGATTCAGGAACATTTTTCTGAGTTGCGCCACTTGGCCTGACCCTGAGTAAGTCACAGCATGCCTCCACTGCAGAGCCCCATTTTAGTTTGAACAGTCGATACAAAAGAGTACAGACCTACATTACAGACAATCCACATTTCACACCTGTCCAAAATGTTATCCCACTGCACTCTGGGATCTTTTCCAGGACCCACAGTAAATAAAGTACATACCCCGGAGGTTAGGAGTACTGGTTTGAAACACACACAAAAACCTTCATTGGGTCAAATGAGGGCTGCATGCAAGACTGGAATGGATGTATGCATCTTTCCTTCATTGTCCCTGATTTCAAAAGCTTTGAACATTCTACTAGCTTTCAATGGAACCACTTACGTAGTGGCCCCGAATTAGCCTAACAGTCATTTGTTCCTTTTGCTTCATCAACTGGCGAGAGATTAGATTCCATTACCATACACTGTTCTTTCCTCCTTTTTGAGCCGTGACCTTAATCTGTGGATTTTTAAATCTAGTCTTCAATGAAAATTATTTATTTAACATTGCTAAGTACCTAGTGCAAAAACTACAGACTTCATCAGTCTGACATACCAGTCTGTTTGGACAATGTGGTCAGATTATCTCCTTGCTAAGAATCCAGTTGAAATCTATTGAAGCAGTTTTACTTATTATTATATATCTTTTAAGGTGAAACACTTTGCTTTACAACACTGATGGCATACAAGGCGGCATTGTCAGAACTGTTGCTTTGTGGATTAGGAATTTGTTATAGTATAGAAATACTTAATTACCTTCTCTGGTCTTTAGCACTGCAAAGGTCAGGTCCTATAAGGTTTCCCATTACCTGGTTCCCGAATAAGATTCCTAGACTCATGTCATCCCCTCAGTTTAGTGGTCCTAATACAGTTACAACCCATATTCTCCAGAAGACAGTCTTCTTGACCACTTTGGCATCAGAAGCTTGGAGTAACGAACTGGGATCTCTTTGGCTGGGACAATGTTACGCCTGGTTCAGGCATTCAAGTTTTACCTAGATGCAATGGTAAACATCCCAGATGGGTTTTTTTTTCCTAAACCCCAGCACAAACCACTTTACATGGGCTGAGAGTTACCATAGTGTTCCTATTTAAAGAGGCAGACCCTCACTCCTTTCCTATGTCGCATGTCATCTGAAAGGTGAGTACTATTGTATATTTGGAAATGTGTTTTTGAGAAGTTTCCATTTGTATGGGGTGGTTATTAGAGGCTGTATTCCTGAACAGGGAAAGGATCAGTAATCCTGCAGCCACACCTGGCATAATTAAGTAAGCCACCTTAGAGCCACAAGGGGAAATACATATACATATATAGGTTTGTGTGTTGTTTCCTGTTCTTTATTGGCAAACCCTAATGGTTTTAGTTTATGCAATTTATGTGGATCACTTGCATCCATATTCATTAAAAATAAGTTGGCAGATTCAATATGAAGTTGTTTTGAGGGGATACTTATGAGATAAGTGCATTACTTGCACATTCAGATAATCAGTTGTATGTATACAGTATTTAAACATTCTCTCTCTCTCTCTCTCTCTCTCTCTCTCTCTCTCTCTCTCTCTCTCTCTCTCTCTCTCTCTCTCTCATGTATTTTTGATGAAAGGCTTGTAAAGCAGATTTACTTGTAAAGCAGGTTTATCATGATAAACCTTATTTAAACTTAGTAGGCAATGAAATAGGCCTATAGGTTTTTACAGTGTTTGAAGATTAGTGGATTAGCCAAAGAAATGCTATAACAGTTATTAAGCTTCTAAGTTTAAAGAGTTTAAGAGACCATTAATTATAAGTAAATAATTTACAAGATCAAAAAGTATTTAATAAGATTTACCCTAATTAATTCAGTTAATTGATCCATCTAATTATAAGTTCAGCACTAGCTGGCAATAAAAAGTAGGCAAAGTTATTAAATAAATAATCTTGTTATTTTTTTTATTTATGAATATTATTCTCTGTTTAATTCTTGATATTAAATAATGATAAATTCACAAAATATTTTAATTATAATATCTTGACTGAGAAAGATGTAAGTGTTACAGTGCTTAAAAGTATTTCAAAGAATAGAGTATAAGGGAGAATTCAGGCTCAACACATTGTCAGCATTGCTACAGAGATGTCACTATGTGGTTTGAGATATTCATTCAATAGCCAGTGATTGTTAACCTCTACTGAAAGTGACTTCCTAATCCCCACTCAGTTGCAACCAAGGTGTCTCTGTCAATACCAGCAAAACTTTGTGGTTCACCTAATTTTGAGATCTTAAGAACAGAATTATATAGTCTTTTTTTCTGCAGTATCTTGGCCTGTCACCTAAATAGCAGTTGAGTCATATACAACATACTTAAGTAGTAATGAAGTCGTGATGGAACAAACTGCTTTTTAAAAAAAATTTAATACAAATCCAATTAGCATAATAAGTACCTTCCTCCCAGTCCCACAGATCTCACTGCCTTATTAAGTTTCCCTCCAAAAAGTTAGATTGTTAGTTAATACATTCTTCAGGGTCCAGAGTATGTGTGTGTAATGAGACTTCTTATATATTCTTCTGTTGGACAGTCAACATTATGACTATGATATTAGGCATATGTATGATTAATGGGTTTTGTATAAAAAAGATATGATATAAAAAAAAAGTGTTTTTTACTTTTGTAAAATAATAAGTTTACCTTTTTTCCAAGGTAAAATGATTTAGAACAATGTATTTTCCTATCTGATATGAAGCAAACTAATAAACTGTTTAGTCATTAATAACTGAAAAACTATGTAGCCATGTCAGTGTTTCTTCCCTTCAACTTGTAGGTTGCTGGTCAGGCTGCTTACTCAACATTTATGCAAGGAACCCGCGACAAAAAAGATTCAGAATTATTAAAGCAGTCAGCGGCACAACAGCCTGCCCAACAGCAAATAGCACTGCAGCAACAAGCACAACCGGCACAACAGCAAGCTCCACAACAACAGTCAATACAACAGGTACCAAAATATAGTACTCGCTATTTTTTAGTATTAAATAAAATTACAGCAGATTTCATTTAGTTTCATAGTTGATGAATGATAATACTGTACCATTATCCCTTTTGTCAGTATATAGTAGCCATGTATATTTTTATATAAGTAACTTACCCAGTAATTACATTACTTTGAGTTTCACTCACTTGGCAGCTAAAAATTTTAAATTTGCGGGTCTCGCTAGTTTGTTTTGGGGTAGGTGACTAGAGAGGAAGAACTTGGCAAAGAGCTCAATTTGTTTCTGCTGGTTGGTTGTACTTCAGCTTTAGCACCAGCTTGGTTCGGAATTCGCTATCATTCTGATTGTATTTGTTTATCAATTTGGTGAAGTATTCTCATTCTGTTAGCCTTGTTGCATAATTAAATAGAATTAGGTATTGAGGGATTCAGAGCCGATAGAATGCTGTTTTTTTGCCAATAACTTTTTATCAAAGCATCGGATAAAGTTGAAATTTGGCAAGTGCATATTTTATAACACTAATTTTTTGCAATTATTATTTTGTACCTAAGCTTAATAGTTCTGGTACTTATCAGAGTAAAAGTGAGTTTCCTATGCCAGAGCCGTCAAAATAGTGGGCAAGGGTTTTGAATGCAATAGTGAAGTTAACTTATAACATCATGAGGCTCCACCCACACTGAAGAGAAGTTTGCATATGGGGAAAACGTCGCTTGGCTTTGGCCCTGCCCACTTGCCGATGACATATTCATTAGTAAGTTTAGTTGAGTATATCTTAGTTTTACCAGACCACTGAGCTGATTAACAGCTCTTCTAGGGCTGGTCCGAAGGATTAGATATTTTAATGTGGCTAGGAAACAATTGGTTACCTAGCAACGGGACCTACAGCTTATTGTGGGATCCGACCACATTACATCGAGAAATGAATTTCTATCACCAGAAATAAATTCCTCTGGTTCCGCGTTGACTGACTCGAGAATTGAACTTTGGACCACCGGATTGGTAGTTGAGCGCGAAGTCCACTCGGCCAACGGGGAACTATATTCATTAGTAATTGATATTAGTACCCATCCTACGCTTCAGCGATATCAGTGATGACGAGGAGGATTTGTCATCGTCCCCTTGATTGCATTATCATTCTCAATAATTTTATTATTATTATTTTTTATTTTTTTTATCATTGTTATTACATATATGTAGAGATATCATTGCAACTTCCTCAGCAGCTATTGAGACCAAGTTGGTAGCTTGGAATTGTTTAATTTTCTTGATTTTTGTATTGTTTCCACTTACAAATAAGACAATCTGGTTTGTTTTGCCTCGAGAGATGAGTGTTGCCAAGTAACTATTACCCACCATAGTTACCCACCATAGAAAAGGGATTTTGACGAAGGAAAAATCTATTTCTGGGCGATTGGTTCGTGTCCGCCAGCGAAATATCCTTTAATCCATTATTTCTAAGGTAAATGTACTAACACATACCAGAGAATAAATAAAATAAAGAAAAGGTCAGTACAACTGACTCGCTCACCCTCCAAGAGGGTGTCGGTATGAACACTATGGCGAGTGAGACCACTACCACGAACCGCTTGCCAATAGAAATCTCCCACTACAAAATCCCCACAAGAGGGGAGCCGACCCACAGAGTGGGCAGCAACTACTACTACTCCATCCCATGCTGCCGACTGCTGCGCCTCTGGTGGCCCATCCTTGAAGTTAGTCATACAATCTTGAGCGATGGGATGGGCAGGGCGGGATTTCGCTGGCGACACGAACCAATCGCCCAGAAATAGATTTTTTCCTTACGTCAAAATCCCTTTTCTGGGCTCAGTTCGTGTCGCTGCGCGAAATCGTACCAGAGAAATAGCACAAGATTGTAAAAATAAAAACAAAAAGACAAAAAAGGGTCTCAAATAAAAGATAACATAAAATAAAGAAATATAATTGCCAATAAATATACATATACACACTGATACAAAACAGAAATATTACTTAAATTTAACTTAATGCTAATAATATTTCTTAAAATTAACTTAAATATAACATATATACAGGGTTACATGGAATATATGTTGAAATCAGTTTATCTGTGTATAGATATTATGTAACAAAAGAACCTTCAAAAAGCAATTATAACAATAATGTAAATAGAACAAACTTCAATAATAAGATAAAAAAGGAATGTATATGACTTTAATATACAAAACCCGTAATTCATTGGTAAATACTATGTTGTCCCCTAGCATAAAAAATAAGGGGATCACTCTCAGAGATCATTATATCCAATCAAACTGTGAGTGATCCCTAGACAAAAAAATAAGGGGCACCACTAGACCATCATAAGAGCAGCTAAGACTCAAGGTAAACGTAGATGGAACATGGCAGGTAAAGACGAACTGTTGGGTGAGGCAGGTAGAAAGGAGGACTGGATCTTCTACTAAAGATTAAGCAGAGTCGGGGGAAACTATGTTACCCGCCGCTACTGCTGAAAATTTCAGAGCTTCCAAAGACTTTAAGTAATGACGTTTAAATACTGTCGGCGATTTCCATCCAGTATATTTTTTTCAAGTCATCGAAATTCATATGCTGGAAATAGTTAATTGAGGTGGCTACTGCCCCTGACATCATGTGCTTTAGGGAAGGAGTCAGGATTGGCTTGCTTAATAAAGTACAGGATCTGCTGCCTGATGCCTTTAATAGATAAAGTACCACCTTTTTCTCTCTTAAAGAGAGGACCCGATGAGGATGAGAGGTCCTGGACAGAAAGGCTCGTAAGGTCGATACTGGGCAAAGAGAAAATATCTTGTGGAAGGGGTACAACCTTCCATGGTTCCCACCTCATCAAAGGATCTCATTCTTTGCTATAAAACTACGTTCCGGAGAAAAAAGCACTTCCCCTGTGGGAAGAAATTCAACATGATCCGGATCCCTGGATAATGCCGACAGTTTCTGAAATTCTAGCTCCTGAAGCCAAGCTTAATAAAAATAGAGTTTTTCTTAAGAGCATTATAAATGAACATGTGTCATTATCAGTTTTCGAAGCCAGCTTTAGAACATCATTTAAGAACCATGACACTGACGTAGGCCTAACAGAAGGTCTAAGTCTAGCAGCAAGCCCTGGGAATAGACAGAAGTAGGAGTCTGTCAAGTCTACATTGAAACCAAATTTGAAAAATCTTTTTCAAGGCTGACTTTGTTTGTCCGTAATAGTGCTAGCTGCTAAGCCTTTTTTTTTCAAATAAAGACCTGAAAAAGGATATAGCTGAATGATTGTCATGATTCTAATATCTGGATTCTCTCAGGAAGGTTGCTAACGTTTTTTTGACTGCAGCATCATACTGTCTCAAAGTTGAATCTCTTTTATCAGATTCCAAGAAGAGATATTTTGAGGATCAATATTCGCATCTCTTTTAGCTGCAAACTTCATAAAAGAAATCCATAAAGTTAGGGTTTTTGAGAATTCCTGATGGAAGCGCAACACAGTCTTCGTTTGTACTGACTGGGAGAGCCTGGGATTGGGAATTCGAAGAGGACGAAGACACCCAGTTCCAGAATTATGGGGATACCAATTGCTCTTCGGCCAGTCTGGGGCTACTAGAGCCACTTGACCCGTGAATGTCCTGAGTTTGTTCAGTACCTTCAGGAGAAGATTCACTGGAGGGAAGACATAAATCTTCTCCCAGTTGTTCCAGTCTAGGGCCAGGGCGTCCGTGGCATAGGCCAGAGGGTCCAGTTGGGGGCCACATAACATGGGAGTTTGTGGTTCGCTTGGGATGCGAAGAGATCCACTTGTAGACCTGGAACTCTCTGAAGAAATCCATTGGAACGAACTGTTTTTGTCCAGTGACCATTCCGACTCCAGAGGAAACTGATCGGGATAGAGCATCTGCTATGACGTTTCTTACTCCAGCTATATGGGTGGAGGAGAGGTGCCAACTGAACTTGTCCGCCAGGGAGAAGATGCTTACCATGACATGATTTCAGATGTCGTGACTTGGAGGCCCTCCCCTGTTTACACAATGGACTACCACTGCGCTGTCTAAAACTAGCTTTATGTGGGAGTTCTTTGGCGGACGTAACCTTTTTAGAGTCAAGAACACTGCCATTGCTTCCAGGACATTATGTGAAGCTGACGGAAACTGGGGTGACCAGGTTCCTTGAACCTTCTGAACTGAGAATATCCTCCCCCAGCCGCTTAATGAAGCGTCCGTGTGGATGGTAATCCCCGGAGGAGGAAACTGAAGGGGTACTGATATTGACAAGTGTTCTTGGACTTTTGCCCCAATGGGCGTAGAACGATTCCGCAGAATCTTGTGGGACTGAAGACAATTTGTCCCCTGGAACCTGACATTTGCTTCGTGAGCTCCAGATTCTGGTTAGGTCTTTCAGTTTGGCTTTCATCAAGATGTTTGTCACTGATGCAAATTGGAGTGAACCCAGAATCCTTTCCTGTTTATCCTTGAAGCAAGGTTTAGTGTCCTAGAAATTGCTTTAACTGACTTCGCTTAAATTTCTTTTCTCTTGGCTGATGGAATCGACGAGTATGGGAGGATAGATTCCATGAATGCCCAGCCACTGAAAGTTTGACTCTGGAGTGAGTCTCGATTTTGTCCTGTTTATCTTGAACCCTAGATATTCCAGGAACTGGATTACTTTCAGTGTTGCTTTGTGACATTCCTCGACTGTTGGAGCCCATATTAACCAATCGTCGAGATACGCTACTACCATGATCCCTTGCGACCTCAGTTGTTGGACGACCACTTCCGCCAACTTCGTGAACACCCTGGGTGCCACGTTCAGACCGAAGGGAACTACCTTGAAGGAGAATGCCTGATCTCCTATCTTGAAGCCCAGATAAGGGCGAAAGTGTCTTGCAATAGGGATATGATAGTATGCCGTCTAAGATCGATAGAGGTGGTGACGGCCCCCACGGGGAAGTAAGGTCCGCACCTGCGAGATGGTGAGCATCTTGAACTTGTCGCAGCGAATGGCCAAGTTTAAACGGGACAAGTCTAAGATTACCCTTCTTTTTTGTGAGCCTTTCTTTGGAACGCTGAACAAGCGCCCTTGAAACTTTAATCTGTTGACTCTCGCTATTGCTCCTTTCTGAAGGAGGTCCTCCGCATACTCCGTCAATTCTTTGGATGGAAGTTGGCGGAAAGGTCTGGGTGTGGGCGGATTCGCCACCCAACTCCAACCCAGGCCTTTGCGACACAATGCTTTGTGCCCATTTGCTGAAATCCCCACCGGTGGCGGAAGAGAAACAGCCTCCCTCCTACCTGGAAGTCCTCATTGATGTTGGTAGCCTCCGCGGCCTCCCCTGAAGTGCTTTCCTCTATTAAGGGACCCTCCCGATCCTCTCTGACGAAAGGATCGCTTACCTCTGCCTCCCTTACCCGAGCGGTCATACTTCTGAAAGGCCTGGTCTTCGAACCCTTGGTTGAAGGCTGGGGAGACAGCGTAAGAGGTGGAAGGTTGAGGCTGGGGGGAAATCACATAAATAGGCTGTGATTGAGCCTTGGAGGTAGAGGGTTGGGCTGCCTGCACCAACGGAACGGCCGAAACAGGCTGGGCAAACCGTTGCTGTTTCTTTTGGTAAGGCTGGAAACGTCTGGGTTTCTTCTGGGCCTTACCCCTGACAGCTTGATCTTGGCGTCTCTTTGCCGTGAGACCCCAACGATCTTTAAGGCTTTGGTTAAGCCTGGTAGCCTCTGCCTGGACCTCCTTTACCATTGCATCTGGGAAGAGGTCTGCTCCCCAGATGTTTGATGAAAGCAACTTATTCGGTTCATGCCGAATAGTTGCTTCTTGGAGAACTGTTTTTCGACA
The DNA here is from genome assembly GCF_015104395.2 of Macrobrachium nipponense. NCBI lineage: Eukaryota > Metazoa > Arthropoda > Malacostraca > Decapoda > Palaemonidae > Macrobrachium > Macrobrachium nipponense. The sequence goes on along the minus strand of NC_087210.1, from coordinate 53,633,258 downwards.
GTTTGTTTCTGGCCGTGGCAAACTCGAACAAGTCAGACTGTACCGTTTGAGTCAGTGGACTTGGTGATTAGCTTGAAACAGTAGGGCTACGGAACCATAGAAGCAATGGTAGACCCACCCCTCAGTCCAATGGCTCCATAGGTGTTGAGAGACCTGGCCAGCCTAGACTTGGCATCAAACTCTGCCTGAATAAGGCTATCTGGAAGTCTAGGCAGCTTCTCACCAAACTGCTCCATAGCACAGTCCGGTTTGAGTTTGCCCACAGAAAAAGTGTTGGGCAGGTCTTCCCACAAATCTCCGGTTGAGGGAAGTAAAGGAGATGTAGGGTCCGCTTCCTTTAGCTGCGGTAACGAGTCCCCCTTTTGGGCCGCTGGGATAGTGACCGTAGCGATCTTCGTCAGGAAAGGAAGCGGAGTACCCTCTTCCATTGTGAAGATTGTAAATGGACTCTTAAATGGCTGTATCTTAGTGTTTGAACAGTCCATGTCCTCTAAGCACCTGAGCCATTCTCTTTGAGCCTGGTCACGTGAATAGAGGACTGTCTCTTTAGGGACCTTATCTTCTCGCGTCATGGCCGCGGCGGTGAGCCTGGCGTAGCCGATGAACGGCGGTTGGAGATCTTCCGGGTAGAACTCGAAGTCCTCGATCCTTCGAGTTCCACATTCCGGGATAGAGATAAGTCCGTCTTGGAAGGGGGCGTATGACGCCACTCTCCAGGGATTGTTCATGCTGAACGGAGGCAGAGAGTCATATGGTGGCAACTGAGCTACCCCTGTGCCGAAAGGTGGGGGAGTAGCTAGCGAAGCTTGGCTTAGTCCGGCGATAATGTTGTCCTGGGAGTTGATCCTATCAGACAACCGGGAGAACATCTGTTCCATACTACTTTTGAGAGACCCAACCAGATCCCCCATGTGTTGCATCAGGCCAGCATTGGGATCCAAAGCCGGAGCTGCTGCGGAGGTGGACGGGTAGCTCTGAACAGGGACCAAAGGAAGTGATGGAACGGTTGTCTCCACTGGAGTGTGTGATCTCTCCTTGGAGGATCTACTCCTTGAAGATTTGGAGCCAGACCCAGAAGCTCTAGACCTCTCTGCTCCGGGGTTTGTAGCCGGAGACTTGCTTAGCATGTTTTTGGACGACGACGACGTCTTTTTGGACGACGACGACGTCTTAGTCAAGGTTTTAACTACCGTTTGCCCTTTGACCTTAGGTCTAACAGAAGCATCAGGAGAAGTATAAATCTCGGCTCCTGTAAAGCCTTGGAAGGAAGCTGGAGATTGTGCAGGAGTAGAAGATCCAGTGGCGCCCAAGGGAAGCCCTTGGGCGTCCAACGTACTCACCTCGACCAACAGGTCGTCAACACCTACCATCGGTTCAATGTTAAGGTCCAGCGTCGCGACTTCCGACGAGATGTCCTGGCCTGGATCAGTCAACGAAGCGGCGAGCTGCTGCTGGATCAGCGCAATAGTCGGGCCCGCCTCTGCTGGGTCGACGTAGCCCGTTGACTTGCCGCCGGGGAAGATCAGGACCGCCAACCTCTTCTCCAGTATATAGGGTTGACCCTTGGCGGCGTTCTTCCCAAAACCGCCGACCCAGGCCCGCAGGGTTGCTAGTGCGGTGTCTCTAACAGCCGGAGCCTGGAAGAGAGGGTACTTGTTAGTCTTTTAAGATTAAACTTAAATTTAAACTTAAAACAAGGTTAACTTAAAATTATAGAGGATGCGAGATCCATATAATATTTGTTTAAGTTTAAGACAAGCTTAAAATTAAACTTAAGAACTATAAACTTGTAGGGATTGGCTAACGGAGTTGGAAATACTTACCCCGTCTAAGAGCTGGCTCACCAGATCATAGCAAATTGTGCAGGTCTCGTGATACCAGACTTGGAGGTTCCCGTGCGGAGTCGCGCATGGAGCATGGGACCGGCAAACTTCATGCCCACAGGGGTCCTGGAGCATGGCATTGCATCCCGGATGCTCACAGTTGGTGGTCTGTAAGTGAAAAGACACATGAGCATCCTAAAAGATATCACTTACAGGCTAAAGGTTAAAAGAACTCCGTTGCATAACCCCTCCCTTACCGCCTGAATAGGCTATAACCCCGGAGAGATCCGGTGTGAACATGCAATGGAGGGGAGGTTTAAAGTAGCTTAAATTAAACTTAATATAGTTTAAATTAAAACTAAACTTAAACCTAAAAACATTGGACGTACCGGACTAAGTCCGGTGCGTGGCGGATCGTGACGCGATATCAGCGCAACGGAGTGATAGTATAGACCAACTGTATGCCGCAGTCCGCCCGACAGGGTGAACTAGCACCTTTCCACGTGGATGCCGGAGCTCCGGTAGATAAAGAGCCCCAGTAAGGTGGGAAAGGGCGAGAGGGCAAACAGACTCGAGCTAGCAACGGAGCGACGGAGTAACGACGGAGGGGGGGGAAAGGCCAGTCCCCCCCCCCCCCCCCCCCCCCCCCCCCCCCCGCCCCCCCCCCCCCCCCCTTGGCCATCCGAGCGTACCGAGAAGCTGGAGAGGTCGAGTCCAGTCTGGGTCTGTACCGTCCCCCTACTCCCTCCGCCTAGGGGGAGAGGGAGGCAGGCCCGGGTATGTAGAGCGAGCGTGGACAGACCAACCCTCCCCCCGGCCCTATGGAAGAGCGGGAGGAGGGAAGATGACTGGACAGGCGTCTGGCTGCTCCGTGATCACGTAGTGACCACGGAGCGGTAACAAGAGATACAAAGAAACAATAAAGCCTAGGCTACACAACCGACTGATCAGAGAGATGCTATAGAGAAGCAACCGAACTGAAGAGCGGAAGCACATGTGACCAATAGGACATAACCTAGGCTAGGTGAAGCCAGACGCCGTACACTAACATAAACATAATATGTAATAAACAAAATCATTAAGTGAAAAGAAAGAAAATAAAATAGTAGGAGAAAAAAATCCAGGAGTGTACGACTAACCCGAAAGAAAGTCTACCACTCAAAGCTAGCCGGGGCCGATACTAAGAGCTGTGGCTAGGGTCTGGATGGAAGATGCCTACGCAAGAAGAAAAGACATGCATGCATGACCTAAACCACGTAGGCTGTACCCTAAATTTAAATAGGATAACTAACAATAGAGCGTAAAAAGTAAGGGAAGGTTCTGGGTATGGAAGACCCAGAACGAACCCGCCACGAGGCAGAACCATGCTGCCATGCTTCCGACCTAGAGCCCGTATTTATACCTAAAAAACGGCAAATACTGGCTCAAGGCCGGAAAAAACCAATAGCAATAAACACTGATTACTTAACTTAGCTGCTGCAATGGCTGCACGCTCCATGATAGATAAATCCAGTAAAAAAGGGCACAAAACAAAAACACAGAGCAAAAAAAGGGCACGTTGTTTATACGCTGCGCGCTAACTGAAAAGGATGCCACCAGAGGCGCAGCGTCGGCAGCATGGGAGTGAGTAGTTAGTAGTTGCTGCCCACTCTGTGGGTCGGCTCCCCTCTTGGTGGGGATTTTGTAGTGGGAGATTTTCTATTGGCAAGCGGTTCGTGGTAGTGGTCTCACTCGCCATAGTGTTTCATACCCGACACCCTCTTGGAGGGTGAGCGAGTCAGTTGTACTGACCTTTTCTTTATTTGTTTTATTATTCTCTGGTATGTGTTATACATTTACCTTAGAATAATGGATTAAAGGATATTTTTCGCGCTAGCGACCACACGAACTGAGCCCAGAAAAGGGATTTTGACGAAGTTTAAAAAATCTATTTCTGGGTGATTGGCTCGTGCGCCCTATGAAAATATCCTTAAGTTCATTATTTCTAGGTAAAATAATCCTAAAAATTACCAGAGAAACAAATAAAATCAAGAAAATGTCAGTTAAACTGACTCGCTCACTCTATAAAGAAAAAAGTGTCGGTATTGTAATAGGGGCGAGTGAGATCACTACCACGAGTCATTTACCATTTAGGACCTTCCATCACAAAAACCTGAGAGAGCTTGGATACTAAAGGGTGATTGCGTCTGCTACTACTACTACTAACGACGCCAAGCGGGAGAGCAGCCGCCTCTAGCGGTCATCCTTAATAGATGTACATCTTGTCCTGCAGGGGGGGGGGGGGGTGGGTAAGGAAAAAAACAGGGTGGGTTTTCCATAGGCGACACGAGCCAATCACCCAGAAATAGATTTTTCCTTCGTCAAAATCCCTTTTCTGGGCTCAAGCTCGTGTCGGCCTATGAAATAGTACCAGAGAAACAGACAGAGGAAATAAAAAAAGGAGAAAAATAAAACAAAATTGTAAAAAGATTGATATATAATATAAGTGAATCAAAAACCAATTACACCATATTACCCTAAAGTACTTAAAATTAGTTTATACTAGATAATGGTAGGTCAATTACACCTATTACATAAAGTACTTAAAATTAGCTTATACTAGATAATGGTAGACATAATCTTAATAATGGTAATCAGAACAGTATACAAAGATTGACTAAAATCTAATATTATTTTACAAAATATCAAACTCATTGTGTCTCTACCCTACATAAAAATAAGGGTAGAAACACTGAAGCACATTATATGCATACAATGTGGGTGCCCATAGCAAAAAATAAGGGGCAGTCCACCAATGAGATCCTAGCGGCTAAGCTAGAGTAATCACCGAAGAGCATAGCAGTAGGGTGAGGCATGTTGGACGAGGTAGGTAGAAAGGAGACCTGGATCTTATACTACAACTACTGTGCAGCATCAGGGGAAACTATGTTTCCCGTTGCTTTACTGCTGAAAATTTTAAAGATTTCCAAGGACTTCAGGTAAATGACGTTTAAGACTGTCGGTGATTTCCATCCAGTATACTTTTAAGATCCTCAAGAAAGTTTTTTCATGTTGGAAATAATTTTAATTGAGGTAGCTACTCCTCTGATATCATGAGCTTTTGGAAATGATTCCAGGGTTGGCTTGTTTAATGAAGTAAAGGATCCTGTTGTCTGATTCCTTCACTGATAAGGTGCCACCTTTTTTCTCTCATAAAAAAGAGGACCTGAGGGATCTAGAGGATGTACGACATAGAAAGGCTCTTAAAGTTAATACTGGGCAAAAAGAGGGATCTTGCGGAAGTGGGATGACTTTCCAAGGACCACCTTGCAAGGGAATCCTCATTTTTAGCTAAAAAGCTGCGATCCGGAGAAAGTAGAACTCTCCTGAGGGGAGAAATTCTACATGACCCGCATCTCTGGATAGAGCCGACAGTTCTGAAATTCTGGCTCCTGAAGCCAGACTTAATAAAAATAACGTTCTTTCTAAGTGCATTATGAATGTGCAAGACGAGTTGTCAGTATCAAGAGGCTAGTTTGAGGACATCATTTAGAAACCATGAAACTGAAGTAGGAGCCTTTTGAGAAGGTCTAGTCTAGCACAAAAGGCTTTGGGAAATAGACGTAAAGTAAGATTCTGGTTAAGTCTATTTGGAAACCTAACTGAAAAGATTTTCTTCAAAGCCCGATTTATTTTATAGTAGTTATGGTGCTAGCTGCTAATTCCTTTTTTCAAACAAGGATCTGAAAAAGGATATAGCTAAATTAACTGTCATGGTTGTAGTGTTTGTTTCTTTCAGGAAGGATGCTAACTTTTTAACAGCTGAGTCATATTGTCTAATAGTTGATTTCTCTTTTATCTGATTCCAGAAAAAGGATGTTTTGTGGATCAATGTTAGCATCTTTTTTAGCCGCAAACTTTCATGAAGTCCATAAAGTTAGGGTCTGAAGAATTCCTGAGGAAGCGAACACAGTCCTCATTTGTACGGTTGCGACAGCTTGGGGTTGGGAATCTGAGGTTGGAGACCCAACTCCCAGAAGCAGAGGATACCAGTTTGCTCTTTGGCCAATCTGGAGCAATCAGGGCTACTAGTCCCTTGAAAGTCCTCCTTTTTGCTCAACTTTCAAAAGAAGATTCACTGGAGGAATACATAGATTTTCTTCCATTGATTCCAGTCCAACGCAGGGCGTCCGTGGCATAAGCCAGAGGGTCCAGGTTGGGGGGCCACATAGCAAAAGGGAGCTTGTGGTTCGCTTGTGAGGCGAAAAGATCTACTTGGAGACCTGGGACTCTCTGGCATATCCACTGGAATGACCTGTCGTCTAGGAACATTCCTGACTTAAGAGGGACTGACCGGGACAGTGCGTCCGCTATCACATTTCTTTACCCCTGCCAAGTGGTGGCAGTAGATGCCATTTGTGTTGTTTGCTAGAGCAAAGATGGCTATCATGACATGATTCACTGTTTGGATTTGGACCCCCCCTCTGTGATGCAATGTACTACTACTGAACTGTCCAAAACCTAGTCTTAGATGAGACTTCTTTGGGGGGAAAGGAGTCTCTTCAGGGTAAGAAATACTGCCATTGCTTCCAGTACATTTATGTGGGAGCTGGCGGAATTGAACGGACCAAGTCCCCTGAACTTTGCTTGAATTGAGAATATCCCCCCCCCACCGGACAGGGAGGCATCCGTGTGAATGGGTTAACACCGGAAAGGGGATATTGAAGGGGTCCAATTTGGCAAGGTTCTTCACTTTTTTTGTCCATGGACGGAGCTGGTTGGCGAAGGAAAAAATCTGTGGGATCACTGACAACTTGTCCCGAGGGACTGGCGTTTGCTCTTGACCCGCCAAACTCGATTTAATATCTTTCAGTCTTGCTTTCAGAAGGATGTCCGTCACTGAGGCAAACTGAAGGGAACCTAGGATTCTTTCCTGGTTTCTCCTTGAAGCTTTGTTTGCTTTTGAGAAATTGCCTCACAGACTTGCTATTTCTTTCCTTTTGACCACGGAATTGACAGATTGTGGGGAGGGATAAATCCCATTGGATTCTAGCCACTGAAAACGACGACTCCGGAGTGAATCTGGATTTTGTTTTGTTTAATCTGGAACCCCAGATGTTCCAGGAATTACACTACCTTCTTTGTGGGCTTTGAGGCATCCTCGACAGTTGGTGCCCAGATCGAACCAATCGTCGAGGTACGCTACTACACATTATCCCTTTGTGTTCTCAATTGTTGGACTACTACTTTTTCCGCTGATTTTTGTTAATACCCTGGGGGCTAACATTCAGTCCGAAGGGCATCACTTTGAAAGGAGAACGTTTGATTTTCCTAGTAAAAGCCTAGGAATGGACGGAAGTGTCTCGCTATAGGGAATATGATAGTATGCGTCTGTAAGATCGATAGAGGTGGTGACAAACGGCCCCACGGGGAAGTAAGGTCCAGTACCTCGAGATGGTCAGCATTTTGAACTTGTCGCACGAATGAAAGAGTTTAGCTTTGACAAGTCTAAGTTACCCTTCTTTTTGTTGAGCCTTTTCTTTTTGGCACGCTGAACAAAGCGACCTTGAAATTTTAGATGCCTGACTCTCGCAATAGCTCCTTTCTGAAGGATTCCTCCGCATAATCTGTCAACTCCTTTGATGGTATCTGATAGGAATGACTTGTTTTTGGAGGAGGATCTTTGATCCAACTCCCAACCCAATCCTTTGGACACGATGGCTCTGTGCCATTTGCTGAACCCCCACCCCCCCTGTGACGGAAGAGGAACAGCCTCCCTCCTACCTGGGGAGCCTCACTGCTGTTGAGCGGGTTGACCTCCGCCCCTCCTCTTGAATTGCTTGCCTCTTGCAGCTCTTCCTGTACCTCGTTGGCGAAAGTGAAACTCTCGCTCTGCTTCCCCTAGAGAACCTGTTGAAAGGTTGGGAAGGCTTGGCTCTCATACATTGAGTTGAAAGCTGGCGAGACGTGTATGAGGTCGAGGGTTGCTGATTTTGAGGAGAACACAGAGAATGGGTTGCGTCTGTTTAGACGTCGAGGGCTGCCCCTGTTGTGTAAACTGGGACAGCTTTGGACGAGTGCTGTTGTTTGCTACTGTTTTCTGGGCTCAGTCGTGTCTGGCCTATGAAAGTATCCTTAATATCATTCTTTCTATAGTAAAATTAATCTAAAATTACCGAGAAAAACAAATTAAGAAATGTCAGTAAAAACTGACTCGCTCACTCTATAAAAGAAGTGTCGGTATGAGAATATAAGCGAGTGGATCACTACACGAGTCTTCATCATTTAGACCTTCCAACATAAAATCCCCACCAGAGAGAGCTTGATACCAAAGGGTGATGCGGCCGCTACTACTACTACTGCTACCGACGCCACGGACAGCAGCGCCCCTAGCAGTCATCCTTAATCATAGCTTCGCAGCGCTTGAGTGCTTTTTCCTCTCGTGTTGTGTTTTCGTAATTTTACCTCGTCATTACGATGAACGTGCAGCTATCGCATCGCTAAGTTTTAAGTGCCACATAAAGTAGTATATTTTAAACAGTTTTTTTTTAGTCTTCCCAGGGCCAGTGTTTTCCTTCTTAATAGGTCATATACGGTCTCCCGGTTTGACTCTGGCGGCTGCGTGCCGCCCAATCGTGTTAAGATTCCCGGTCTCCCATACTAGGACATCTTATACTTTGGGCTTACTATTTTACGTTCATTGTTATTACATCGTTTTTTTATAGCTAGGACAGCCCTTTTACCATTTCTCTCAGGTTTGGTATTTGGGCTATAACCGTGTTTCTGGCCCAAGCATCCCGCTCTTGCTCTACATCGGCTACCGCTGGCTCCGAGTAGTCAACTGTTCTCGAACAGCTTGCCTCCTCCTGGGCTTCTTTTCTCCTTTTACTAAAAGTGTCTTTTCCCCTTTACGATGTATCATCAGTTTTATTTTTAGGGTGTTTAGGCTAGCCTAGGTGCATTGTACCATGTGGGTTGGTACAGTCTGGTTCACGATGGCCCCTCCATGGTTGTGTTGCTATTGCGGCTTAGGCCACCTGCGATCACGTGTCCCCCCATAGCACCTTTACCTTCCCCTTCCCTCCCTACCAGGTTATAGGGAGGGGTCTGGGGGGGACTCCTTGGTTGCCATGACAACCACAGTAGCCTTCCTCCCTCTCCCTCTGAGGAGGCCAGGAGCTCCCTCCCAGCTGGGGTACAGGCGACCACTTGTCTCGGGTACCGGGTCACCGAGCGGGTAGCTGTAGGGACGGGGAGGGGTTAGCCACCCCCCCTCTCTCTCTCTCTCCCCGCCGTGTTACGCCGGGACCCCCCACCTATTGCTTTAGTCCCACCCTTCCCCTACTGTAATGAACGGAGCCTCCGCTAAAGCCGGGGGGCCCCTTTGGTTATAGGTTCGTCTGGCTCCGCCACGGGCGGAGGGGTGGACATTACTAGTGGTCTGTTGCTTGCCTACTATATCCTATTTTTCCGCTACCGGAGGAGGAGCTCGCTCCTACCCTGGGCATCTTCTAGTAGATGGGAATTTTTATACGATTCGTTATATGTACGGATTATACCCTATATTTACGGTGAATTTAGTTTTAATTTATTTATGTGTGCCATCTCCGTCGTTCTCCGTCGTGGTTTCATGCCTCCTCACCACTCCTGGTTGGAATCTTTTTCCTGTCCCCGCGTAGCCTTAGGCAAACTCCAACCGCCTAGTTACCACACGTATTAATGGCGGGGGGCCTCTGGTTTAATCTATAACTTTCACGCTCCGGCATGCAGCGAGCAATTGTTAGCTGTAAGTGTGCACCTGATACTTATGTATCTCTCCCCACTTACAGGCTACCACTGTCAGGTCCCGGGTTGCAATCAACACTCTACGACCCCTGCGCCCATGAGGAGTGTAGGACTCACGCCCCCGTGTGCCACCACCCACAATGGACTGATCGTTCTGGCACCCAGAAGCTTGCACATCTGCTACGACCTTGTTAGTCAGCTGTTGGGTGGGGTAATTCTACTCTTAGACTTCTAGTCTTATCACTATAACACTTAGTTTTAAGCTTTGTTCAACCACCCTGTCTCCGCCGCTAGAAGCTTCATTTCCGCCTTCTCTTATTTCAGGGCTGCCGCCGTGAAGGAAGTCGCCTTGGCAACCCTGAAGGCTTGGGTGGCGGCTTCGAAAATGAAGAAGCCGCCAAGGGCCAGCCGTACATTCTGGACCAAGAAGCTGGCCCAGTTCAGATCTTCCCCGGTGGGCAAGTCGACCGGCTATTGTTTGACCCCCATCTCGGCAGCCCCTCTCATAGCTTCGATCCAGCAGGAGGTGCAGCAGGCGTTCGGGTCCCGTCTCCAACGCAGGAGCCGGTCCCATATGTGGCTAACCTGGACCTGAACATCGAGCCTATGGCGGTAGGGGCAGAGGATTTGTTGGTTGAGGTGGTGGGTCGGCGCCCCAAGGTCTTTTCCTTGGGGCTCTCCTGGATCTTCTTCCCCTGTCCTTTCTTCTGCTCTTATTTCCAAGGCTTTACGGGGATCTGAGATCCCTGCCCGCTCTTCCCCGCTCTTTCTGTACCCCGAAGGTGAAGGGCAGAGAGACAGAAGACTCTCCTAAGACGACTTCTAAGAAGTCGTCGTCTTTCTTCAGCTAGGAAAGTCTAACGACTTCCTACGCTGACGCGGTGAAGGCAAAGCCGAGCTCTTCTTACTCTAAGAGCTCTAGAAGCAAGGCTTCTAAGGAGTAAGGCTCGCGCTCCAGCTGAGCAACGCCCTTCTCCGGCCTCCACGGATCCACTCCGGTAACTCCTGTTGGGGTGGCGGGACCGAGCTCCTTTGATCCCACACCTTTTCGGCAGTTGTGATGCAGCAAGTGGGGAGATGGTTGTGGCTTGAGGATGACCGCCCTCGGGTCTAAGTTTGAACAGATGTTTGCGCAGCTGTCAAACACCATCAACCAGTCCTGGCCAAATCCATTCAGGATCTCTCTAACAGAGTTAGAGAGCAGAGGACCGTTTTGCTGGACTTAGTCAGGTTCCTCAGCCAAAAGCTCCCCGTAGCAGTACTGGCATTTTGCATTACCTCCCTCCCTACGAATCCCTACCAGCCTTCTCCATGGATAACCCATGGAGAGTGGCCGCTTATGCCCCCTTCAAGGACGGCATGATCTCTATCCCGGAGTGTGGAACTCGAAGAATTGAGGACTTCGAGTTCTATCCTCCTGGACTGACTCAGCCTTTCATTGGGTATGCTAGGCTGACCGGTTGCTGCTCTCACTAGAGAGGGACAAGATTTCCCGAGAGACTGTGCTGTATAGTAGGGATCACGCACAGCGGGAATGGGTTCATGCCTGGAGGATTGGGAGTGTACTAACACTAAGCTCCAAGCTTTCAAGAGTCCGTTCACGTATTTTCGCTACGGAGGAGGAGGTTTCTCTTCCGTTCGCTACCAAAATAGTGGAAGCGACTCTTCAGGCAGTCCTCAAAGACGAGCCCATGCCACAGCTGAGGGAAGCGGAATCTATCTTCTCCGCTCTTCCCAGCCTTTGGAGAATTGTGGGAGAACTTGCCTGCCACGTCTCGATTGGTAAGCTTAAGCCAGACTGCGCAATGGACCAGTTTGGCGAGAAGCTTCCAAGACTGCCTGATACCCTGATTCAGGCAGAGTTCGATGCTCGAACAAGATTTGGGAGGTCCCTTAACTCCCTAATCATTACAGAAATGGCTGCCCTGTCTTATGGCACAGAACCTTTATTCAAGATTCTGGCCAAATCTCAGCTCCAGACAGTCCAAGCTGATGCTTTCGACTTCTTCCTAGCTAGGAGGAACTGCCGAAAGCACGTCTTGCAGGAGGCCACTATCATGCATGAGCCTAATGAACTCCTGGCTTCCAGCATGTGGGGTGCGGACCTCTTCCCAGAGTCCTCTGTGAACGAGGTGCACCACGAGGCTGCTAGGCTCAACCAGAGCCTTAGAGCTAGATGGGGCATCTCTTCCAAGAGGAAACAAGAGACCGCCCCTGCTGCTGGTAAGAAGCTTAAGAAGACAGGAAGAAGGTTCCAGCCTTATCAGAAGCAACAGCAGCAACAGCAGTTTGTTCAGGCCGTCCCAGTTACTCAACAGGGACAGCCGTCTACTTCAAAACAGAACTCAACCCATCCTCCTGTTGTCTCCACAGAGCCAACCGTCAACCTCCTACGCAGTCCTCCGCCGGCCTTTCAATTTCTATGTACGAAAGCCAGGCCTACCCAGCCTTTAATAGGTTCTCTATGGGGTAGCAGGGCGAGGGGCCACTTTCGCCAGCGTGGCACAGGAAGAGCTGCAAGAGGTAGACAATTCAGAGGCGGGCGCGGAGGTGGTCAACCCGCCCAACAACAGTGAGGCTCCCCAGGTAGGAGGGAGGCTGTTCCTCTTTCCGTCACAGGTGGGGGTTCAGCAAATGGGCACGAGTGCATCGTGGGTCCAAAGGATTGGGTTGGAGTTGGATCAAAGATCCCCCTCCAATCAAATCATTCTATCAGGAACCATCAAAGGAATTGACAGATTATGCGGAGGAACTCCTTCAGAAAGGAGCTATTTGCGAGAGTCAAGCATCTAAAATTCAAGGTCGCTTATTCAGCTGCCAAAGAAAAGGCTCAACAAAAAAGAAGGGTAATCTTAGACTTGTCAAAGCTAAACTCTTTCATTCGTTGCGACAAGTTCAAAATGCTCACCATCTCGCAGGTACGGACCTTACTTCCCCGTGCGGCCGTCACAACTCCATCGATCTTACAGACCCATACTATCATGATCCCTATAGCCAGACACTTCCCGGCCATTCCTAGGCTTCAAACTAGGGAAATCAGACCTTCTCATTCAAAGTGATGCCCTTCGGTCTGATGTAGCCCCCAGGGTAATTCACGAAAGTAGCAGAAGTGGTAGTTCAACATTGAGATCAGGGATAATGGTAGGAGCAGCATACCTCGACGATTGGTTGATCTGGGCACCAACTGTCGAGGAATGTCTCAAAGCCACGAAGAAGGTAGTTCAATTTCTGGAACATCTGGGGTTCCAGATAAACAAAACAAAATCCAGATTCACTCCAGAGTCTCGTTTTCAGTTGGCTAGGAATCCAATGGGATTTGTCTCCACAATCTGTCAATTCCGGTGGTCAAAGAAAAGAAATAGTTCAAGTCTGTGAAACATTTCTCAAATGCAAACAAACATCAAGAGAAACCAGGAAAGAATCCTAGGTTCTCTCCAGTTTTGCCTCAGTGACAGAACATCCTCCTGAAAAGCAAGGCTGAAAGATATAAATCGAGTTTGGCGATCAGAGCAAACACCAAATCTCGAGACAAGTTGTCAGTGATCCCACAGATCCTTCGCAACCAGCTCCGTCCATGGACAAAAGTTGAAGAACCTTGCAAATTAGTACCCCTTCAATATCCCCTTCCAGTGTTAACCATTCACACGGATGCCTCCCTGTCCGGGTGGGGGGGGATATTCCTCAATTCAAGCAAGTTCAGGGGACTTGGTCGGTTTCAGTTTCCGCCAGCTTCACATAAACGTCCTGAAGCGATGGCAGTATTTCTTACCCTGAAGAGGTTCTCCTTCCCCCGAAGAAGTCTCATCTAAGACTGGTTTTTGACAAGTGCAGTAGTAGTACATTGCATCAACAGGGGAGGGTCCATCCAAACACTGGAATCATGTCATGATAGCCATTTTTTGCACTAGCAGACAAACAAACAGATGGCATCTGTCTGCCACTCACCTGGCGGGGGGTAAGAAATGTGATAGCAGAACTGCCTCTTCCCGGTCAGCTCCCTCTGGAATCAGAATGGTCTCCTAGACGAGACGGGTCATTCAGTGGATATGCCGGAGAGTCCCAGGTCTCCAAGTAGATCTCTTCGCCTCACAAGCGAACCACAAGCTCCCTTGCTATGTGGCCCCAACCTGGACCCTCTGGCTTATGCCACGGACGCCCTGTCGTTAGATTGGAATCAGTGGAGGAAAATCTATGTTTTTCCTCCAGTGAATCTTCTTTGAAGGTCTTGAGCAAGCTGAGGACTTTCAAGGGACTAGTAGCACTGGTTGCTCCAGACTGGCCAAAAGCAACTGGTATCCTCTGCTTCTGGAATTGGGTCTTTGACCTCACGGATTCCCAAACCCAAGCTGTCACAATCAGTACAAATGAGGACTGTGTTCGCTTCCTCAGGAATTCTTCAGTCCCTAACTTTATGGACTTCATGAAGTTTGCGGCTAACAAAGATGCTAACATTGATCCACAAAACATCCTCTTCCTAGAATCAGATAAAAGAGAGTCAACTATTAGACAATATGACTCAGCTGTTAAAAAATTAGCATCTTTCCTGAAAGAATCGAACAACCACAACCATGACAGTTAACTTAGCTATATCCTTTTCAGATCTTTTGTTTGAAAAAAGGCTTAGCAGCTAGCACCATTACTACTCATAAATTGGCTTTGAAGAAAATCTTTCAGTGGGTTTCCAAATAGACCTAACAGATTCTTACTTTACATCTATTCCCAAAGCCTGTGCTAGACTTAGACCCTCTCAAAGGCCTACTGCGTTTCAGTCATGTTCTAAATGATGTCCTCAAACTAGCCTCAGATACTGACAACTCGTCTTGCACTTTTATAATGCTTCTTAGAAAGACGTTATTTATTAAGCCTGGCTTCAGGAGCCAGAATTTCAGAACTGTCGGCTCTATCCAGAGATGCGGGTCATGTGGAATTCCTCCCCTCAGGAGAAGTTCTACTTTCACCGGATCGTAGCTTTTTAGCTAAAAATGAGGATCCCCTTGCAAGGTGGGCTCCTTGGAAAGTCATCCCACTTCCGCAAGATCCTTCTCTCTGCCCAGTATCAACTTTAAGAGCTACTTTCTATCTCGTACATCCTCAAGATCCTCAGGTTCTCTCTTTATGAGTGAAAGGAATCAGACAACAGATCCTTTACTTCATTAAACAAGCCAATCCTGATTCATTTCCAAAAGCACATGACATCAGAGAGTAGCCACCTCAATTAATTACTTTCAACATATGAACTTTGAGGATCATTAAAAGTATACTGGATGGAAAATCACCGACAGTCTTTAAAAACGTCATTATCTAAAGTCCTTGGAATCTTTAAAATTTTCTGCAGTAGCAAGCAGGAAAACACATTGTTTCTCCTGATACTGCATAGTAGTTGTAGTATAGATCCAGGTCTCCTTTCTACCTACCTCGTCCAACATGCCTCACCCTATTGCCATGCTACTCGGAATACTCTAGCCTTAGCCGCTAGAATAATATTGGTGGATTGTCCCTTATTTTTTTGCTAGGGACATCCACATTATGTACAATATAATGTACTTCAGTTCTACCCTTATTTTTATGCTAGGGTAGAACACAATGTTTGTATATTTTGTAATATCTTATTTAAGTGAATCACTCCTTGTTATTTGCCATTACATTATTATGTGTTACTATGTCTAATATAAGTTAATTTTTAAGTACTTTATATTGATTGCTTTCTTTATCATGCCATTGTATTAGGATAAGTTAGCTTTAAGTACTTTGTTTGTATACTGTAATGTCCCTGATTCACTTATATTATATATCTCTTTTTTACTATTGGGTTTCATTTGTCCTTATTCCCATCTTGTCTGTTTCTCTGGTATATTTTCATAGGCCGACACGAGCTGAGCCCAGAAAAGGGATTTTGACGAAGGAAAATCTATTTCTGGGTGATTGCTCGTGTCGCCCTATGCAAAACCCACCCTGTCTTCTTTTACCCACCCTGCAGGACAAGATGTTCATAGATTAAGGATGACCGCTAGGGGCGCTGCTGTCCGTGGCATCGGTAGTAGTAGCGGCCGCATCACCCTTTGGTATCAGCTCTCTCTGGTGGGGATTTTATGTTGGAAGGTCTAAATGATGAATGACTCGTTGTAGTGATCCCACTCGCCTATATTCTCATGTCAGTTTTACTGACATTTTCTTAATTTTGTTTTTCTCTGGTAATTTTAGATTAATTTTACCTAGAAAGAATGATATTAAGGATACTTTCATAGGGCGACACGAGCCAGTCACCCAGAAATAGATTTTTCCTCCGTCAAAATCCCTTTTCTGGTATGGTTGGAACCTCCTACCAGTCTTCTTCAGTTTCTTACCAGCAGCAGGGGCGCTCTCTTGCTTCCTTTTGGAAGAGATACCCCACCTGGCTCTAAGGCTCTGGTTAAGCCTAGCAGCCTCGTGATGAACCTCATTCACAGAAGCTTCTGGGAAGAGGTCCGCACCCCACATGCTGGAAGCTAGAAGCCTATTAGGTTCGTGCCTAATAGTTGCCTCTTGCAATACATGCTTTCGACAATTCCTTCTAGCCGAAAAGAAGTCGAAGACATCAGCTTGAACCGACTGGAGCTGAGATTTAGCCAGTATTTTGAAAAGTGGTTCAGTGGCATAAGAAAGAGCAGCCATCTCCGTGATGATAAGGGAGTTAAGTGATCTCCCAAATCTCGTACGGGCGTCGAACTCTGCCTGAATAAGGCTATCAGGCAGTCTAGGGAGCTTTTCGCCAAACTGGTCCATCACACAGTCTGGTTTCAGCTTACCTACTGAGAAAGTGGCAGGCAAGTTCTCCCACAGTTCTCCGAAGGCAGGAAAGAGCGGAGATGTTGATTCCGCCTCTCTCAATTGTGGCATGGGTTCATCTTTAAGGACGGCTTGGAGAGTCGCTTCCACTATCTTAGTTGCAAAAGGAAGAGAAGCCTCCTCCTCCGTGGCAAAGATAGTGAAAGGGCTCTTGAATGCCTGGAGTTTGGTATTGGTACAATCCCAATCCTCCAGGCAGTGAACCCATTCCCTCTGTGCATGATCCCTACTGTAAAGCACAGTCTCTCTAGAGATTTTATCCTCTCTATTGAGAGCTGTTACCGTCAGCCTGGCATACCCTATGAAAGGCTGAGTCAGTCCGGGGGGGTAGAACTCAAAGTCCTCAATCCTTCTTGTTCCACACTCCGGAATGGAGATCATGCCATCCTTGAAGGGGGCATAAGCTGCCACCCTCCAAGGGTTATCCATAGAGAAAGCTGGCAGGGATTCATAAGGAGGTAGCTGGAGTAGACCAGTACCTGCCACAGGGGAGTTCGCTTGAGGGGCCTGAGTGAGGCCAGCGAAACGGTCATCATGTTCTCTAACACGGTTAGAGAGGTCTTGGATTGACTACCAGGACTGGTTGATGGTACTAGAGAGTTGAGCAAACATTTGCTCAAATCTCGTACCGAGAGAGCCGACCATCTCTCCCACTTGTTGCAAAACTCCTGCTGAGAAAGTGGTGGGATCAAAAGCACTAGGTCCCGCCACCCCAACAAGAGTTACCGGAGTGGATCCGGTAGATGCCGGAGAAGGCACTGGCTCGGCGGGAGCGCGGGCCTTCTCCTTAGAAGCCTTGCTTCTTGAGCTCTTCGAGTGAGAAGAGCTAGGCTTAGCCTTCACCGCGTCGGCGTAGGATGTCGTAGACTTCCTTGCCGAAGAAGACGACAACTTTTTGGAAGTCGTCTTATGGAGGGTCTTCTGTTCTCTCTGTCTCTTCACTTTCGGGGGTACAGAGAGAGCGGGTGAACGCGAAGGGATCTCAGATCCCGTGAAGCCTTGAAAAGAGGAAGAAGAAGGGACAGGGGAAGAAGATCCAGGAGCGCTCAAGGGTAGTCCTTGAGCGCCCGAAACACCTACCTCGACCAACAAGTCCTCCGCACCTACCGCCATTGGCTCAAGATTAAGATCCAAGTTTGCGACGTCTGGAACAGGCTCCTGTGTCGAAACGGACCCAAACGCCTGCTGCACCTCCTGCTGGATGGAAGCTATGAGTGGGGCTGCTGAGATGGGGTCAACGTACCCCGTTGTCTTGCCTCCGGGGAAGATCTGAATGGCCAGCTTCTTGTCCAAGATGTAAGGCTGGCCCTTGGCGGCGTTTTTGCCGAAGCCGCCTACCCAAGCTTTCAGGGTTGCTAGGGCGACTTCTTTCATGGCGGCAGCCTGAAAGAGAAGGCGATATGAAGCTTCTAATGGCGGAGATACGGCTTAAAGGAGCTTAAAACTAAGGGTAAACCATTAATAACAGGAAATTTGTCCAGGAATTTACTTACCCCACCCAAAAGCTGACTCACGAAGTCATAGCAGATGGTGCATGCCTCAGGGTGCCAAACAATCATCCCGTTGTGGGTAGTGGCACACGGGGCGTGGGTCCTGCATTCCTCATGGGCACAGGGGTCGTACAGTACAGCGTGAACGTGGCGGGCGAGAGAGAGAGAGGGGGTGGCCAACCCCCCCTTCCCAACTACTACCCGTCGGGTAACCCGGTACCCGAGACAAGTGGTCACCCCGGCCCCCAGCTGGTATGGGGCTCCTCTGGCCCCCTCAGAGGGAGAGGGAGGGAGGCTACAGTGGTTGTCATGACAACCGAGGAGACCCGACCAGACCCCTCCCTACCACATGGAAGGGAGGGAAGGGGTAGGGTAAGGTGCCTAATGGGACACGTGATCGGAGGTGGCCCAGGACGCGATAGCAACACAACCACAGAGGGGCCACGTGAACCCAACTGTACCAACACATGGTACAAGGCACCTAGGCTAGCCTAACACCCTAAATAACACTGATAAATAATAAATACATCGTAAAAGGATAGAAGAAACACTTGAGTAAAAGAGAAAGAAGCCCAGGAGGAGGCGAACTGATCCGAAGAGCAGTCGACTACTCGGAGCCAGCAGTAGCCGATGAAGAGCAAGAGCTGGGATGCTGGGCGAGAGAAACACAGTATAGCCCTAAATACCAAACTAAGAGATAAAAGGTAAAAGGGATGGGCTGTGTATCCTAAATCTAAAATACGATGTAATAAGACGATGAACGTAAAATAGAGCCCATAAGCATAAGATGTCCCAGTATGGAAGACCGGGAAATCTTAACAACACGAGGCGGCTGCTCATGGCCGCCACGAGTCAACTGGGAGATCGTATATGACCTAAAAAACGGAAAATACTGGTCCCTGGAAGACTGAAATACAAAAATTATTACTTATGGGGCACTTAACTTAGCCGAAGCGATAGCAGCACGTTCCATCGTTGAAAGGATAAATCCAAAGAAGCGAAAACAACACGAGTAAAAAAGTTACAACTGGCGTTGTCGAGCTAAATATTAAGGATGACCGCTAGAGGCGCTGCTCTCTGCTTGGCGTCGGTAGTAGTAGTAGTAGCGGACGCATCACCCTTTAGTATCAGCTCTCTCAGGTGGGGGATTTTGTGATGGAAGGTCTAAATGGTAAATGACTCGTGGTAGTGATCTCACTCGCCCCTATTACCATACCGACACTTCTTTTATAGAGTGAGCGAGTCAGTTTAACTGACATTTTCTTGATTTTATTTTTTCTCTGGTAATTTTAGGATTATTTTACCTAGAAATAATGAACTTAAGGATATTTTCATAGGCCGACACGAGCTGAGCCCAGAAATAATTATTTATTCATGGGTTTTCTTGCTCTTGCCACAAGTCTTGCTTGTACATATAAAAAGTGGCAAGCCATAGCAAAAATGCAGTCTTACAACCATGGGGACAATTTCATATCCTGCTGACCATTCTTGAATTTGTTGAGGCCTACTATGCACTCTAGAGGCCATGAAATAGTGTTTTTCGTAAACCACTTTTAAACTGACATATGGGTTTCTATGTTAATAAAGCACTGATGTTTCTAACATTGTCCATAATTTCCTTAATTTATGGTAGTACAGTGGACCACCTGTATTAGGGTTCTCGACATTCGTGGACTCATGTATTTGCGGATTTCTCTTTGGACCATATACTTCAGGCTGCCCTCGGTTAACAGCGTGGGTTCCGTTCCCAGCCAGTGCTGCTAACCGAAAATCAGCAATAACAGCACTAAAAACCAGAGATTGCCGAATGGCATTACCTTGAAGGAGTAGGCTTGGTTTCCTAATTTGAAGCCTAGGAACGGGCAGAAGTGTCTTGCTATTGGGACATGATAGTAGGCATCTGTAAGATCTATAGAGGTGGTGATGGCCCCACGGGGAAGTAAGGTCTGCACCTGCGAAATGGTCAGCATCCGGAACTTGTCGCAGTGAATGAATAAGTTTAGACGGGACAAGTCTAAGATTATTCTTCGTTTGTCTGAGTCTCTCTTTGGCACGCTGAACAAGCGACCTTGAAATTTTAAATGTTTGACTCTTGACACTACTCCTTTTTGAAGGAGATCTTGGGAATACTCTATCAATTCTGCTGTTGGTTCCTGGTAAAAGGTGTTGGGTGGGGGTGGATCTTGGATCCAACTCCAGCCCAGACCTTTGAACACAATACTTTGGGCCCAATTGCTGAACCTCCAACGTTGATGAAAGAGGTACAGCCTCCCTCCTACCTGGAGGTTCTCATTGGGTTGCTGAGGGGTGACCTCCTCGCCCTCTACGTGAACCCCTGCCCTTGCTGGCAGCCCTTCCGGTGCCTCGCTGACGAAAGGCGCCTCTAGCCCTGCTACTCCTGCCGAGCCTATTGAAGGCCTGAAACGCTTGGTTTTCAAACGTCGAGTTGAAGGCCGGGGAGACTGCGAAAGAGGTTGAAGCCTGTGCCTGTTGTGGCTGTGTCAACAATACGAACTGCTGTTGTGGTTGGGCCTTAGAGGTTGATGGTTGGGGAACCGGAACTGCTTGGACCAAAGTTTGTTGTTGAGGAGCCTGGAAGGGCTGGAACTTCCTAGGCTTCTTCTTGGATTTGGGGTTCGATGCGGAAGACTCCGGTTTCCTTTTGGAGACCAGTCCCCACCGAACTCTTAAACTTTGGTTAAACCTTGCCACCTCATGTTGCACCTCGTTCACTGCTGAGGCCGGAAAGAGGTCAGGGCCCCATATTGATGAGACCAGAAGCTTGTTGGGTTCATGACGGATCATGGATTCCGACAGTACATGTTTCCTGCAATTCCTCCTAGCCACAACAAAATCATACAAGTCACATTGCATCATCAACAATAGTGACTTAGCGATGATCTTGAACAACGGCTCCTGTGCATAGATAAGAGCTGCTGCTTCTGTCATGACTAGCGGGTTGAGGGATTTCCCAAGTCGCGTCCTGGCATCAAATTCTGTCTGGATGAGCCCATCAGACAGCCTGGGTAGTCTCTCACTAAACAGCGAGATGGCGCAGCCTGGTTTTAGTTTCCCAACCGAGAAGGTGGCTGGGAGATCTACCCAGAGGTCATCTGTTCCGGGGAGTAGGAGAGAGGTCGGTTCTGTCTCCCGGAGCTGTGGCATAGGCTCATCTCTCATTGCTGCTTGCAGAGTGAGTTCTGCCACTTTAGATGTGAACGGGATGGGAGTCTCCTCGTCCACAGTGAAGATTATGAAGGAACTTCTGAATGCTGTAACCTTAGTGTTTACACACTGCCATTCTTCAAGGTTACGGATCCAAGCTTGTTGTGCTTGGTCCCGAGAGAGGAAAACTGTCTCTTTTGGGACCTTATCTTCTCTTACTAAAGCAGATTCCGTGAGGCGGACATAGCCTATGAAAGGGGCTTGCAACCCTTCCGGGTAAAACTCGAAGTCCTCAATCCTTCGAGTCCCGCAGCCCTCAATCGTAAGCATTCCGTCCACGAAAGGTGCATAGGAGGCCACTCTCCATGGGTTGCTCGGGTGAAAGGGAGGGGGAGTGGAAGAGTCCGGCATTAGTGAGCCTTGGGCTGCTTGAACAGCTTGCTGAAGCCCCGACACTACTCCTTGTGGAGACCTGCAACAATATTCTCCTGCGTCACCAGCCTATCCGAGATGGCTTGGATAGACTGTCCCGAAGCATCTAGAGAGGTGGATATATGGGCGAGTATCTCCTGAAACGTGGTTTGCACCAAGAGTCCGACCATGTTGCCCATTTGTTGCATGATATTGGAGGTAAAGGTCTCCGGGTCAAAGGAGGAGGGCTCTGCCTTCTCCTTGGGTACCTTGGATCTCATTCCTTTGGAGGGGGATGCCACAGGGTCAGCGGAGGAAGAGTGAGCTCTTTCCTTAGAAGACTTAGTCTTCGACCCTTTGGAGAGAGACTCGTGCTTAACCTTGTCCGCTGCAGGATGGTGAGCCGGAGCTTTACGGACTTGGCTGGTACCTGACTTCCTTTGTAGGGGCCTTGGCAGTGATTTAGAGACCCACTTGCCCTTGACTTTAGGGATCGCCAGAGTAGATTTCGATTGGACCGACAGAAATCCTTCGGAGAATCCCTGGAAGGAGGTAGAAGAAGAAGGTGAAGAAGCTCTAGATGTGCTCAAGGGGAGGCCTTGAGCACCTACAAAACCTGCCTCGCTAGCAATCTTACTGTTGCCCATGCCGTCCACCGTCATGGGCTCAAGGTCGAGATCCAGTGCCGTGACTTCTTTTGTAACCTCCTGCGCTGACGCCTCCTCTGGGGGCTGGGATACAGCTTCTTGGATCGAAGCGATCAGGGGAGCTGCCACTTCGGGGTCCACGTAGCCAGTGCTCTTCCTGCCTGGGAAGATAAGTGTAGCCATCTCTTGAGATAGAATGTAGGGCTGGGCCTTGGCTACGTTACATCCGAATCCACCCACCCATACCTTGAGGGTGGAGAGAGCAGCGTCCCGGACCGACTGAGCTCTCTGTAAGAGAAGGGTTAGTGTTAAAACTTAAACTTAACTCGCATTACATTGTAACTTAACTTAAACAGCATATCAATGACATATTACATTGGTCCTCATTGTATTATCATGTATACCCCGGAGAGTCACCTACCTCAGAGGAGACTCGTTCCACGAGATCGTAGCAGGTGACACAGTTCTCATGGTGCCACACTACTGACCCGTCAAGGTGGACCGTGCAGGTGGCGTGGGACCGGCAGACATCGTGCCCACAGGGATCTTGGAGGTAGGACGGCCTTGCAGCCGGTCTCCATACAATGGGTGGCCTGTAAATAGAATGATACATGAGTACCATTGATAACCTTCCGGACTATGTCCGTGGTTGATATGCCATAACACCGGAGTGTTCCGGTGTTGCAGAAATTATATTCCAGTCTCGGCCTTCTCTTTGCCATGTACCATGCCGAAGAGTCCGGTAGAGCTAGTAGTAAGTAGCTAACAGTGTTTCTGGTGGCGCTGGAGAACAGAAAAATACTGAACTCAGGGTAGCTACTACTACCATACGCCGGAGTAAGGAGTAGTCCAAGCAGGTACCGGGTGTGGAGACGGTAGAGACCGGGCAAGGAGGCAGAGCTTGGTAACTCCGCCGTAATAACTAAAGCTAAAAGGAGGGAGTAACTCCCGGAGGAGCGTGGTGGCTCCGTAAACTTAAACTAAAGCAGATATATTAAAAATAAAGATACACATGCAATATATAAGAACCCCGCTATGAGGCCGGAGCCTCCAGTCAGTCACCATCCTCAAGGGGGTTCGGCTATGCCGGGATCCTGTGCCCGCCGGAGCGGGTAGGAGGGGGTGACTAGAGACGGGGGTAGAGACCCAGAGAGCTGAGGAGAGCCGAGCTCCCCCGAGCCTGGTGGCCGGCCGAGGCTAGGGCGAGCAGAGCTTCCCCCTTCACTCTGGGGTGAGAGCGGCAGGGTAGAGGGCCCGCGCACCGAGAGTCCCTGTGGGGACATCCCCTCATCCCCCGAAGGGGTACTTGGATCGGCTGCCAGCTACAGCGTGAGCGAGACATCACCCCACCTAGGTGGGGGATATGGAGGGAGGGGGAGGAGTACGGGAGCGTGGTGGCTACTACGCGGTCGCCTGGACCTCTCACAGCCGGGTGTGAACACACCCGTGATGAAGAAGGCCAGGCGGTAAGAAGGCCTATAGGCCAACTAGAGCTGTCTCACAGACATGGAAATAAATCAATAACTAAAACACACGGGGGGAAAGGAAACAAAATGAGGCAGAGAGAAAGAGAGACGTCCTGGAGGAACTAGGCTGAACCAACCGAGAAGGATGGTCAAGACCTGGTAACTCCGAGCAGCTAGCCTAGTGTCGTGACGAATAAACGCGGGACAGGCGGCCAGGGTGGGCGAGGACTGAGAAGAGGACCAGGGTCCATACAGAGGTGCCTAACAAGGGTAGCCTAACCAACAAGGAACATGCATGCATGAAAACTGAGTTGGTAGGGCGCCGATTAGGCTATGAAGCGAGAACATGTGCTCGGATCAATTCCCCCGGGTAGTTAATAAAACGTTAATAACTGCATCACTGGTAAGCATAAAAAGATACTGTTAGGTAATAATCGAGCCCACACGGTATAGGAGACCGCGTGGGAGACAAAACAAGGCAACACAAAGGAGCGAGCCGCTATGGTGGCGCGGGCCGGCGCCGCATGGGCCGCCAACTCATAAAAACCTAAATAATCCGGTTAAACGTGCCAAGGGCAGCCCCTAAATAGTGTCAACTATTAATAGCAGTACTTAACTTGGATGCAGTAACAGCTTGACGTTCCATGATGGTAAAAAAGGGTTCCAAAACGAGAACACAACACCTCAAAGAAAAACGCATGTGCAGCGTGGTCGTGCTATCAAAGGAATGACGTCAAGAGGCGCTAGCCTTAGCGGTAGCGGGTAGTGAGCCTTAGGTCGGCTCCTCTCTAGTTGAGGTTTTTAAGAAGGAAGAGACTAAATGGAAAAGGACCTGTGGTAGTGGTTTCACTCGCCCCAGAAACCATACCAACTCCTTATAATAAAGGTGAGCGAGCCAGAATAATCTGGCATTTCCAATTTAGCTTTTCTCTGGTATTATAGCAATATTTTACCTTAGAAATGTGTGCTAAAGGAACCTATTTCACTGGGCGACACAGGTCCTTTGCCCAGAAATAGATTTTTCCCTCGTCAAAATCCCTTTTTTAAGCGTTTTTATAAGGGTTCCAAGTATATACGGATTCTAACTATTAGTGGGGATGAGTACCAGATCCCCCCAAATAGAAAATAAGAGTTACACATGGTATCCACTCCAGCAGCAGGACATTGGCTGTCATCTTGACAGAATCAGTGAGAGGATTTCTTCTCTTACAACAAATTACAACCTTTGTCCAGGAGAATGAGAATGAATCTCCTTTGATTCCTCTACTTTAAGCATTTTTTGGATTTTAATGCATGTTCTTGGCAGTCATTTAAAGGTACAGTATCTTGGCAGTCATTTAAAGGTACAGTATCTTGTGGTTTATGAGTTTGTTCTCAGGAATGGGACAGCAAGTAGATGGATCCATTATTAATGGATCCATTAGTAGCTGTGAGCAAGTAAGCTGAGTATTTCCTTGGCTTCTTTTATAGATGAAAGACAAGAGTTTTGATAATTTTATTCACTCCAAGATGCTTTCAAGCAGATTCTACAGGCTAATTAGCTCATCTGGAATTTTTTCAGCAGCATGATCCTTCTAGACCAAATTGTAATTCTGGCCAATTACAAGTACAGTGGATCCCCCGTATTCGCGTTCTCCGATTCGCGGACTCAAGCATTCGTGGATTTCTACCTGGAACATTTCCCCGCATTATTTGCAAAAAATTCGCCTATTCGTGGTATTTTCCTATGAGAAATATCCACAAATTCTTGATTTTTTTTTTTATAGCAATTTCATCTTAAAAAGCTCTTTTTGTGATAAATCTTAAAAAAAACAGATATAAAAATTTTTAGTGGGTTTTTCTTGAGTTATAACTAACAAAATAGGAGGTTTTTTAAGTATTTTTATAGGGGTTCCAACTATTTGCAGGTTCTAACTATTCATGGGGGCGGCGTCCGGTGCACATCCCCTGCAAATATGGGGGGGACCACTGTACAGTAATACCTCGACATACGAGCGCTCCGACATACGAGCATTCCGAGATATGAGCCAGCCTCCAAGCAGACTTTTGCATTGAGATACGAGCACAATATTGAGATATGAGCACACTTACAGATGCTAACGCTAGATGGCTGAGCACTTGGGAGTGCTCTAAGCCCACTTCACTCGCTCAGTTCATGTGGTCATCGACTTCCATACACATCTCCCAAGCATCTCCCGTGTTGTGTTTGCATTATTTACGAGATTTCCACTGTATTTGTGAACATTCTTTGTAATAAGTGATGGGTCCTAAGAAAGCGATTGGTAAGGCTGGCAGTGAGAAGAAAAAACGCATGATGACGATGGAGATGAAGCATGAAATTATCGAGAAACATGAGCATGGTGTCCGTGTGTGTGAGTTGGTACGCAATTACAAGCGGAGTATCTCAATATGTACAATCCTCAAACAGAAGGATGCTATCAAAAGCGCGAAGGCTTCCAAAGGCATAACTGTCATGTCTAAGTTATGGACAATTAAATGATGAGATGGAGAGGCATCTGTTGCTGTGGATTAAGGAGAAGCAGCTGGCAGGAGATCGCCTTATTGAGACAGTCATCTGTGAGAAGGCCAGGGCAATCTATGAAGATTTGAAACCAAGGGAAGCAGTTGAGGGTGGGGAGACATCAACACACACATGCTAGGGAGGCATTTAAAGCTAGTCGTGGATGGTTCGATAATTTTAAAAAGTGAACTGGGATCCACTCAGTTGTGAGGCATGTGGAAGCTGTGAGCTCAGATGTGAAAGGCACTGAGGAGTATGCTGAACGTTTTGCTGCACTTATTGCTGCGGAAGGTTACATCCCTCCATCGTCGTCAACTGTGATGAAATGGGCCTTTTTTGGAAAAAGATGCCACAGAGGACATTCATCACGGCTGACGAGAAGAAACTGCCAGCCCATAAACCCATAAAGAATAGATTGACTAGCCTTATGTGCCAATGCCAGCAGTGACTGCAAGATCAAGCCACTGTTGGTGTATCACTCCAAGAACCCAGAACCCACAAGCTTTCAAGAGTCATAAGATCTTGAAAGAAAAACTTCAGGTGATGTGGCGAGCTAATGCAAAGGCATGTGTTACCGGGCATTTTTTCACAGAATTGGTAATTCTGGCCTGTGGTCCAGCAGTCAAGAAATAATTGCTGGAAAAAACTTGCCACTGAAATGTCTTCTCATCCTAGATAATGCCCCTGGCCACCCTCCAAGTCTTGAAGGTGACATTCTTGATGAATTTGATTTCATTAAGGTCCTTTAGCTTCCCCCAAACACCACTCCACTCCTCCAGCCCATTGACCAACAGGTCATTTCTAATTTCAAGAAGCTGTACACAAATCATTTGTTCAAAAAATGCTTTGACGTTACAGATAATACCAACCTCACCCTTCGTGAATTTTTGAAGGACCATTTCACCATTGTTAATTGTTTGAAAATTATTAATGATGCATGGCAGGGTGTAACACGAAGAACCTTAAATTCAGCATGGAAGAAATTGTGGCCTGATTCTGTAGCTGACAGGGATTTCAAAGGGTTCGATCTGCAGCCTGAGCCCGCGCCCGCTGTTTTGGGAGAGATTGTGTCTCTAGGAAAGTCCATGGGGCTGTAGCTAGATGAGGCAGATATCAACAACCTTGTCGAGGAGCATCCAGAAGAACTCGACTGAGGAGTTGGTCGAGCTACAGACAATTCAACATTCGGAGGTGTTGCAAGAGATCAGTAGTTAGGAGGAGGTCGAACCGGAGGAATTTATTTCTTCAAGGGAGATTAAGGAAGTGTCGGCTAAGGGGCAGGATGTTTCTGATTTCATTGAAAAGAAACACAATGATAAATTGTCTACTGGTCATGCTTCAGCTCTTTTTAATGACACTTACCTTACTCATTTCTGCAAAATTTTGAAAGGGTGGCAGAAACAAAGCTACCTAGATAGGTTTTTGTTTAAAAGGCCTGCGACAAGTGAAAGTGAGGCAAAAAGAGGTAAGACAAGTGAAGAACAGTAAATTAACCCTCTTACGCCGATTGGACGTATTAAATGTCGAGATAAATTGTCTCCCGGGTGCTGATTGGATGTATTAAATGTTGACATAAAAAAGTTTTTTTTTTTAAATTCGCGGAAAAATACTTACAGGCCTACCAGCCCAAAACTTTTGAATCACGTGCCTTGGGGGATGCTGGGAGCTCACGGATCAAGGCGCTGTTTTGTTTACAATCGTTACGCAGGCGCGCAAGCGCGAATTTCTTTCTTATCGCACTAAAAAGTATCAGTGTCACCTCAGAAATTATTTCGTCACTTTGCATTATTTTTGCACCATTTTAAATTAGCCGTTACATGGAGTATTATATATGAAAATGTGCGTAATTTCATGTAGAATACAACAAAAAAATACTCATGATTATAGCTTTTATCAGTTTTGAAATATTTTCATATAAATAATGATGTGCCAAAATATCAACCTTCGGTCAACTTTGACTCTACCGAAACAGTCGAAAAACACAATTGTAACCTAAAACTCTTATATTCTAGTAATATACAATCATTTACCTTCATTTTTCAACAAATTGGACATCTCTAGCACAATATTTCGATTTATGGTGAATTTATGAAAAAAAACTTTTTCCTTACGTACGCACGGTAACTCTTCCGATAAATTTTTTCGTGCGATTGTTGTAATGTTTGCACCATTTTAAATTTGCTGTTACATGAAGTTTTATATATGGAAATGTGTGCAATTTCATGCACAATACAACTAAATACAACCCATGGTTGTAGCTTTTATCAGTTTTGAAATATTTTCATATAAGTAACGATAAGTGCCAAAATTTCAACCTTGTCAACTTTGACTCTACCGAAATGGTCGAAAAACGCAATTGTAAGCTAAAGCTCTTATATTCTAGTAATATTCAATCATTTACCTTCATTTTTCAACAAATTGGAAGTCTCTAGCACAATATTTTGATTTATGGTGAATTTATGAAAAAAAAAAATTTTCCTTACGTCTGCGCGGTAACTCTTCTGAAAAATATCAGAAATTTTTTTGTGCGATTATCGTAATGTTTACACCATTTTAAATTAGCCGTTACACAAAGTTTTATATAAGAAAATGTGTGCAATTTCATGTAGAATACAAATAAAAATAATTGAAGGTTGTAGCTTTTCTCATTTTCGAAATCTTTGCATATAAATCACGATAAATAGAAAAAAACCACGTTCGGTCAACTTTGACTCTACCGAAATAGTCGAAAAACGCAATTGTAAGCTAAAACTCTTACAGTCTAGTAATATCCAGTCATTTATCTTCATCTTGAAACAAATTCGAAGTCTATAGCACAATATTTAGATTTATGGTGAATTTAAAAAAAAAAACTTTCCTTCCCTCCGTGCGCGGATTCTCCGCCGCAAATCTCCGAATGCGTACGTCGCATTCTCGTTATATTTGCTCCATTTCATATTAGGCGTTTCATAGAGTTTTATATATGAAAATGTGCGCAATTTTATGTAGAATACAACGAAAAATAATTGAAGGTTGTAGCTTTTCTCATTTTCAAAATATTTGCATATAAAAAAAATATGAAAAAAAAAATTGACTTTCGGTCAACTTTAACTCATCCGAAATGGTCGAAAACTGCAGTTGTAAGCTAAAATTCTTACAGTATAGTTATATTCAATCATTTATCTTCATTTTGAAACAAATTGGAAGTCTCTAGAACAATATTTAGATTTATGGTGAATTTTTGAAAAAAACATTTTTTACATCCACACGTTACGAATTCATGCATCATTTTGTGATAATATTTTCTCTGTGTTGCTTTGATCTTTTTACAATGTGTTATATACTAAAATGATCGCAATTTAGTGTACAATACAACGAAAAAAATTAACTCGTTAGCTTTAACCGTTTTGCTCACAGCGCAATGTGAATACAATTAGATATGAAATTTTGTTTTTGTGCTATCATATATTGCATTATTTATATATGATAATGATATTTTTTTCATGTCTGATGGTTGTATACTAAACTTCAGGCAATGACAAAAAAAGGAGCCAAAATGAACTCTTAATCTTGAAAACTAAGCGTGCTGTGATTTTTTGAAAAAAATATTTTTTCCGCTTCGGCGCTCACTCCGAGACCCCCTTGGCATACGGGAGACGATTTTTATTATACCCCTTCGGCGTAAGAGGGTTAATACAAATCATAAAAAGTAAAAAAGAATAAAAGTTAAAAAAAAATTAAGTTAAGTTCAGCCAAGTTAATTTTAAGTTTAAGTGTTATACTATGCACAAGGAACAGTGTTAAATACGGTACCGTCCAACTCTCTCTCCCTACCTTCCTCCCTCCCTCCTCCTTCGCACACACTGCGGTTAGCCTCTATCATCTGTCTCAAAGGTAAGAACTCATAATGAAATGACATTTTATTTCATATAACATTAATCATTTATTATATCATTTTGTGTGTGTGTGTGTGTGTGTACAGTATGTCTATATGGTGGTATAGCAATTAAAAACATGTTTTTTCCATTTGTTATTGTCTTTGATTTGGGTTTTTTTAGAGGGCTGGAACAGATTAAATTTTTGTCAGTTATTTTATATGGGAAAAGTTGAATTGAGATATGAGCAAATCGACCTACGATCTCAGTCCAGGAATGAATTATATTCGTATCTCAAGGTATTACTGTAATGGTTTTGTTGAGAAACAAATGTAATTTTTAAAAGAAATTGCATGCTTATATACCTCCTCTCAGCCCCAACTCTCTGCTACGTATGGTTCACTGCTTGGGTCCTGGGGATTTTTTGGGTCATATATGGTAGTGACTTGACATTTTTTCATCGTCATTTCAGTCATTGGTAATGTCCTAACCATTTCATGCCCACAAAATTAGCTAGTTATGCCCAAGCTCAATGTTATCATAGTATCAAATGTAAGTATAGAACATACTTATTAGAGTTTTTTTTTTATATAAAAGATTGAGATAGTTTTATTTATATGTTTTTGTTAAGTTAGTTTATGCCTGAAAGCATATTCCTTTCTATATATATATGTCTTATTATTTTAGCAAGCAGCTGTAGTGGCTGCAGCTGCAGCAGCAGCGGCAGCAGGGAATGCCTCAGGAGTTGCTTCTTCTCCAGTGACTACCTCCATGTCCCAGCCCAATGTTATCATAGTGTCAAACGTAAGTACAGAACTTACTCATCACAGTTTTTGTCAGAAAACTGAAAAGTTGATGCAAACGGAAGTTAGCTTTAGTGGTTTATTTTGTCTTCTTTGTAACAAAATGTATTGTATAAATGAAAAAAAAATTGGACTCCTTTTTTTCTCTAATGACCAACATGCATGACAGTAACACAACAGTATAAAATGAATTTCACTTTCTTTTCCATGTTTTGCATAAGCACAAATATGTACTGTAACAACAAATTTACAAATTAAACATTTTTTGTTCACCATACTTTTCAAAGGATTACTACATCATTATAGTCCTGCATGTCATGTATCTTCTTGATGTCTTTGTTCTGGCGCTCAGTACAGGGCCTAGTCACGTGTAGGGCCCGAGAAGGAGCATTTCTAGGTGTACGATATCCAAGCAGATGTATGAAACCTGAGTAAAAATTTCAACAAAAAATGTCAACAAATTCCAAAACGTACAAAATCCAGGGCATTCAAAATCTTATGTTTGACTGTACAGCAGCACACCGATATAGTGGACTGTGGTATATTGTACTTATGGATACATCGTAGTGAAATGGAAATATTAATTTGAGGGTTTTCACCTCCAGCCAGATTGAGTGTTAAAGCGTTTTTGAAATTAGGTGCCACTTACTGAATACACCACTCAGCCTTATTGTTACCATTTATTTATTAATTTTCATTGTTTTTAACTCTAAAAATTATGCTGAAGCTTTTACTGTCCTGCAGTTTTTATAATTAAACAACTGTTTGCCAATGTTAGTTACCGTAACTAACACATTATAGTTGTCAATGCTATTTTTATTCATTTATCATGCAATGGGAAAAGTGTTAAGAAAGTATGCCACTAACATGAAGCAGCAGTTATAGCTGTGGGTAAAGAAACAAATGATAGGCATACTCCCGTAGGGGGATAGTGCGGTCAGTGCACTTCATTCGGTGGACTGTAGGCATTACTTAAAGGATTTTGACGTAGGAAAAATCTATTTCTGGGCGATTGGTTCGTGTCGCCCAGCGAAATAATCCTTTAATCCATTATTTCTAAGGTAAATGATCTAACAAATACCAGAGAATAAACAAAATAAAGAAAAAGGTCAGTATAACTGACTCGCTCACCCTCAAGGAGGGCGTCGGTATGAACACTAGGGCGAGTGAGACCACTACCACAAACCTCTTGCCATTAGAAATCTCCCACAACAAAACCCCACAAGAGGAGCCAACCCACAGAACGGGGCAGCAACTACTACTACTACTCCAACCCACGCTAGGGACTGCCGCGCCTCTGGTGGCCATCCTAAAGTTAGCAATCAATCTTGAGCGAAGGGTTGGGAAGAGGTGGGATTTCGCTGGGTCGTCACGAACCAATCGCCAGAACAAGTGATTTGACGAAGGTGAAAAATCTATTTCTGGGTGATTGGCTCGTGTCGCCCTATGAAAGTATCCTTAATATCATTCTTTCTAGGTAAAATTAGCCTAAAATTACCAGAGAAAAAACAAATTAAGAAATGTCAGTAAAACTGACTCGCTCACATTCTTAAAAAAAGAAGTGTCGGTATGATATAAGGGGCGAGTGTGGAACACTACCACGAGACAAATACCAATTAGAACTTCCTATCAGAATCCCCCCAAGAGAGAGCTGATACCAACGGGCGATGCAGCCTCTACTACTACTACTAGAGGACGCCACGGACAGCAGCGCCCCTAGCGGTCATCCTTAATTAAAACAGCTAAATACATCTTGTCCTGCCAGGGGGGGAAAACAAACCATCAAGGGGGGGTTTCATAAGGGCGACATGAGCCATCACCCAGAAATAGATTTTTCCTTCGTCAAATCCTTTTCTGGCTCAGCTCGTGTCGGCCTATGAAAGAGTACCAGAGAAACAGACAGATGGGAAACAAAAAAGGAACAATGAAAAACAGTGTAAAATGATGGATATAATATAAGTAAATCAATTACAGCATACAGATTAAGCACTTAAACTAACTTATACTAACAGTAAAATAATAGAACGTTAGTAATCTTAAAGTACTTAAATGGTAATTACAGTAAATTACAGAGCTGGCAATGTAATATAAAAGAAAAAAAGTGGGATTTACTTAACAAAAATTACAAAATATACACATTGTTTCGTGTGCCCTACCCTAGCATAAAAATAAGGGTAGGTACACTGAAATCCATCATTAATACAAATAGTGCAAAATATATACACAAACATTGTGACTGAAGTTCATCCATAAATACAAAAATGGTGAATATACTACAAACATATTGTGTCCCTACCCTAGCATATAAGGGTAGGTACACTGAAGTACATATCAAAGTATAAATGTGGTATGTCCCTAGCAAAAAAATAAGGGACAATCCACTATATGATTCAACGGCTAAGGCTATGATGTTTGAGTAGCCTGGCGATAGGGTGAGGCATGTTGGCTGATGTAGGTAGAAAAAAGGAGACCTGGATTATACTACAACTACTATACAGTATCAGGGGAAACTATGTTCCCGCTGCTACTGCTGAAAACTTTAAAGATTCCAAGGACTTTAAATAATGCCGTTTAAAGACTGTCGGGGATTTCCATCCAGTATACTTTCTAAGATCCTCAAAGTTCATATGTTGAAAATAATTAATTGAGGTGCTACTCCCCTGATATCATGTGCTTTTGGGAATGACTCAGGGTTGGCTTGTTTAATGAAGTAAAGGATTTGCTGTCTAATGCCTTTTACGATAAAGTGCCACCTTTTTCTCTCATGAAGAGAGCACCTGAGGATCTAGAAGAAGTACGAGATAGAAAGGCTCTAAGAGTTGATACTGGGCAGAGAGAAGGATCCTGTGGAAGTGGGATAACCGTCCAAGGAGGCCCACCTTGCAAGAGGATCCTCATTTTTGGCTAAAAAGCTATGATCCGGAGCAAGTAGAACTTCCCCTGATGGGGAGGAATTCCACATGACCCGCATCCTGGATAGAGCCGACAGTTCTGAAATTCTAGCTCCTGAGGCTAGGCTTAATAAGAATAATGTCTTCCTCAGGAGCATTATGAATGTACAAGATGAGTTGTCAGTATCTGAAGCTAGTTTGAGGACATCATTTAAGAACCATGAAACTGTAGTAGGCCTCTGAGAAGGTCTAAGTCTAGCACAGGCTTTAGGGATAGATGTGAAATAAGATTCAGTCAGATCTATCTGAAAACCTACTGAAAGATTTTCTTCAAAGCCGATTTAGAGTGGTAATCGTGCTAGCTGCTAAACCTTTTCAAATAAGGATCTGAAAAAGGATATAGCCACAAATTAACTGTCATGGTTGTAGTGTTCGATTCTCTCAAGAAAGATGCTAATTTTTTTAACAGCTGAGTCATATTGTCTAATGGTTGACTCTCTCTTGTCTGATTCTAGGAAGAGAATATTCTGTGGATCAATGTCAGCATCTTTATTAGCCGCAAACTTCATGAAGTCCATAAAGTTAGGGTCTGGAGAGTTCCTGAGGAAGCGAACACAGTCCTCATTTGTACTGATTGTGATAGCTTGGGATTGGGGATCCGTTGAGGTCGGAGACCCAATTCCAGAAGAAGAGGATACCAGTTGCTCTTGGGCCAGTCCGGTGCAATCAGAGCTACTATCCCTTTGAAAGACCTTAGTTTGTTTAGGACTTTCAAGAGAAGATTCACTGGAGGAAAAACTAAATTCTCCTCCACTTGATTCCAATCCAACGACAGGCGTTCCGTGGCATAAGCCAGAGGGTCCAGGTTGGGGGCCACATAGCAAGGGAGCTTGTGGTTCGCTTGTGAGGCGAAGAGATCCACTTGGAGACTGGGACTCTCCGGCTTACCCACTGGAATGACCCGACGTCCAGAGACCACTCTGATTCCAGAGGAACTGACCGGGACAGGGCATCTGCTATCACATTCCTTATTCCTGCCAGGTGAGTGGCAGACAGATGCCATTTGTGTTTGTTTGCTAATGCAAAGATGGCTATCATGACATGATTTACATGCTTGGATTTGGACCCTCCTCTGTTTATGCAATGAACTACCACTGCACTGTCCAAAACTAGCCTTAGATGAGACTTCTTCGGGGGGGAAGCAGTCTCTTCAGAGTAAGAAATACTGCCATTGCTTCCAACACAGTTTATGTGGAGCTGGCGAAATTGAACTGACCAAGTCCCCTGAACCTGTTTGAACTGAGAGTATCCCCCCCACCCGACAGGGATGCATCCGTGTGAATGGTTAACAGTGGGGAGGGATATTGAAGGTGTAAAACTTTCTTGCTAAGTTCTTTACTTTTGACCAAGGCCGTAGTTGGTTGCGGAGGATCTGTGGAATTACTGACAACTTGTCTCGATATTTGGAGTTTGCTCTTGACCGCCAAATTCGATTTATATCTTTCAGCCTTGCTTTCAGAAGGATATCTGTTACCGAAGCAAACTGAAGAGATCCTAGGATTCTCTCCTGGTTTCTTCTTGACGTTTGTTTGCATTTGAGAAATTGCCTGACAGACCTTTGCTATTTCCTTCCGTTTGACCACTGGAATTGACAGATTGTGGAAGACAAATCCCATTGGATTCCTAGCCACTGAAAACGAGATTCCGGAGTAAGTCTGGATTTCGTTTTGTTTATCTGGAACCCCAGATGTTCCAGAAAGTGAACTACCTTTTTGGTGCTTTGAGACATTCCTCGACGTTGGTGCCCGATCAACCAATCGTCGAGGTATGCTGCTACCATGATTCCCTGAGCTCTCAATTGTTGTACAACCACTTCTGCTATCTTTGTGATACCCTGGGGGCTACATTCAGACCGAAGGGCATCACTTTGAATGAGAATGTTTGATTTCCTAGCCTGAATCCTGGGAATGGGCGGAAGTGCCTGGCTATAGGGATATGATAGTATGCGTCTGTAAGATCGATGGAGCATGTGACGGCTCCACGCGGAAGTAACGGTCCTTACTTGCGATGAGGTAAGCATCTTGAAACTTGTCGCAGCGAATGAAAGAGTTTAGCTTTGACAAGTCTAAGATTACCCTTCTTTTTGTTGAGCCTTTCTTTGGCACGCTGAATAAGCGACCTTGAAATTTTAGATGTTTGACTCTCGCAATAGCTCCTTTCTGAAGGAGTTCTTCCGCGTAATCTGTCAATTCCTTTGACGGCAACTGATGAAATGATTTGAGTGGAGGAGGATCTTTGATCCAACTCCAGCCTAATCCTTTGGACACTATGCTCCTGTGCCCAATTGCTGAACCCCCACCTGTGGCGGAAGGAGGAACAGCCTCCCTCCTACCTGGGGAGCCTCATGTTGATGGGCGGGTTGGCCACCACGCCCTCCCCTGAACTGTCTGCTCCTCGTCCCCTTCCTGCGCCACGCTGACGAAAGTAACCTCTCGCCCTAACCTCTCGGCTGAGTGTAGCCTTGAGTCTCATATGCCCCGGGTTGAAGGCCGGCGAGATAGCGTAGGAAGTGGATGGCTGGGATTGTGGGGGGCAACAGGAGGATAGGCTGGTTCTGCTTTGAGCTGGCAGGTTGTCCTGTTGGGTACCGGGACCCGCCTGCACAAATTGCTGCTGTTGCTGGAGTTTTTTTGTATGGCTGGAACTCTCTTACCAGCCTTCTTTGGTTTCTTGCCAGCAGTGGGAACGGATTCCTGTTTCCTCTTTGAGGAAATACCCCACCTAGCTCTAAAGGCTCTGGTTGAGTCCTAGCAGCTTCGTGGTGTACCTCGTTCACACCGCGGACTCTGGGAAGAGATCCGCTCCCCACATGCTAGCGGCCAAGAGTCCTATTAGCTCATGGCCTGATGGTGCATTCTTGTAAGACATTGCTTCCGGCAGTTCCTCCTAGCCTGGAAGAAGTCAAAAGCGTCCGTTAGAACCGTCTGAAACTGAGACTTCGCAGAATCTTGACAGCGGTTCCGTAGCGTAGGAAGGGAAAGGGCAGCCATTTCCGTGATTATGAGGGAATTGAGGGACCTGCCAAACCTAGTTCGCGCATCAAACTCTGCCTGGATTAGGGAATCCGCAGCCTAGGTAATTTCTCGCCGAACTGGTCCATGGCGCAGTCCGTTTGAGCTTACCAAGCGTGAACGTAGCTGGCAAGTTCTCCCACAATTCTCCGAAGGCCGGGAAGAGCGGAGAAGTAGACTACCGCCTCCCTCAACTGTGGGATGGGCTCATCCTTGAGGACTGCTGAAGGGACTTCTCCACTAATTTCGTGGCGAACGGAAGAGAAACCTCCTCTTCCGTCGCGAAAATAGTGAAGGGACTCTTGTAGGCCTGGAGTTTCGTGTTCGTACACTCCCAGTCCTCAAGGCAGTGAACCCATTCCCGCTGAGCGTGATCTCTACTCTATAGGACCGACTCCTTAGAGATCTTGTCTTCCCTCGTCAGAGCCGTTGGCGTCAGCCTAGCATATCCGATGAAAGGCTGCGTCAGACCCGGAGGGTAAAACTCGAAGTCCTCAATCCTTCGAGTTCCACACTCCGAGATAGAGATCATTCCATCTTTGAACCGGAGCGTAGGCAGCTACTCTCCATGGGTTCTCCATAGAGAAAGCTGGCAAGGAGTCATATGGCGGGAGTTGAAGAATCCCCGTGCTAGATGCTGGGGAGACTGGGGGAGGAACCTGAGCTAGCCCAGCTACTCGGTCCCTCATTTTTTTCTCTCATTCTGTTAGAGAGATCCTGGATTGATTGTCCCGATTGAGACAGACGGTTTTGATAACTGGCGCAAAGCATCTGCCTCGAACCGTGTCCCCAGTGCGGAAGATTTGCGAGCCTACCAGCGCGCCCACCTGTTCCATCACCCCTGCTGAGAAAGTAGAGGGATCGAAGGTGCTAGTGCCTGCCACCGCTACCGGCGTAGCCGTGGAGTGGAAGCGGTGGGAGGAGGGAGAAGGCAGTGACTCGGCGGAAGCGCGAGCCTTCTCCTTCGAAGCCTTGCTTCTGGAGCTCTTTGATTGAGAAGAGCTCGGCTTTGCCTTCACCGCATCGGCATAGGAAGTCGACGACTTCTTAGCCGAAGAAGACGAAGACGACTTCCTAGAAGTCGTCTTGGCTAGAGTCTTCGGTTCTCTCTTTCCCTTCTCCTTAGGAGGTACAGAGAGAGCAGGGAGAGCGAATAGGGATATCAGATCCCGTAAAGCCTTGGAAAGAAGCGGAAGAAGAGGGGACAGGAGAAGATCCAGGAGCACCAAGGAAAGACCTTGGGCGCTCGACATACCTACCTCAACAACCAACAAATCCTCCCCCCCTAACGCCATAGGTTCAAGGTTAAGGTCCAGGGCAGCGACGTCCGGGACCGACTCCTGGGAGGCTACACCCCAAATGATTGCTGGAGGTCTTGCTGGATGGAGGCTATCAGCGGGGTGGGGCAGCGGACAAGGGGTCAACGTAACCCGTCGACTTGCCCGCGGGAAGATCTGGACGGCCAGCTTCCTGTCCAAAATGTAGGGCTGGCCCTTGGCGGCGTTCTTTTCCCGAAGCCGCCCACCCCCCACTGCTTTCAGGGTGGCGAGGGCGACTTCCCTCACAGCCCGGTAGCCTGAAGAAAGGTGAGATTAGCTGCCAATGGTGGAACGGGGTTAACAACAAACTTCACGACTAGAAGTTTGTTAGTAAAATGAATAAGTAAGCCTATAGTAGACTTACCACCCCATCTCCCAGCTGACCGACCAGGTCGTAGCAGATGGCGCAGGCTTCATGGTGCCAGACGATCGTTCTCGTTGAACGATGTGGCACAGGGGGCGTGAGACCTACACTCATCATGTCCACAGTGGGGTCGAACAGCGTCGCGTTACACCCTAGGTACCTGGCAGTTGGTAGCCTGTAAGTGGAAAAGTACATGAGTACCAAGTAAACACTTACAGTCTAACATATGCTCCGCTGGTGCCGGAGCGATAAAGTTAGATTAAACCAGAGCCCCGCCAAAATACGTGTGGTAACCAGGTTGGTTGCGTGCCCTAGGCTATAGCTCCGCTGATGGCGGAGACGCAAAGGGAAACCAACCAGGAGTGGTGGTAAAAGGAAACCACGACGTAAAATGGCGGGTATGGTAGAAATAATAACATTACACAATTCATTGTAAAATTAGGGTATATCCTTAAAATAATTATAATAATAATAATACAAACCTCTCTCCACCCGTCTACTAGAAGACGTGCACGGGTAAGAAGCAAGCTCCCTTCCGGTAGCGGGGGAGAGATGTAAGGATATAGTAGGCAAGCAACCGACCACTCGTAGTACCCACCCCGCCCGCTAGCGGAGCCAGTAACCTATAATCAAGGTGCCCCGGCTGCGACGGAAGGCTCCTTTCGTATAGCAAGGAGGTGGCTGAGCAACTGGGGAGGGGGGGTAGGAAGGTCTCGGCGAAACACGGCGGAGCGAGAAAGGGGGGGAGGATGGCCTACTCCTCCCCGCCTCACCAACTACCCGCATGGAGACCCGGTACCTCATGAGTGGTCGCCCTATACCCCCCGCTGGGAGGAACCCTTGGTCACCTCCGAGAGGATGAGAGAAGGCGACTGAGGTTGTCATAACAACCAAGGGGTCCCCCAGCTCCTCCCTATACCAGAAAGGGAGGGTAGTGGGGTCAGGGTAAAGGTGCTAAGGAACACGTGACCGCAAGTGGCCTAAGAAGCCGCGAGCAAACACAACCGTGAGAGGGCCACGTGAACCAAGCTGTACCAATACAAGGAACAAGCACCTAGGCTAGCCTAGGTAACCAAGCCTAGGCCAACCAACTGATCAGAGAGAAGCTATCAAGGGAAGCAACCTGAACTGAAAAGCGGTAGCATATAGGGCCAATAGGGCGAAAAAACCAACTGATCAGAGAGAAGCTATGAGGAAGCGACCGAACTGATCAACGGTAGACTAGGCTCTACGAGCCAGGACCTAGGCTAAGCCAGACGCCAACTAACCTAACAACAACAAAACATAAAAATATAATATATAATAAAATGAAAGAAAGAAGGTAAAATAGCAGGAGAAAAAATCCAGGAGTGGTGCGACTAGCTCGAAGGCAAGTCTACCACTCAAAGCTAGTCAGGGGGCCGATACAAAGAACCTGACTAGGGTCTGGATAGAAAAGCCTACATAAGGTGAAATACATACATGTATAACAACTTGAGTAGACGTAATAACGCGGATAATCAAAATAGAGCGTAAAATAATAAGGGATGTTCTAGTATGGAAGACCAAGAACGAACCCAACATGCGGCAGGACCATGCTGGCCATGCTTCCAGCCCCCGAGACGTATCTATACCTAAAAAACGGCAAATACCGTCTCTGGGGACGGAAAAAACGCGCTAACCGTAATTACTGAGTAACTTAGAACTTAGCTCCTGCTTGCAATAGCTGCACCGCTACCATTATAGCAAAATCCAGCGAAAAGGGCACAAAAAACAAAAAACCAGAGAGAAAATTGAGCACCGTTTGTGGCTCCTGGCGCTATAACTGTTTTGAAAGGATTGCAGAAAGCCATGTATTGCTAGAGGCAACCATTCGGCATGAACCGAAATAGGTTACTTTCTTCTAACATCTGGGGCGCAGATCTCTTCCCAGAGGCTATGGTAAAGGAAGTACAAGCAGAGGCTACGAGGTTGAACCAAAGCTTAAGGACCGTTGGGGTCTTACGGCTAGGAGAAGGCAAGACTTGACACCAAAAGGTAAGGGACAAAGGAAGCCTAGACGTTTCCAACCTTACCAAAAGAAGCAGCCGCGCTTCCCTCAACAAGTTCCTACAGTGCCGTTAGTGCAGACAGCTCAGCCCTCCACGTCTAAAGGTCAATCACAGCCTATTTATGTGATATCCCCTCAGCCTCAACCCTCCACCTCATACGCCATCTCTCCAGCTTACAATCCAGCCTTCGAGAGTCAGCTTCTCAGAAGTATGACCGCTCGAACAAGGGAGGCAGAGGTAAGCGGTCCTTCGTGGGAGAGGATCGGAGGCCCCTTCAATAGGGGAAAGCACTTCAGAGGAGGTCGAGGGGGTTACCAGAACCAATGAGGAACTTCAGGTAGGAGGGAGGCTGTTTCACTTTCGCCACCGGTGGAAACTTCAGCCAGTGGGCTCAGAGCATAGTGTCAAAAGGGCTGGGTTGGAGCTGGTTGACGAACCCACCTCCAGCCAGACCTTTCCGTCAACTTCCTTCCAACGAATTGACAGAGTACGCAGAGGACCTCCTTCAGAAAGGAGCTATAGTCAAAGTCAAGAGATTAAATTTCAAGGTCGCTTGTTCAGCGTCCCAAAGAAAGGCTCAAACAAAAGAAGGGTAATCTTAGACTTGTCCCGCTTAAACTTAGCCATCCGCTGCGACAAGTTCAAGATGCTCACGATCTCACAGGTGCGGACCTTACTTCCCCGTGGGCCGTCACACCTCTATCGATCTTACAGACGCCTACTATCATATCCCTATTGCAAGACACTTCCGTCCGTATCTGGGATTCAAGATAGGAGACCAGACGTTCTCCTTCAAGGTAGTCCCGTTCGGGCTCAACGTGGCACCCAGGGTGTTCACGAAGCTAGCGGAAGTAGTAGTGCAACAGCTCAGAGCTCAAGGGATTATGGTAGTAGCGTATCTCGACGATTGGTTGATCTGGGCCCCATCAGTCGAAGAATGCAACAAGGCCACACTGAAAGTGATCCAATTCCTAGAATATCTAGGATTCAAGATAAACAGATCCAAGTCCAGACTCACCCCAGAGTCAAAACTTTCAGTGCTAGGCATTCAATGGAATCTATCCTCACACACTCTGTCGATTCCATCCACCAAAAGGAAAGAAATAGCGAAGTCAGTCAAGCAAGTTTTCTAAGTCACAAACTAGCATCGAGGAGAGCTCAGGAAAGAATCCTCGGCTCTCTCCAGTTTGCTTCAGTAACGAACATCTTAATGAAAGCCAAACTGAAAGATCTAACCAGGATCTGGCGATCTCGAGCAAATGTCAGGTCCAGGGACAAGCTATCCTCAGTACCTCTGATTCTAAAGAACCGGCTTCGGCCGTGGGAGGGCAAAAGTCAAGAATCTGTCAGTGTCAGTCCCTCTTCAGTTCCCTCCACCAGGATTACCATCCACACAGACGCGTCCTTAAGCGGCTGGGGAGGGTACTCCCAGTCAAAGGTGCAAGGAATTTGGTCACCCCAGTTCCGTCAGTTTCCATATAACGTACTGGAGGCAATGGCAGTCTTCTTGACTCTGAAAAGATTACGCCCACCAAGGTACTCCCACATAAGCTAGTCTTGGACAGCGCAGTGGTAGTACATTGCATAAACAGAGGAGGCTCCAAGTCCCGTCATCTAAATCACGTCATGATAGCCATCTTCTCCTGGCAGACAAATTCAGTTGGCATCTTTCCTCCACCCACATAGCTGGAGTAAGAAACGTCATAGCAGACGCCCTATCCCGATCAGTACCCCTAGAGTCGGAATGGTCTCTAGACGAGAGTTCGTTCCAATGGATCCTTCAAAGAGTCCCAGGGCTACAGGTGGATCTCTTCGCATCACAAGCGAACCACAAACTACCGTGTTATGTAGCCCCCAACCTGGACCCTCTGGCTTACGCCACGGACGCCCTGGCTCTGGATTGGAACAACTGGGAGAAGATTTACGTATTCCCTCCAGTGAATCTCCTTATGAAGGTCTTAGACAAACTCAGGACATTCAGGGTCAAGTGGCTCTAGTAGCCCCAGACTGGCCGAAGAGCAATTGGTAACCCCCTGATCCTGGAACTGTGTCTTCGTCCCCTTCGGATCCCCAGTCCCAAGCTCTCCCAGGTCAGTACAAACGAAGACTGTGTTCGCTTCTCAGGGATTCTCAAAACCCTAACTTATGGATTTCATGAAGTTTGCGGCAAAAAGAGATGCGAATATTGACCCTCAGAATATTCTTTTCCTGGAATCCGATAAAAGGGATTCAACTTTGAGGCAGTATGATGCTGCCGTCAAAAAGTTAGCAATCTTCCTGAGAGAGTCAGATATCAGAATCATGACAGTTAATTCTGCTATATCCTTTTTCAGATCTTTATTTGAAAAGGGTTTAGCAGCTAGCACGATTACGACAAACAAGTCAGCATTGAAAAAGATATTTCAATTTGGATTTAACATAGACTTGACAGATACCTATTTCTCGTCTATTCCTAAAGCATGTGCTAGACTTAGGCCTCTGTCAGGCCTACGTCAGTTTCATGGTTCTTAAACGATGTTCTAAAACTGGCTTCCGAACCGATAATGACACATGCTCGTTTATGATGCTCCTGAGAAAAACTCTGTTTTTATTAAGCCTAGCTTCAGGAGCAAGAATTTCAGAACTGTCGGCTTTATCCAGAGATCCGGATCATATTCAATTCCTTCCCACGGGGAAGTGCTACTTTCTCCGGAACGTAGCTTGTTTTTAGCAAAGAATGAAGATCCTTTGATGAGGTGGGAACCTTGGAAGGTACTACCCCCTTCCACAAGATGTTTCCCTTTGTCCGGTTTCAACCTTACGAGCCTTTCTATCCAGGACCTCCTCTTCCTCATCGGGGCCCCTCTTTAGGAGGGAAAAAGGTGGTACTTTATCCACTAAAGGCATCAGGCAACAAATCCTGTACTTTATCAAACAAGCCAATCCTGACTCCTTTTCCAAAAGCACATGATGTCAGGGCAGTAGCCACCTCAATTAATACTTCCAACATATGAATTTTGCTGATTTAAAGAAGTATACCGGATGGAAATCGCCGACAGTGTTCAAACGTCACTACCTTAAGTCCTTGGAAGCTCTGAATTCCCAGCAGTAGCAGCGGGTAACATAGTTTCCCCTGACTCTAGCTAGATTAT
Organism: Macrobrachium nipponense; assembly: GCF_015104395.2. NCBI lineage: Eukaryota > Metazoa > Arthropoda > Malacostraca > Decapoda > Palaemonidae > Macrobrachium > Macrobrachium nipponense. Next base: position 53,589,683 of record NC_087210.1, on the reverse strand, counting down.
AGTAGAAGATTCAGTCCTCCTTTCTACCTGCCTCACCCAACAGTTCGTCTATTCCTGCCTTGTTCATTAACATTTACCTTGTGTCTTAGCTGCTTTATGATTGTATAGTGCCCCTTTTGTCTGGTTAGGGACACTCACATCTGATTACCATACTGATCTCATAGATGTTATCCCCTTATTTTTATGTCTAGGGATACATCATAATGCAATGGTTACGGGTTTTGTATATTAAGTCATATACATTCCTAAGATATTTTATTTTATCATTGATCAAAATATTTATGTAAATTTATACTAATTGCTATTTCTATTTTTGATACATGTTGTTACACAGATTTTCTGGGCTCAGCTCGTGTCGCTTGCGCGAAATATCCTTTAATCTATTATTTCTAGGGTAAATGTACTAACACATACCAGAGAATAAATAAATAAAGAAAAAGGTCAGTATGACTGACTCGCTCACCCTCTAGGAGGGTGTCGGTATGACACTAGGCGAGTGAGACCACTACCACGAGCCAAATGCCAATAGAAATCTCCCACTACAAAACCCTCCAAGAGGGGAGCCGTCCCACAGAGGGAGCAGCTCGTACTACTACTACACCATTCCCATGCTTGCGACTGCTGCGCCTCTAGTGGCCATCCTTTTTAAAGTTAGCGCCAGGAGCCACACGTGCTAATTTTCTCTCTGTGTTTTTTGTGCCCTTTCGTGGATTTTTACTATAATGGAGCGTGCAGCTATCGCAGCAGCTAAGTTAAGTACTCAGTATTTACGGTTAGCGAGTTTTTTCCGTCCCCGAGACGGTATTTGCCGTTTTTTAGGTATAGATACGTTTCTCGGGGGCTGGAAGCATGGCAGCATGGTCCTGCCGCATGTTGGGTTCGTTCTTGGTCTCCCATACCTAGAACACCCCTTATTATTTTACGCTCTATTTTGATTATCCGCGTTATTACGTCTACTCAAGTTGTTATACATGTATGTATTTTCACCTTATGTAGGCTTTTCTATCCAGACCCTAGTTCAGGTTCCTTGTATCGGCCCCTGACTAGCTTTGAGTGGTAGACTTGCCTTCGGGCTAGTCGCACACTCCTGGATTTTTTCTCCTGCTATTTTACCTTCTTTCTTTCATTTTTATTATATATTATATTTTTATGTTGTTTTGTTGTTGTTAGTTAGTTGGCGTCTGGCTTAGCCTAGGTCCTGGCTCGTAGAGCCTAGTCTACCGTTGATCAGTTCGGTCGCTTCCTCATAGCTTCTCTCTGATCAGTTGGTTTTCGCCCTATGGGCCTATATGCTACCGCTTTTCAGTTCTGGTTGCTTCCCGATAGCTTCTCTCTGATCAGGTTGGTTGGCCTAGGCTTGTTACCGTATCTTAGTTTCCACCGCCTCGTGTCACTACGTGATCACGAGTCAGCCAGGCGCCTGCCAGTCCCCTTCCCCCTCTCCCGCTCTCCATAGAGTCGGCGGGGGTGGGTCGGCGTCTGTCCTTTGATCGCCCAGCATGCCCGAGCCTGCCTCCCCCTTCCCCTCCACCGGAGGGGCCTGGGAGTCCGACAGTCCCTGACGGTTCCGACCTCTCCGCTTCTCGGCTCGGCCGGGTGGTACGTTGTGGGGGGCTCTGGCCTTTCCCCCCCTCGTTACTTCCTTGTCGCTTGGTCCCGCCCCCCCCCCCCCCCCTCCCCCCCCGGGTTAGCGCGAGTCTGTATGTCATCCTTTCGCCCTTCCCTCCTTACTAGAGCTCCTCCCTATCGGAGTCCTGGTATCCAGCGGAAGGGTATAGTCCACCATAGTTGGACCGGAGCATACAATAGGTCTTTACTAACCGTACCGTATTGCTGAGTTACTACACTCCGCTTCACTGGACCTAGTCCGGTTACTTGCATGTAGGTTTAAGTTATCTTTAAGTTTATCTTAAGTTTCTTAAACCATCCCACCCCTCCTTAGTAGTTACCGGATCTCTCCGGGATTATAGCCTATTCAGGCCATGCAGAGGGGAGTTATGCCCAAATTTTTTCCGAGCTCCGCCACGTAACGGAGTTCTTTTGTCCTTAGTCTGTAAGTGTTCCACCCCTTTAAGATAACTCATGTGTCTTCCCACTTACAGGCCACCAACTGTGAGCATCCGGGATGTATTCCGCTACACTTCAGGAACCCCTGTGGACACGAAGTTTGCCGGTCCCATGCTCCATGCGCGACTCCGCACGGGACATCCAGGTCTGGTACCATGAGACGTGTACCATATGTTTTACGATCTGTGAGCCAGCTTTTGGAAGGAAAAAAAGTAAGTATTCCATCTCCGCATGCCGCTCCGCCTCTTTTACTTCTTAAGTTTTCATCATTACTTTAACTTAAGGCATCTAGTTTAAGTTATATCCTAAGTTTTAGTTTTAAGTGGTTCTTAAATCTAAAAATATATCCTCTCTTACAGGCTCCGGCAGTAAGAGATACGGCATTGGCTACCCTGCGGGCCTGGGTCGGAGGTTTTGGCAAGAACGCCGCCAAGGTCAGCCCTACATTCTGGAGAAGCGTTTAGCTTTGTTAATCTTCCCCGGAGGCAAGGCGACTGGATACGTCGATCCGGTAGAGGCGGACCCTCTATTGCCTTTATCCAACAACAGCTGGCGGCCTCCTTGACTGAACAAGACCAGGATATCTCCACGGATGTCGCAACCCTGGATATAAATGTTGAACCTATGGTAGGTATAGACGACCTGTTGGTCGAGGTAAGTAATGCAGGTACCCAAGGGTCCCCCTTGGGAGTGACTGTTTCTTCTACCCCTGCAACTTCACCATCCTTCCAGGCTTTACCGGTGATGAGTTATATACTCCTCCAGAGGCTTCGGTTAGGCCTAAGATCAAGTCTAAACATATGACCTTGACTAAGACGTCATCGTCCTCGAAGAAGACGTCCTCGTCTTCTTCTTCGCGTAAGTCTCCGGCTCGTAATCCCGGCTCAGACAGGTCTAAAGGGTCTAGCTCCGGCTCAAAGTCCTCAAAGAGTAAGCCTAAGGAGAAATCCCGTACCCCGGCAGTATCACCAGTTCCACTACCTTTGGTGCCTATTCAGAGTCTCCCCTCCACCTCCGCAGCAGCTCCGGCTCTGGACACCAATGCTGGCCTGTTGCAACAGGTGGGCGACTTGGTAGGCTCCCTTAAGACGAGTATGGAACATATGATATCTCGCCTGTCGGATAGGATACTTCTCAGGATACTATTATAGCCGGCCTAAGAGAAGCCCCCCTTGCCTCTCCCTCAACCTCTAACACTAGTGGATCTCAGCTTCCCCCATATGACTCGCTGCCCGCTTTCTCCATGAACAATCCTTGGAGAGTAGCGTCATATGCTCCCTTCCAAGATGGTCTCATCTCCATACCGGAGTTGGAACCTCGAAGAATAGAGGACTTCGAGTTCTACCCGGAAGGCCTACAGCCTCCCTTCATAGGCTACGCTAGGCTCACGCCTTCGGCTATGGTAGAGATTGACAGGGTACCCAAGAAAGGAGCAGTCCTCTATTCTCGGGACCAGGCCCAACGAGGAATGGCTTAGATGTCTAGACGACATGGGACTGTTCGAATACCAAGATCCAACCATTCAAAAGTCCTTTACATTTTCACGATGGATGAAGGGTACCACCCGCTCCCTTTCCTTACCAAGATAGCGAGGTCGACCATCTCAGCAGCTCAGAAAGGGGAACCCATGCCTCAGCTGAAAGAAGCAGACCCCACTTTCTCCGTTGCTCCCGTCAATTGGAGAATTATGGGAGGACTTGCCTAACACTTTCACAGCTGGCAAACTCAAACCTGACTGTGCTATGGAGCAGTTTTGGTGAAAAGCTGCCCAGGCTCCCGGATAAGTCTTATTCAAGCGGAGTTTGACTCGAAAACAAGACTAGCCAGGTCAATCAACCTGATGGCTATGTCTGAGGTAGCAACCATGGCTTATGGTTCAGAACCAATTTTTAAGCTTATGACCAAAGCCCTGACTCAAACGGTGCAGTCAGACATGTTCGAGTTTGCCACTGCTAGAACAAATTGCAGGAAGCATGTATTGCTTGAGGCAACCATTCGGCATGAACCGAATAGGTACTTTCTTCTAACATCTGGGGCGCAGATCTCTTCCCAGAGGCTATGGTAAAGGAATACAAGCAGAGGCTACGAGGTTGAACCAAAGCCTTAAGGACCGTTGGGGTCTTATGGCTAGGAGAAGGCAAGACTTGACACCAAAAGGTAAGGGACAAAGGAAGCCTAGACGTTTTCCAACCTTACCAAAAGAAGCAGCCGCGCTTCCCTCAACAAGTTCCTACAGTGCCGTTAGTGCAGACAGCTCAGCCCTCCACGTCTAAAGGCCAATCACAGCCTATTTATGTGATATCCCCTCAGCCTCAACCCTCCACCTCATACGCCATCTCTCCAGCTTACAATCCAGCCTTCGAGAGTCAAAGCTTCTCAGAAGTATGACCGCTCGAACAAGGGAGGCAGAGGTAAGCGGTCCTTTCGTGGGAGAGGATCGGGAGGTCCCTTCAATAGGGGAAAGCACTTCAGAGGAGGTCGAGGGGGTACCAGAACCAATGAGGAACTTCAGGTAGAGGGAGGCTGTTTCACTTTCGCCACCGGTGGAACTTCAGCCAGTGGGCTCAGAGCATAGTGTCAAAAGGGCTGGGTTGGAGCTGGTTGACGAACCCACCTCCAGCCAGACCTTTCCGTCACTTCCTTCCAAGGAATTGACAGAGTACGCAGAGGACCTCCTTCAGAAAGGAGCTATAGTCAAAGTCAAAAAGATTAAAATTTCAAGGTCGCTTGTTCAGCGTCCCAAAGAAAGGCTCAAACAAAAGAAGGGTAATCTTAGACTTGTCCCGCTTAAACTTAGCCATCCGCTGCGACAAGTTCAAGATGCTCACGATCTCACAGGTGCGGACCTTACTTCCCCGTGGGGCCGTCACCACCTCTATCGATCTTACAGACGCCTACTATCATATCCCTATTGCAAGACACTTCCGTCCGTATCTGGGATCAAGATAGGAGACCAGACGTTCTCCTTCAAGGTAGTCCCGTTCGGGCTCAACGTGGCACCCAGGGTGTTCACGAAGCTAGCGGAAGTAGTAGTGCAACAGCTCAGAGCTCAAGGGATTATGGTAGTAGCGTATCTCGACGATTGGTTGATCTGGGCCCATCAGTCGAAGAATGCAACAAGGCCACACTGAAAGTGATCCAATTCCTAGAATATCTAGGATTCAAGATAAACAGATCCAAGTCCAGACTCACCCCAGAGTCAAACTTTCAGTGGCTAGGCATTCAATGGAATCTATTCCTCACACACTCTGTCGATTCCATCCACCAAAAGGAAAGAAATAGCGAAGTCAGTCAAGCAATTTCTAAGTCACAAACTAGCATCGAGGAGAGCTCAGGAAAGAATCCTCGCTCTCTCCAGTTTGCTTCAGTAACGAACATCTTAATGAAAGCCAAACTGAAAGATCTAACCAGGATCTGGCGCTCTCGAGCAAATGTCAGGTCCAGGGACAGCTATCCTCAGTACCTCTGATTCTAAAGAACCGGCTTCGGCCGTGGGCAAAAGTCAAGAATCTGTCAGTGTCAGTCCCTCTTCAGTTCCCTCCACCAGGGATTACCATCCACACAGACGCGTCCTAAGCGGCTGGGGAGGGTACTCCCAGGTCAAAAGGTGCAAGGAATTTGGTCACCCCAGTTTCCGTCAGTTCCATATAAACGTACTGGAGCAATGGCAGTCTTCTTGACTCTGAAAAGATTACGCCCACCAAGGTACTCCACATAAAGCTAGTCTTGGACAGCGCAGTGGTAGTACATTGCATAAACAGAGGAGGCTCCAAGTCACGTCATCTAAATCACGTCATGATAGCCATCTTCTCCCTGGCAGACAAATTCAGTTGGCATCTTTCCTCCACCCACCTAGCTCGGAGTAAGAAACGTCATAGCAGACGCCCTATCCCGATCAGTACCCCTAGAGTCGGAATGGTCTCTAGACGAGAGTTTCGTTCCAATGGATCCTTCAAGAGTCCCCAGGGCTACAGGTGGAGGATCTCTTCGCATCACAAGCGAACCACAAACTACCGTGTTATGTAGCCCCCAACCTGGACCCTCTGGCTTACGCCACGGACGCCCTGGCTCTGGATTGGAACAACTGGGAGAAGATTTACGTATTCCCTCCAGTGAATCTCCTTATGAAGGTCTTAGACAAACTCAGGACATTCAGGGTCAAGTGGCTCTAGTAGCCCCAGACTGGCCGAAGAGCAATTGGTACCCCCTGATCCTGGAACTGGTCTTCGTCCCTTCGGATCCCCAGTCCCAAGCTCTCCCAGTCAGTACAAACGAAGACTGTGTTCGCTTCCTCAGGGATTCTCAAAACCCTAACTTTATGGATTTCATGAAGTTTGCGGCAAAAAGAGATGCGAATATTGACCCTCAGAATATTCTTTTCCTGGAATCCGATAAAAGGGATTCAACTTTGAGGCAGTATGATGCTGCCGTCAAAAAGTTAGCAATCTTCCTGAGAGAGTCAGATATCAGAATCATGACAGTTAATTCTGCTATATCCTTTTTCAGATCTTTATTTGAAAAGGGTTTAGCAGCTAGCACGATTACGACAAACAAGTCAGCATTGAAAAAGATATTTCAATTTGGATTTAACATAGACTTGACAGATACCTATTTCTCGTCTATTCCTAAAGCATGTGCTAGACTTAGGGGCCCTCTGTCAGGCCTACGTCAGTTTCATGGTTCTTAAACGATGTTTCTAAAACTGGCTTCCGAAACCGATAATGACACATGCTCGTATGATGCTCCTAAGAAAAACTCTGTTTTTATTAAGCCTAGCTTCAGGAGCAAGAATTTCAGAACTGTCGGTCTTTATCCAGAGATCCGGATCATATTCAATTCCTTCCCACAGGGGAAGTGGGCTACTTTCTCCGGAACGTAGCTTTTTTAGCAAAGAATGAAGATCCTTTGATGAGGTGGGAACCTTGGAAGGTACTACCCCTTCCACAAGATGTTTCCCTTTGTCCGGTTTCAACCTTACGAGCCTTTCTATCCAGGACCTCCTCTTCCTCATCGGGGCCCCTCTTTAGGAGGGAAAAAGGTGGTACTTTATCCACTAAAGGCATCAGGCAACAAATCCTGTACTTTTATCAAACAAGCCAATCCTGACGCCTTTCCAAAAGCACATGATGTCAGGGCAGTAGCCACCTCAATAATTACTTCCAACATATGAATTTTGCTGATTTAAAGAAGTATACCGGATGGAAATCGCCGACAGTGTTCAAACGTCACTACCTTAAGTCCTTGGAAGCTCTGAATTTCCAGCAGTAGCAGCGGGTAACATAGTTTCCCCTGACTCTAGCTAGATATAGTAGAAGATTCAGTCCTCCTTTCTACCTGCCTCACCCAACAGTTTCGTCTATTCCTGCCTTGTTTCATTAACATTACCTTGTGTCTTAGCTGCTCTATGATTGTATAGTGCCCCTTTTGTCTGGTTAGGGACACTAAACATCTGATTACCATACTGATCTCATAGATGTTATCCCCTTATTTTTATGCTAGGGGATACATCATAACGCAATGGTTACGGGTTTTTGTATATTAAGTCATATACATTCTAAGATATTTTATTTTATCATTGATCAAATATTTATGTAAATTTATACTAATTGCTATTTCTATTTTGATACATGTTGTTACACAGTATATTGTGATAGGTAATCATTGTACCTATTGTATATAGTAAATTACCTTAATTATTAACATAATTAGATCTAAGGGTAATTTAAGCATATTCTGATTTTGTTTTACTGTGTACTTGTATCTTGTTAGCAATTATATTCATTCTTTTATTTTGTATCTTTTTATTTGAGACCTATTTTGTTTTATTATATCTTATTACTTTGTTTACAATCTTGTGCTGTTTTCTCTGGTACGATTCGCGCAAGCGACACGAGCTGAGCCCACCCAGAAAAAGGATTTTGACGTAAGGAAAAAATCTATTTCTGGGCGATTGGCTCGTGTCGCCAGCGAAATACCCCCCCCCCCCTACCCATCCCTTCGCTCAAGATTGTCTGCTAACTTCAGGATGGCCACTAGAGGCGCAGCAGTCGCAAGCATGGGATGGTGTAGTAGTAGTACGAGCTGCTCCCTCTGTGGGACGGCTCCCCTCTTGGAGGGTTTTGTAGTGGGAGATTTCTATGGCATTTGGCTCGTGGTAGTGGTTCTCACTCGCCTAGTGTTCATACCGACACCCTCCTAGAGGGTGAGCGAGTCAGTCATACTGACCTTTTTCTTTATTTTATTTATTCTCTGGTATGTGTTAGTACATTTACCCTAGAAATAATAGATTAAAGGATATTTCGCTGGCGACACGAGCCAATCGCCCAGAAATAGATTTTTCCTTACGTCAAAATCCTTTTATTGTGATAGGTAATCATTGTACCTATTTGTATATATGTAAATTACCTTATATTATTAACATAATTAGATTTAAGGGTAATTTAAGCATAATTCTGATTTTGTTTTACTGTGTACTTGTATCTTTTTAGCAATTATATTCATTCTTTTATTTGTATCTTTTATTTGAGACCTATTTTGTTTTATTATATTTTATTTACTTTGTTTACAATCTTGTGCTGTTTCTCTGGTACGATTTCGCGCAAGCGACACGAGCTGAGCCCAGAAAAAAAAAGGATTTTGACGTAAGGAAAATCTATTTCTGGCGATTGGCTCGTGTCGCCAGCGAAATACCCCCCCTACCCCTACCCATCCTCGCTCAAGATTGTCTGCTAACTTCAGGATGGCCACTAGAGGCGCAGCAGTCGCAAGCATGGGATGGTGTAGTAGTAGTACGAGCTGCTCCCTCTGTGGACGGCTCCCCTCTTGGAGGGTTTTTGTTAGTGGGAGAGTTTCTATTGGCATTTGGCTCGTGGTAGTGTCTCACTCGCCTAGTGGTTCATACCGACACCCTCCTAGAAGGTGAGCGAGTCCAGTCATACTGACCTTTTTCTTTATTTTATTTATTCTCTGGTATGTGTTAGTACATTTACCCTAGAAATAATAGATTAAAGGATATTTCGCTGGCGACACGAGCCAATCGCCCAGAAATAGATTTTTCCTTACGTCAAAATCCTTTAAATATATACTCGAAAAAGTGGAAGAGACACTTTTAGTAAAAGAGAAAGAAGCCCAGGAGGAGGCAGACTGTTCCAAGAAACAGAAGCCTACTCGGAGCCAGCGATAGCCGATGTATGCAAGAGCCGGGATGCTGGGTCAGAATAAAATAATAGCCCTAATACCAAGCTAAGAGATAATGGTAGAGGGCTAAACTAGCTAAAATTCGATGTAAAACAATGAACGTGATAAAGTAAGCCCATAAGTATAAGAAGTCCCAGTATGGAGGACCGGGAATTCTTACGAGGCAGCATGGCTGCCCCGAGACAACCGGGGAACCGTATATGACCTATTAAGAGGAAAATACTGGTACCCGGAAGATAAAACTGTGGTAAAATATTACTTATGAGTTACTTAACTTAGCCGTGGCAATTGCAGAGCGTTCCATCGTAGATTACAATGATAAATTCCTTTCCAAAACAAAACCACACAAGAAAATGGCGACTTGTCGCTAGTGCTAAAAATTAAGGATGACCGCTAGGGGCGCTGCTGTCCGTGGCGTCCTCTAGTAGTAGTAGTAGAGGCTGCATCGCCCGTTTGGTATCAGCTCTCTCTTGGGGGGATTCTGATAGGAAGTTCTAATTGGTATTTGTCTCGTGGTAGTGTCCACACTCGCCCCTATATCATACCGACACTTCTTTTAAGAGTGAGCGAGTCAGTTTTACTGACATTTTCTTAATTTGTTTTTCTCTGGTAATTTTAGGCTAATTTTACCTAGAAAGAATGATATTAAGGATACTTTCATAGGCCGACACGAGCTGAGCCCAGAAATAGATTTTTCCTACGTCAAAACAAAATCCTTTTTCTGGGCTCAGTTCGTGTCGCTGCGCGAAATTGTACCAGAGAATTAGCACAAGATTGAAAATAAAGAAGGTCTCAATAAAACTTAAAATTTCAATTAAATACTATAATTGCAAGAAAAATATATATACACATACACAATTGTTTATAGAGCGTGAATAAAGAACAATACTTAAAATTAACTTAAAGTTAACATTATACAAGGGCTTACATGGGATATATGTTGAACTTAAAACATGTGTATGATAATCATAGGCAAAACAACTTAAAGTAATTACAAATAAACAGTATCAATAATGTTGTAAAGTATGTATATGAACAAACTTAAAGTAAAAACACATTAACAAGTTCATAGATCTTAATAAACAAATCAATAACCATTGTAAATGGAGATGTGGCACCCTAGCATAAAAATAAGGGGACCACATCACAAAGATCAGTATATACAATCAATTGTGGGTGACCCTAGCAAAAAAATAAGGGACACCCACTAAACCATCACAAGCAGCTAAGACTCAAGGGTAGACGTTAGATGAACAAGGTAGGTATAGACAAACTGTTGCTGAGATAGGTAGAAAGGAGATCTGGATCTTCAACTCAACTACTAAGCAGAGTCGGGGAAACTATGTTACCCGCCACAACTGCTGAAAACTTCAAAGATTCCAAAGACTTTAAGTATGACGCTTAAATACTGTCGGCGATTTCCATCCAGTATACTTTTTCAAGTCATCAAAATTCCTG
>NC_087210.1:53575301-53578461 GCF_015104395.2 Macrobrachium nipponense | reverse complement strand
GGTCTGTATATGGTAGTAATCCCAGGTCTTAATATTAAATATCAATGGAGGAGATATAATTTGAAATATGAATATTTTCGGGATAAATCGCCCTGGCGTCACAAAACCGAAGGTCAGAGGCGAAAATCATATGCTGTTTGGAGATGTCCCAAGTCACCTTATAAAGTGGTATGAATATCAAAGTCCTGTCCTTAAAGAATGGCATTAGCTGGCCGGCCTTCTTAAAGGAATACAATAATCTATCCATTTCACTCTTTTTAAATAAGGATAACCCTCTCTCTCTCTCTCTGTTATTGACTGTAGGTATATATTTTTAATGGTAAAGTGTTTAAGAAGACTGAAATGATATTTATAATATAACCTCAAAGAGTTATACAGTAATAGGTTAGTAATTTCAGGTATATTTGAAGTAGGATGTTACTTAAGGTATACATTTGGTATCTGAACTTTCAAGATAGGCAGTTATAAGCATTTTTAGTGATGGTTTTAACTATTCATGGGCGTGTCTGGTACACATCCCCCGCGAATACAAATTTATATACAGAAAACCAACGTTCTCACTTTCATACAATCATTACTTTAGCTATCACGACATTGCCATCAAGATAGGTGTAGCCAGCAACCTGTATAAAGAGCCTTGCAAATTTGTTACCCAGATTTCCTGGAAAAAGCATTTGAACTAATTCGTAAGCAACTTTTGTCTTTAAAGTATCCTGACCATATAATTGAAAAAGCAATTCACAAAGCAAACGTAATTTTCTATCGACCCCCTAAAGACATGACCAGAGATACACCCAACAATAAAATAAAAATTCCACACCTGGACACGATTAAGAAGGTGACTCAGACCCTCGGAAAATCTAACCCTTTTGCATTTACTTACCCAAACACCTTAGCCAAATCCCTGATTAACGTCCAACAAAAGACATCTCCCTAGGACACTGGAGTATGTATATCAAATCCCATGCCAGGACTGTGACCAATCTTACATCGGATTTACAGGTAAATCACTTCCCCAGAGATTAATACAACACAAACGGTCAGTTAGGTATGGACAACTGAACTCAGCTATTTTCAACCATATAAATGAACATAACCATAGAATAAACTGGAATTTGTCACATGAAATTTATAGCAGCAACTGCCAGTAGAAGAGTCAAATGATGGAATCGGCCTTAACCCCTTCTTTACCGGGTGGATGAGCAGAATGTAAACATTGCGTTTGCTGCCGAACTGAATCTCTCGGTAGTGACTCAAGTTTGGAGGGGTGCCGATCGTAAAAATATTTGCCAAAAATACACTAATCAAGACAGGCTAATGAAATTATCAGGTATTATTAGCACTATAATAACGCATATTCTCTGTTAGTTTTATCATCCTACAGGAAAAATAAATTTTATGAAAAAAAATGTGAAACTCAGTGTCCCTTGTACAAGGGACACTGGTGGTCGGTGAGAAAACTACGGTCTTGAATAGAAATTCGGTCTTACAGAATGTTGGTATATCGCACCTGGAACATGCACATAAAGTATTATCAAAATAGAACCGTAAATAAGCACGTAATAACAAAAAAAAGAGACAAAAACTAAGCGAAAGCCCCGCCAATAAATATGGAAATCGCAATTTTTATAGTATATCTTTCAAAATTGGTCAATGTCATTTTCTACGTTTTCTAAGATTAGTTTCATCACAGAAAACAACTTTAGGGGCATCAGGGGTATCTAAACTAATTTTTCAAGTTTCTTGTCCTCAGAAAAAATCGCTTTTTCTCTGGTTTGGTTTTTTTATATATATAAAGTTACTATAAGGCTTTATTTCTACCTTCATTTATCTGGTGTTCATATCTTTTATTTGTAAAATGTAATGTGAATAAATAAATAAAATACAGTAAATGATGATACAACTGGTTTTACTTGGGTAGAATTATTACAATGTTTACGCTTGTCTGGTTTTGTGATTTTTTGTTGAGACGCAGTTCATCTGTCACCTACACACTACTATAAGCAATAATAATATTTTTTTGGGTTCATCATACGTCTGGCATCGTGTCATACTGTTTTATTTTGCTCCAAACTCTTCAAACCGAAATTACAGAATGATTGGAGTCCCTATCTGAAAAAGAGGAGTTTTTGGTGGTACTACGCATACCACCTTTATGCACCCGGTGCGGTGTATAGAACTTGAATGGTGGTACCCACCTACCTCCAAACAAACTTTCGGTAATGAAGAGGTTAATAAAAGAGAGGCAGGTAATGAACATCTCAAAAGGAGCATGGATTTCAGATACGATCGACAAGATTTTCATTCAACCAACGCTTAAGAAGATTAAAGAAAGATTATCAGCGGGGGTGACCTAAATTGGTTTGCCTGTGGATGGAACCTCTTGGTGTAAATACCACCTTTTCTGTAAACTTTTCTCATTTATCTACCTGAATAAGGGAAGACAGCAGTCTTCTGAAATATAGTCACTTTTGTTTTTCTCCTCTATATTTTAGTGTTTTTATGGGCTCCTTTTATTAGATGGAATTCTGTTGTAACAGAACATTTTTACCAGTCATATATATATATATATACACAGGCAGTCCCCGGGTTACGACGGGGGGGTTACGTTCTTGAGACGCGTCGTAAGCCGAAAATCGTTGTAAGTCGGAAACAATCGTCAAAAATCCTAAGAAAACCTTACTTTTTAATGCTTTGGGTGCATTGAAAACTATGTAAACTGCATTCTTATGGCATTTTTCATCAAAAACCCTCAAATATTGATTATTTTGCATTTTTGGTGTCATATTTCATCTGCCAGAATGAGCGTTGTAGGCGTCGTAACCCTGGAAATAATGTCTGATGAATATAATTGAAAAGTGTCGTAGCCTCGTAAATGTCGTAAAGCCAAGACCGTCGTAACCCGGGGACTGCCTATATATATATATATATATATATATATATATATAATATATATATATATATATAGATATATATATATATATATATATAAATAATATATATATAATATATATATATATATATATATATATATATATATATATAATATATATATATATATATATATATATGTGTGTGTGTGTGTGTGTGTGTGTGTGTGTGTATATATATATATATATATATATATATATATATATATATATATATATATATATATATA